>NC_056733.1:641401382-641758882 GCF_019279795.1 Protopterus annectens
AATGGGGTAGATAGGCATGGGTTACCATCTGAGTCCTGGCAAATGTGAGTATGTGTGTGTGTGTGTGTGTGTGTGTGTGTGTGTGTGTGTGTGTGTGTGTGTGTGTGTGTGTGTGTGCACTTGTATATGAGAGTGCATATTTGTAGGAGACAGCATTCTGAGGCCACATTCTCCAAATACACTAAACCTTTCCATACATTATAAGAGATGGTGATTTGATGACATTAGGACAGCCATGACAAAACACTCACCCTACTATTCCTGTGGGGTGTGCAATAAATGCATATCCCTGTAGTAGCAATAATTAGATAGACAAGGGTTTGTATTGCAATCCTGGTAAATGTGTGATTGTGGGTATGTCAGAGCATTCTCATGGGTTTTAGTGAGTACAATATCCAATGTGGGGTGGGGGTGCTGGGTATACTGTCTTTACACCATGGTACCCCCAGTACATGTCCCAAGGTCCCCTGTATGAAGACCACTGTCACCATCAACCATACAGGTAATTCATGACACTCTTCAGCCCAGTGATGCTTGTGCTGTGTGCAAAAACTCTGTAACAGTATGGACTCGCTGACAAGGTAGTCAGCACTGCTAAACCCAGGTATGTCAAATGTGTCTATGACTATATGGTTTGTCAATGTGTATATGACAGTATGTTATACTATGTATTGTCCATAACACCCAGCACATCCCCCATTACCATACTGTACAAGGCCTGGTGATGTTGTTCGGGACACACCTCAGCCTACAAGCTCTGTGGTGTGTGCAATTAAGGCCAAACACATTAGTAGCAATAAGTACCTAGGTAGGGGTTCTAATCTCAGTGTTACCAAGTAAGTGTGGGTATATGTGAAGGGATCTACTTCAGTTTGCAGAAAATATATTTCCCAGGAGATAATTTTTCCAAGAACTAAATGGCAAAAGGTAGCATTGCAAAGCAATCATCTTGTGGAAATTCAATCCACCAAAACTAGTAGTGGATGTGTAAATGCCCTTTTCCCCACTGTACAGCTGTACAGTGATACTGGAGTTGGTATAAATAGTTGGGTGTGGTTGTGGGCACAGACACCCACATTGGGGGTATTGTTGTGCTTATCCCCCCGCTTAGGGTGCTGTTATACTGTCCAGGTTATGTTAAGAGGTTAAGTAGTTGTTAATCACACTATGTGTGGTTCTATGCCACCCCACACCTTCCAAAGTGGGGGGCTGTGCCCCCCACACCAGCACAACTATATATACCAGCTGCAGGATTGCACTACATTGGGGAAAAGGACATATACATTCACCCAGTACCATTTCCAATGAAATTAAATTTGGTGGACTGATTATTTACTGATGTGATGTTTTGGCAAGTTGGTCTTGGTGGAATTACATAGGCCAAAATGAGTTATTTGCAAAATGAAGTACATCCATGTGAACAGTATTATCTGTGTATTGCATCAACACAAACATCTGTGTCTGTGTGTGTGTGTGTGTGTGTGTGTGTGTGTGTGTGTGTGTGTGTGTGTGTGTGTGTGTGTGTGTGTGTGTGTGTGTGTGTGTGTGTGTGTGTGTGTTATTCACAAACATTTGGTGTGTGCCACCCAGTACACTTACCATTGTCCACTGTAGAACAGCTGCTTACATCAGCCACCATGCGCTCACCTGTGTACACTTCTCAGACCTACGGCACATGCAGTAACTGTTATACAGACCTGTTACTTGTGTTCAGCTGTACCCAGGATATGACACAGTCAATGTGTTACCACAGTGCCACACACCTTGTAGGAAAGGACAGCAGACCAACATCCTTCTGACACACAGACACCTAAAACACAAACAGAATACGTTATGAAGACCACATTCAGACAGTGTTAATAACATCAATAATGCATCATGGCTGGACAGCTACACACCCTGACATGTAAGCATGAAACATTCCAGCTGACAACACTTTAAACAGCATTACATTGCTAAACTTTAGTACATTCACCCTGTACATCAGAATCATATTAGCATGTTCCTGCATCAATGGTATGGATGACAGGGATGTGGCACAGGTATTATCATATGCACAGGGTGTGTTGTAGGTTTTCCAGAGGCCTAGGCTGAGCCATTTGGTTGACATCATGTGTGTGGGTTAGGGGGTTGTTTATTAAATGGCCTGTGCAGACGTGGTGTGTGTAGGTATGGAGGTGCTCTAGCTGTGATGGTGATGTGTGTGTGTGTATGAATTCACTCAGTTCTGCCATATTGCTGCCATATGGCTGTCCTAAACAGGAGTATGTTGGACAGCTGAGGACCATACATGGCAAGGTGAACAGTTCACTGTGTCCAGCCACGGACATAGGAACTGCATCTGCCAGGGGTTACATGGGCACCATCAGGCAGAAACCAAGATATGGTACTCTCCCCTGACGATGGCAATTGTCTGCTGGATCTACATCCCTGTTGGGACTGGCCAGGGCCATGTGGATGTGGCCTGCTGCACTGTGGTGTGGACAGCACCCCCTCTGCAGTGCTGGTGCTGGAACTGCCACTATGAGAGTAGGAGTGAGATGTCACACATCCATGTAGACCTCTACCAACAGGTTGGTGTTGCTGACATATGTCCACATGGCTGACGCCCTACTCCCACCACATGCTCTACCACAGATACCACACGGTCAAGGATTCCCACCATCTCACCCAACCGCCTATCCATGATCCCTGCAAAATAACGGTGGGCATCTGCATGATCACATACAGCAGGATAAGTAGCCCTCTGAAGCCTCAGACCATCTCTGGTGTAATGTTCCATACATGCCTGTGCCTCCATGATGGGCCAAAACATGTGTCTAGTTACACCTGCTGTTGCACTTCTGCCAAGGGCATGATGGCCAGCAGCCCTCCTATGAGCACTCCTGTCCATCTGCCTGTGTGGGACCTCACCAGTCATCCGGCTATGGCTGTTGTGTACAGACACACTTGCCATAGTCACCACGCTTTCCTGTCCCATGCCACCACTCACCAACTGTCCCTCATCTATGGCCACTGGTGATGGGGTATGTGTGGGCATTGTGAATGTGTGCGGGGATGGGGTGGATAAAAGTGGGATGTCAACCAATGGCACAGATTCAGCCCCTGACAACCATGCCTCACTATGCCTATCATAATTGCCAGAGTCTGTATGGACACTAGCATCAGTTTGCCTGCAGGAGGGACCCTGACCCACCTCGCCACCTGTGAGGGGCAGACAAGAATATTAAATTAAGACCTGTACATTATGGTTTACTTCTGCACACACACACACACACACACACACACACACACACACACACACACACACACACACACACACACTTACAGGTGAGGTGGCACAAAGATATTACACAGACCTCTCATTACCCAACAGTTGACATTCATGACATATGGCACTCAACAACATGCACTGCGGCCATTCGTAATCCTTGTTACCAACAATATGCATCTCTGTGATGCATAAGTTGTGTTAGTAGGTGATGCCCCTTCCCCTGGAACACACTGCACCCATGTACACATTATTGCTGTGTACCTGTACAGCACACTGGCATGTACTCTGCCCCATACCTCACAAGTGCACAGACCATTGCTGAATGTGTAGATGTCTGGCAGTTATGTTTGCTCTATTGCACACAACCTCTATGTGTTTGTCTGACACATAACTGGGATGATATGAGGTCTGATGTCAATAATTAATGCCTGACCTTTGATTTGCAGATCTCATCAGCAGTGCATGTATGTGCAATAAAATCCAGTTACACCGACAACCTTCAAAGTTTCATGTGGATATGAGGAGTGGACACACCCCTGTTGACATGCCAGCCTCTTCTATGATATGCAATGGGGCCACAATACAGCATTTGATAACATTACACACACCTGATACATAACATATGACCTGCGCAATCCAATGCAGTATCAAACAAATGTGTTCGTTGTTGAGATGCAGAATGAGATGCATAATATGTGGGTTGTGTAAGTGTGCACACCCTTAAAACAATGGTTTGTTGAAGCACCTGTTAAGTGAACTATAGCAGTCAATATTCCTGGAAGAGGTATACTAGCATGGCTCATCTTTACTTGGCATTATTTGGTCTGTCTGCCCTACAAAGGTCACCCAACTCTGCCAGATTGCAAGGTCAGCTCATGTGCACAGCCCTTGGAGGTCACACAGTGGCTTCACTATTGCTGTAGAGTCTGGGTTATGTCTGGCACAATTCATAACCTTGAGTGTGTTTAGATGCAGCCATTCTTAGCTAGTTTTGGATGTATGCTTTAGTTCACTGTTGTGTTTGAAGCTGACACCCCTCCCCATCCTCAGCCTTATTGCAGATGCCTGACAACTATGGGCCATTCATGAGTGTTATTTTGTAGTGTTCCAAATTCCACCCATCATGTCTACCGGCCTAGTTCCAGCTAATGAACAGCAACCCTAAAAGTGTACACTGGCACCAGCAAGCTAAAAGTTGGGGATGGTGGCCCTGAGGTGGAGTGAGGTGTTGCTTGTGCACCATACATATCTTTATGAATACTATCTGTAGGTTTGTGCCTTGGTCTCATGACAACATTACACATTGCAACACATGCCTCTTTGTGACTTGTTGTTATGCTTATGCTACCTGTACAGATCCCTGGATGATGTTTCATGCAGGACAAATCTTCTGTCTGATTACCCTAACCCATAGGCCACAATTATGCAGAATCCAGGTGATTGTTGACACAGGCACTAAACAGGCAGTACTTGCTAGACATTTCTGGAACTCCCTCAGTGTTGCTGCATGTCTCTGGGCAGCCTTCATGACCAGCTTGCACCATGTTTTGTCATCTGTTTTGGATGGGCATCTTTTTTTTCTACATCACTGTTGTCCCATATTTAATACTCCTCTAGATCACTGTCTGCACTGTTTGCCATGGTATATGCAGTGGTGAGGTAAGGTTACTTTTCCCACTCCTGACTGCTACCTTTCAGATATAGGATCCATTTCATGCTTTGTAAGATGTGTGCAAGTCATGGCTGCCTCTGTTGCAGGTGACTGGGCTAATGTTATGGACATACTTCTTGGACAGCAGACCATTACTTGGTGTGACATAGAGGCCCTGTACTTGATGGTAGGTGTGTACTCAAGAAGAGTGAATGCTGTCAGTACATCACAAGCTGCCTCCACAATATGTTATTTGGAGTGTGTGCACACATATGCTTCCAGTGTTTTGTATGGTTTGTATACCCCATATTTGTTGTCCTAACATATGATTCTATATTACACATTCATTGCTCATGTTAGGATCACATTACAGGTTGTAAAATGTGTGGAATGTGTTATTGTGGTCTGCCATTGTATATAACAGGAACAGTTGTCATTGTAATAGTGGTGTTGTATCCACTATATAAGGGTAATGTTTCATACATGTCCCTAGGCCATTTGTCCCACCATTTGGTTTATCTCTGTCCACACATCTTGCACTGACAGGTTGTGAGGTATACTGCAGGAATCTTACATACCCTTCAGATATGCCACCATGGTGACCGCTGTGATGCAGTGCAGTTAACAAAAACAAAAATGAACATGTACAGCATGCATTATGTGTAGGTGCGTTAAATGTGTGCATGGCAAATAGCATGGCCTTAACACGGCCAGTGTATTGGCAAACTTGAACAAAACAACTCCATACTCCCCAGCTATAGGCTGCTGTCCCAGTTGTATACCAGAGGGACATAAATAGTTGTGGGAGAGAAGTAATGTCAGTAGCCACACCTGTGGCATTGTTATAAGGTGGAAGCAGCATTTCAGCACATCAACAGTACAAACCTCAATACTAAGGATTATGCACATCTGTGCATTACTACTCTCCAGCAACAGACTGACATATGCATGTAGATACTTTACAGATAAAGATAGATAAGCAGCAGTGTTCTAGTGATGTGCACTGGGGTCTTACCTGCATGGTCCTCGTCTATTGTGTGGGTGGCACCCACCTCCACAATACTGTCTATGGCTTCATGGCTTGTCTGGCAGGTGGGTTCCCCAAAGCTGGAGAGGAGCTCCTCAGCATGTGTCAGTGGGGGCTGGATGGCTTGACCCCCACCTTTGGCTAGCCGTTCCCTCGCAATGGACATGGCAGATGAGGTGAGTGCAACGATGCCGCACCTACTCATAATTTCGGTTGTGCAAGCCGACATCATTTACTCTGTAGATGAGGTCGTTCCACAGGGGCTGTCCTCTCCTGCTGATTCTGGGCTCTGCGGCTGAATAATATGTTGTAATGATGTATGACATATTGTATTATGGTGTCATTCTCTATGTTGGTGAATGCTGGCAGCCATGGACGTTGCATATTACCTGGAAGACATAAACAGGAAAAAAGATCACAGGACTTCATACGGTTGTCCACTTGCACATCAACAGTGGATATTACTTGCAAATAATCCAGAGTATACCATAACACTGTAGGCTATCATAGCGTTGGCATCTTGCATTACACTCCTGGCCCTGACCTGTCTAGTTCCCCCAATGTTGGACACTTAATTGCATAATCATCTATTCTCCATTCATTTCTGTGTAGAGGGATGACAGTGGCCATCTTCCAGTGGATGGTGGCAAGTCTGTGTTTGACTGTAGTGTGTGATGGAGCTGCGAGCACATGCCTGAGCTCATGCAGGAGGCAGACTGTGATGTTCCCATGCCCCATGGAGACTTGCTGTTGTTCCCTTCAGTAGGCATTATGTACATGCTCACCATTGATCAGGGCAGGAGTGTGGTTGATGTGCATATCCCCCTATACAAATGTTGTGGACAGGGTGGCACTGTTCCCACCTAACCTGTCTGATGCAGGTTGCCTGTATCCATGGCATGTGTGTATGAGGTGTGCTTTACCCCCAGTACAGGTTGAATTGTGTTACTGCCTCTGAGACTGACTACATATATAGAGACATTAGTGCAATTGGCCATGGTGGTGTGGATATGTCTGAGTTATAGTCATAGTCAGCCTTACAGGAAGTCACCTGTGAACCTACATGCTTGCTCAGATAGAGGTGGACTTGCTTCCAAGTAGTGTATTGCTGCTATCCACCAAGGGGGATTACTCTATCATTGGTGGAGGCTGGTTGTGCAGGTCAGGTAGTGCTGATTCCTTATAGCTACATTGGATATAAAGTCTACACACCCCTGTTACAATGCCTGGTATTTGTGCAATTGAAACATGACCCCACAAATGCTCATTTCAACACAATCCCCACCTGTAATGTGACCTATAGCCTGCTCAATTCAATTGAAAACATAATCTGTTCTGTGAAAACATATGGGAAATAATACTCAGTACAGTAAGCCAGCTGAATGTGTGTGAACACCCTTAAACGGATATGTTGTGTAAACACCTGCTGAGATGATTACAGCATCCATTTGTCTTGGTTTGTACTCTAACATCATGACACATCTTCACTTGGCAGTGATTGCTCACCTTCCTTGAAACAGATTTGTTTCTTTTTCATTTGGGGTGAGAAACATTTTGAAATGATTTTCTGTGGTCTCATTGGCATATAGCACACAAACCTGGAATTCCAACAGGGGTGTGTACACTTTGAGTAACCAGTGTATATGGGTGTTGATATAGCTGTTAGTGGTAGGCATGGACAGTGGCTCATAACACAGTTGTACACTTCTCTGATTACTACCTGATAATCATGCCTACTGTAGTACCCATATCAGTGTCATGGCAATGCAACAATCAGTAGCCGTACCCATTTTATTTTGTTGTATGCAGTGACACTATTACACGCATGTGCAACATGCACAACCCATCCGGACTGCTTGTAACCCATGTTATTACTTTTGTGCCTTTCAGCTGAACATACATATACATATATGTGCTCAGGGGAAACCTGGTACACATTTGTGTTCTATGTCAGTATGGCACACTGTATTTACAGTCTTGCAGCTCAATCATACTTCTCAACCTGTTATAGCAGGACTTCTGAACAATGGTCCACATCAATGGGTGATAACAGGGAAATCAATACTGATAACGTATTAATATAGCTGACATAACACAAGGATATGTGTATGTGACTACAGATATCAGTCACAACTGTTACTATTGTCCAGCAGAACACTGTACAGTTGAGTGTTATTAATTCAATATATCACATGCAGTTTAAAACACACATCTGCAACAGTAGTTTACTATGCACGTGCCCTATATAGGTATCTTAGATTTACAATACAAACATGTATAATACTCATATTCACAGGTAACATATGGATATGGACAACATCCCATTAACTGGCCTAGCAGTGGCACAGTCACAACTATTTGACAGACACTCTAGTGGTTTCCATATGTGAGCTGTCCTTTCCCATGTTGAGTCAGGCTCCTCATATGTGACCCTACCTCTGCACCTCTTAGAGCATCACATCTGAACAAAGCCTAGAATTGGGGGGAGGGATAAATAGACACAGATCTTAAATATGCCTGTTACAAACCTATGAAGTTTGTTCCGGTTTTATGTCTTCCTTGTTTTGTTTGTTTTCTTTATTTGTTTTAATTATTTTCTTCTCTCTCTCTATCTCTCTCTCTCTTTTACAGGGATCAAGTTGGTTTGAATAGATTGCAGCATGGCTTTTGTAGGTGATGCTCATGAGCAGGTGATGGCCTCTGCACCAATTGGTGTTCCCCACTTGCTAAATGCATGCAGGCAGCTGTGTAGTTCTTCCAGTAGCCAATGTCATAGCAACCCACTACTATAGATGACTACTTCATGTGGCCATTGTCCCTTTATCTTTCCTGTATGGAAGACATCCTTCATGTGTGGGGGCAGCAGTGTTACAGACAACAGTTAGGAATACCTCTTACAACAAGACTTGTGGACACAGGCCAACTACATATTTGTATAAGGTTCCAGGCCAGGGACAGACTGTGAGTATTGCTGTTATATGCTTTGAATGCTGTTAATTTTACAGGGTTTGTGTGTAAATGCTAGTTTTGCATGGAATGCAGTCTGTCTGCATAGCTCCCAGCTGTGGGTCTACCCACATAATCGCCAGAGGTTTGGCTGCTATGTTTTATCTGTTCCCCAGACAGGTGTTGTCCTTGACAAATCAGTGGCATTCTCTCTGTTGATTGCTATCAGTACATGGCAACATCCATTTGTGTTTCTGACGTCATATTCCTCAGAAGGGTATGTTGCAACCAATCCTGTAATACCAGCAGCTTTCACAGTGTATAACAGCAATATTTCAAATATGGCCCTCTGTTTTGGACTCTGTCCTCCACTTATATACCAGGCTTTGTCCAGATGTCATGCAGTAAGGGGTTGATAGGTAATGGTCTACCATTATTTAGTGGTGACATTCCTGCTATCATTCCAGTGATGTTGTGGACTCCCCCGCAAATTGTGGTGTATGGTCCATATATATGAGGGCTACAGCTGGACAAAACATGTCTGACCCTGTATAGTCTAGAGGTCAGTGTATGGAGAACACTGTTATATGCCCTTGTAAGACATTTTATGGGGGAGGGGTATTAAATGTTTTTACTCTAGGCTGTTAGAACATGTGAGGGATATTACTAATAAGAAACATAAAGGTATATGGCTGTACATTTTCATACATTTCAACATGGGGACAGTGGTGGATTAGCGCTTACTGTTTTGCACACAGTTCTGTTTGTCAGTGTGATAGTACATTTTGAAGTGAAGCATTATTATGTAAAGGATCCATTTACATTGTAACTTGTGATACTTGTCCCCCTAGGGGGTTAACTACAGAGTGTAATTGGATGCTGTTGAACTAAATCCGTAATTAAGTGTTGATTGCTTCTTGCCTTCAAGGCAAGTGTGTTTTTTTACTGTTGTACTACTTGAAGGCTTTGGCGAAGACAGCAGAGTATCTTATTTTTTGTGGATTACTTTGGGTTACCATCTGTCCCTCTTTGCGAAGGAGACACCCGCTTTGTGCAGTTGTGTCCTGCTGATGACAACTGACAAATAGCAAATGTCCTGAGATGGTAGGACGAAGAATGTATCATATGTTTTCTTGGATAGCTGCATAAATCAGTTATCTTGTATTTCTAGCACCTAATTTATGAGGGATCTCAACCTTTAGTTGAGGCTGATAAGGGAGGTTCTCCAGTCTTGGGACTTCACTTTATTCTGCATCAGTTTCATATGTATGCATGTATGTATATATATATATATATATATATATATATATATATATATATATATATATATATGTGTGTGTGTGTGTGTGTGTGTGTGTGTGTGTGTGTGTGTGTGTGTGTGTGTATATCTATATACACACATATATATATATATATATATATATATATATATATATACACACACATTTTATATATATATATATATATATATATATATATATATATATATATATATATATATATATATAGTGACCAGTTCTTTCCAACAATAAAACAGTTCTACCACCAGGAAGGTCACCGAATCAGAAAACTGCATTAACCTTCCATAATGCAAATGAATGATCTGGAAATAGTGTCTCTCCTTTATCTAACAATGCCAAGAGTATGAAGGACCTCTACTGTAAGGGTCAGTGGAGGGGTAGGGACAGTGTGGTGAACTGCTAATGCCAGTTTCTACATTCCACTCTGCATAGAGCACTAACTTCTGACACTTCTTACTCTTCCAAGTTGTGGCCCTTCTTTGGAGTACCCTATCCAACTGTTAGTGGTCAGAAGGCATATTAGTATTTGTACTAAAAGACTATGAATATGATTTTGGGCTTAAAAGATGTTGCTTCTTTAGTTTTACACCTGTCTGTTGCCCCATTCTATGTGGCATCAGGACTGGCATTTGAGATATATGACAATTTACACTCATGTTAATAACTGTTCCCCACTAAAGATGATTTTGCAGTAATTGCGTCTATCCTAGGAAACATGCCACCAAAAATTTACTTTCCTTTAAAAACACAGCAGAAAAAGCTATGATATGCTAATGACAGATTGCAAGAAAAGATGGCAATCAGTTTCTTTTCCCCTACTTTCTCTGTATTAAGAAGGTGGAAGGGATGGCACAAAAAGTCTCAGATACATTTTCTCCTTACAGTGTTGGCTGTACACTCATCCTATACTATTCCAATACAGAACACTCGTGGCTGACACTCTAAGTCACTACATTCTGTTTCTAAGCTACAAGTCAACTGTGGATGGCATGCATTCTCAACTCTTTAGTGTAAATCATATCTAGAAATACAACAGTGCACCAGTGACTTCAGGAAGCATAATTTATAAAACTGCCAGATTTCCTACAGTGTGTTCTCAATTGCTGATACATTGTTTAACTGGAAAAATATGGCAAGAAATAACATTTTTATATTTCATTCATGGCCATCAGAATCACTCGTGGTTCTGCAGGGCACAGAATCCTGAATGATAGACCACAGAACTGACTTCTATGGACATAGTCACAAATACTGACTTCCATACATGCTTTAAGATCTACAGTATATCACGCTACTGAAACATTTTTTTATTTTTCAAGGAGAATCCACTCATCCATCCTCTATGATGACTAGAAAAAAGGGATGTTTAAAAATATTTTTGCTTATTTTCACAAAGAACCTTTAGCTAAGCATATATCTAGTAATGAAGGTCACACATTTGAATTTACAGTACTTCAGTTGATATCAGATGATAAGAGGGGGGGGGTAATATTAACACTAGAGTAGAGCTAGTTGAAATGCAGTAGATAGCAAGGATGCAAGCAGATAAATCACCAGGTATTAATGCTACTATGTCTTTAAAACCTGTTCTTAAGAAACGTAGATCACATCAGTGACTTAATTGTTTTATTGATTAGCTTTTATTGGTTGTTTTATTATTACCAAAATATTTAAACTTGAATGCAATGTTTGTCTGTTATATGGATCTGAAGAAGCAGTTTGTGTGAAAGCACTTATCCTGTCGTATTTTTAATTGTTGAGTACTAAATTACTTTTCCTTTGCTGCCCCCCCCCCCCTTTTCTCTGTCTGTCTGTCTTTTCTCTTTCTTGCATTTCAGGTGATGCTGGATATCCACTGGAGCCATGGCTCAAGACACCAGTGAGAAGTACGAGTGGAACTGCAGGAGAGACCTATAACACATCCCTTTCTGAGACCTGCATTGTCATCTAGAGGGTCTTCAGCCTCCTGAAGAGCCATTTTAGGTGCCTGGATGAGTGTGGGGATGCCTTTCAGTATTACCGAGCTACTGCATGCAGGATGATTCTTCTTCTTCTTTCAGCTTTTCCCGGTTAGAGGTCGCCACAGCGGATCATCTGTCTGCTCATGATTGGCAATGGAATTTTACGGTGTCGAGTTGCCAGCCCGGCGCCCAACCTTCCACAGAAGGCACATATACACACACACACTCCCACCTAGGGCCAATTTAGAGTGTCCAATCCACCTACTGCATGTCTTTGGGATGTGGGAGGAAACCAGAGCACCCGGAGGAAACCCACGTGACCACACAGAAGGCACTCCAGCTGAGAATCGAACTGGAGAACCTCTTGCTGTGAGGCGGCAGTGCTAACCACTGCACCACTGTGGCCGCCCAACTTTTAACATTTAATTAACAAAGGTAAAAATCCCCATATAAAGCAGTTGAAACAGATGCTACCTACATACCTCTCAACCTCTTAGTGCAAGAAATCTGGATAAAGCCTGACAAAATGCGGGGGGGGGGGGGCTAAAATAAGGATAGATTTTAAATATTACTCTTACAAACTTAGAAAGTTGCTAGAGTAACAGGGTTTGTATTAACACATGTTCTCTGAAGGATTTGAAGTCTGAAACTCAAATGTGTGTCATTATTTAGTAACTTCAATACTCAGATCACCCCAGTGATTTGCTAGAAGATGACTAATTTTATGAGGAGGAGACCAAAAACATGAGGACAAAATCTGGACATTCTGTGAAAATCTGAACAGTTGAGAGGTGTGGCTGCCTAAAGCATATTCCCAGAATTTACAGCCAATCAAAAATAAAAGTTACTATGCATATGTGTTGTCCTTTTTCAAGCTTCTTCAACACGTGTCTTGGATCCAACCTCAGATCTGACTTAGCTGCCTTTTTCTAAATTCTTGAATCTGACTGTTGAGCTCCTCCCTTTACCCATAATGACCTAACCACTGCATTACCTCAGAACAAGTTTGATGTTACTACATATCAAGCTAAAACATAAATCATAATAAGAAGGAAAACAGTATAGTTACAGAATAGGGGCTCAAACAGGAACTATGGTTCCTAAAAACAAGCCATCAGGTCACTCCCAAAGACATGGATAGGGGAAGGGGGGGGGGGGGGGCTGAGGAAAAATGAAAATGGAAAACATAGATGCATAGTTATGGTGATTACAAGACTTTTATATATGTTGTCATTTTCATTTATTCCTCAATGCATGGGACAGTCCCCCAGTTACTATAACCTTGGGTGGCCCTCATGGAAGGATGTTCCAGAGAACCATAGAGCCAAATGCAGCCCTGTTTCTGGAGATGATATACAACTTGTAATGAGCAGTAAGTGTATGAGCATTAGACCAAGTGGCAGCTGCACAAATATCATCAACAGAAGCTGTGGCACAGAAGGCAGATGATGTAGCCATAGACCTAGTTGAGTATGTTTTTGGAGGTTTTGGCAAGGTTAAACTTCTTAAAGAGTAAACATAGAAAATAAAGTCTGTTATCCATTTGGCTACGGTAACTTTGGATACTGGTTTTCCCAATGTATTACTGATAAAGGAAACAGACAGTTGGTCAGTTTTTCTAAATTCCTTTGTCCTGTGAAGATAAAAACAAAAGCAAATTGATAACCTGATTGATGTTTCTTTCAGCAGCAATTTTGGGTAGAAAGGAGGGGTTAGTACGTAAGGTGACTCTGTCTTTATGGAAATCAAATAAGGTGGTTTTGAAGAGTCCTTGGAATTCAGAAACTTACCTCACAGACATAATAGTCACAATAAAGACTGTCTTCCTAGAAAGAAATTTGAGATCTGACTTAGCCAAGGGCTTAAAGGGAGATTGTACCAACATGGGGAAATTTGCCCTTTTCCCACTGTAGTGAAATCCCGGAGTTGTTATATTTAGTTAGGGGATGTGTGGGAGACATAGCCCCCACCTGGGTGGGTTGGAGATAGTGCGGTATACTTTTCTTTACATGTTGGTCAAATGGTTACTTACTGTGGGAAACGTTTCGACAATGTGCTCAATCGTTAAACTGAAGTTTTGGTGATCTCGTCTTGGCATATCATCTTCGGGTAAGTTTAATTTATTTGAAGTAAACTCACATATATATATATATATATATATATATATATATATATATATATATATATTTATTTATTTATTTATATTAGGGAAAAAAGGCAGATACAAAAGGTAAATTTGCCAGCAATGGTAAAGAGAATACCTTAATGAGTAAGGTAAAGAAGAGAGAAGAACAATGGTAAAATGAATACCCAATAACAAGTAAAGAAAGAATTAAAAAAACAACAATAAGTGGGTAAAGAGAGGAAGGGTTATTGAAAAGTTATATAAAGGTGAAGAAAAATTAAATTCTAAAGTTATTACTCGCAAACTTGAAAGAAATAATTTCCCTGAGCTCAAGAGAAGGCAATTTGACCAAATTGTTAGAGTGGCAAATGAGATTTGAGGTAATACAGTGGTTAAGGGCATTATAGGTACAGGGAGGAGCTTGAGAGTTGGATCCAAGAATCTAGAGAAAAGTGGCCAAGTTGGATCTGAGGTTGGATCCGAGACCCAGGTGTTGGAAGAATGAATGAAAATGACATCAGATCAACTTGTTTTATGATTTTGACAGGCTATTCCTCTGTTGAGTAAGATTACATTTTTGTTAATCATTTAGCATCCATGGTACAGCTAGCCACCCGGCAGTGTAAACCTTGGCTCGAGATGACTGTCACTCTTGAAGTGACACCCCAACCCTATGTGCAAAATGGGAAAAAGGGTTGAAGATGGATTCTTTATAGCAATTTGATATGACACATGGAGGGCTTCAATTTTGCTTAAATAATGGATAATTCTGGTTAATTTGCCTTTAACAATTTAACCTAGAATTTTTATATGGCTCCTTTGTATATGGAATACAACATCCAGCACTACTTTTCACGTTATCATTAACCTTATGTGCATGTCATATAATTGGTATGGTATTCAAGAAAAGCTGTGTCTATTTGCAGATGATATTATTTTGTACCTGATAAAACCATAAAAGGACATTGCAGTGCTGTGGAACATTTTGAAACCATTTCAAATCTTTTCAGGATACAAAATTAATGAAGTTAAAATAAAGGCAATAGCGGTAAATCATGTACCCACACCCATTGGTTCAGCTATATCCATATTTATGGGGACATGATATAAAGAACTTAGGAGTATGGATTAAAAAGGATTCTGGTGTGGGAGCTAAGGATATGCAGGAAGAGACTAAATGAAAGATACTACAAAAACTGAGAAATTAGAAGCTCTGTTTTATGGATATGGATAACAAGATACAAGCAGTTAAAATGTTTTTAGTCCCTTTAGTTTTACACACAGGTCAGGCATATTTTTTATCAAACAGAGGAGAAGTTGTGGATAGCAATTAATAAAGAGCTGAAGGATTTTATCTGGGAGGGGAAGACAGCAAGAGTCAAGTGGGATAAGCTGATTCTTCCAATAGAACAAGGCGGATTGGGATTACCTGATTTAAAGGAGTATTTCAACTCAGTTGCTACACAGTTAAGGCTCCTATACATAGCACAAGCAGAAACCAATAATTCAAAGGGGAAAGGGATGATGACAAAACACGGGGGGAGCTCAAGAAACAAGGAGAGATTGATATTTTGGATACAGATTCTTAAAGAGAATAACAATAACCATACAGAATATTAAATTATATTCATAAAGTAGCAGAAAATATTCTAAGAACTAAGCCAATATGGGGATGGAGAAAGGAGATTCTGCTAATAGGGATGACTGTAATTAGGGATACAGGCAATAGGCAAGAGGGGGCTGGAATTTATTGGAGAAAACTGGCAAAAGAACCAAGGTATTGGGAGCAAATAAATACAGAAAGAGAGGTAATAGAATGGGAAGAGGCCAATAATTTATTTGGACTGCAGGCTAGAGATTGCCTTCCCTAACAAGGACTGATATTAGAGTACAGACAAAGAGAAAGAAATAGGGGGGTCCTAAGCAAAAGACCAGCACTGGTGCAGCTTTTAGTAGAATCTAGGCCAGAAGCTGCTGTTAAAAAAGGAATAATTAGTAGAACATAGAAAATATTGCATAATAACTATAAGAATTTATCAGAGGAGGTTAGAAAGGACTGGGAAAAGAGATTGGATAAGCAAATTACAAAGAAATTATTTTTTGAGCTATGATACAGAATTGGAATTGCCTAGACATAGCAAGGCCTCTCTGTGTCTAATTATGGTGGCTACCAATAAAAACAATTGCTAGAAAATGGAAATCAAAGTCTAAACCACCCGTACTACAAGTAGTGAATATAGTAACAGAGACAGAACAACTGGAAATGGAATCTTTCAAAAAGAGTAGGAGCAAATTACATAGAAAAAATGGAACAATACATACAGAAGAGGAATGAGGTTTAAAAGAAGGCAGGATGTGAATGAGATATATAATATTTGAGTGACAGAGACTGGGTAGATTATTAGTCACGTATAATGCTTGCAACTAAAATTATGTCAGTATGGTTTGTTTTCATTTATATAAATGTATGATTGCCTATGGCATAAGTGATAATTTAATAAAGATGTTTCTTGTTTAAAAAAAATTACGTGCATGTCAAGTTTCTAAATACAGCCACATATCTCAGTACAGATATTGTATATGGGATGGTATTTAGCTTAAAGCTACTCTGTTCACTCTGAAGTCTACTGCACACTTCTTGTGAAAACTGTTTTTGCTCTCTCATGTAAAAATGGATGTCTTTAATGAGCCTGCTGCAAGAAACCAACGAAAAAGAATAACAAATACATACTTATTTAAATTATGTTAAATGGGTAAGAGAACTGGATCTAGGCACCCTTTTCAGCCATGACCTGGGCCACAAAGCAAATTATTCTGAAACAAACTGGTATCCATACAACAAGCTGTATGCCACAGTGTTAAAACATGAGAAGCATTAAATTCACAGATAAAGAGCCACTTATTGCATACAATGAATGGGTCCTTGAGATATTCCATTGACCCATGTATATAGATTTGTCATTAGTCTACACAGTGTCATTGTGTTTTATGATGTAATAACTCCTAAAGAAATTTAACGGGGGTTCAATATAGGCAGACATGAGAACTGAAATATAAAAAGGGAAGAAAGTTATGGAGTTTGAGGAAAATGGTTGACAGAATGTTCATGCATAGTAGTACTGTCCAAAGCATTTACAAATGTAAGTTAATCAGTAATAGTATGTCATTGGGAAAGGGAATGTTAGTAATGTAGGCTATTTACTTTTTCTTACCCTGTACCTCTACAGTAGCTGCATTTGTTTTCCTGCAACAGATATTTTGAGATGAGATATTTTGGAATAGCCTGAGATGATCAATTTTCTGAACTGTATCTGGGAAGCTAGTTCAATGTGTCGAGGCAGCTTTTGATAAGGCTTTTTCACTACTGGCTAGTTTGAAAGGTGGTCTCCTCGATCATATCCCTGTCTTGGTTTCTAAATGTGGAGGTTAATGGATCTGTAGTGCATTTTTTCACAGATGGGCAGTGACTCTCATTCAATAAAGTTAGGCTGTTGCAGTTGTGTTCTCTGTTGTTAGCCGAGTATATATGTTAAAAAAATCATTTATTGAATGTCTGTATTTTGGAGTGATAAAAAAATAATTGTGGAGCACCCGTATTCATTCCTTAGAATCAGCACAATGACCGCTTGTCTAGCTTCTTTAGTAAGATTAAATATACTGTAAGAGGTCGTTCCATAATAATTTACCTGTGTTTTATTATGAAAAGTGAGAGACACTGATCATATGTTACACCTTAAGTGTTTTTGTTGTGCTGCACAGGGTAGGGGAGTACTTGTTTGAGCTGCTATAGTAACGGTATAGGATTTTTTAAACTAGTGTACTGTCCTAAACAGAATAACAGTGGTTTTGGTGCTAGGTAAATAAAATGTAATCCAAACACGAACACAAGAGCAGAACAAAACGATGGGCTCAGGTCCAGTTTTATAAAGATATATTATTCAGATGAAACACGTAAGTGCTTTCACAGTCAAATAAACTGCTTCCTCAGACATTGACACAAAATACATCAACCCCCATTTAAATACATATCGCAATCTCATTCCAATCTACACTAATTAATTTTTAAAGGACCTAGTCCTTGGTATAGTTAAACCATCCACATACATAACAATTCCAGTAGCTTACATAACAATTATTTAATTAATGTAATATAAAAACACACATTTTTAAAAACTTCTGTTTCATTTCTCAAACAATAAAAATATAATACTAAATAAAATTAAGTTTACCACATAAGTATACCAAGGATATCCTAAAATAAACAAATACATCTCACTGGTGCACAGACATGTGTTAAAAACTACTAAAGCACAAATACTACCTATATAAAGGTCTTGCCTTCAAAACAGGTTTTAAAGGGACTTTATCATTTAAACCAGATGGATAGTGAGGATGAGAACAGACAGTGGTATAGGTTTAAACGATAAAGTCCCTTTAAAACCTATTTTGAAGGCAAGACCTTTATATAGGTAGTATTTGTGCTTTAGTAGTTTTTAACACACTTCTGTGCATCAATGAGATGTATTTGTTTATTTTAGGATATCCTTGGTATATTTATGTGGTAAACTTAATTTTATTTAGTATTATATTTTTATTGTTTGAGAAATTAAACAGAAATTTTAAAAAATGTGTGTTTTTATATTACATTAGATTAAAAAAGAAGTTATGTACTTACCATAATTTTCCATGTATGCTGTCCATCTCGTCCTTTATTCTCACTTGTGGGTCAGATCTGATCCATCGGATATATCTCGGCCTTTACATAAGCTCGAGTTCCTCAGCCAAGCTCGTGGGCATTTTTCCTACCCATAATGCAACTGCTCTGTAACCTCAGATCTTGTTTGCCCTCCAGCAGTGACTAGAAGTATACATTAAAAGAATATGTAACAAACACATTACACAAGACATACCCTCAGAGGCTGTAGAGTCCTATAAAGATCCAATTAGAGCTACTCGGTCTACCAGGAGGGTGAATGGTGGGTGGGTTGTGAGAATAAAGGACGAGATGGACAACACATATGGAACGTTATGGTAAGTACATAACTTCTTTATGTGAAGTTGTCAATCTCATCTTTATTCTCACTGATGGGGACTGCATCCCTAGCTACCTATTTCTTGCGTGGTGGGAGAATATTCCTCAGAACCACAGAACCAAAGGATGCTCTACTCCTAGAGGCCAATCCAACTTGTAATGAGTGATAAAAGTATGTGGTTCAGCCCATGTTGCTGCAGCACAGATGCTGTCCAAATGTAATCTGGCTTGGAAAGCCACTGAAGTGGCTATTGCCCTGGTAGAATGAGCTTTGATAGGATTTGGAAGTCTTCTGGTTAGAATTGTATATAAAATATATACATTGTGATAGCCAATTGGATAGTGTTACCTTAGAAACTGGTTGGCCTTTTCTAATGTCTGAATATGAGATAAAGAGCTGATCTGACTTTCTGAATTGTGATATCCTGTGCAGATAGAAACATAATTGTCTAAGAACATCTAGAAGGTGGAGAGTGTACACTTCTTTGTTTTGAAAGTTTGGAAAGAACACTGGTAATTCAATAGACTGTATGAGGTTAGTTTCCAAAACCACCTTGGGTAAAAAGGAAGGGTTCATTCTCAGAGAAACTGTCTTTATGAAAACTTATGTACGGATGCTTATAGGATAGGGCCTGTAATTCAGAAATTCTTCTTGCTGAGGTTATAGCTACTAAAAGAAGCATCTTCCATGATAAGTATTTCAATTCATATGTAGCAGAAGGTTCAAAAGGTGGGTAAACCAGCTTTGACAATACAAAATTCAAATCCCAAGGTGGAACAGGCTTTATGTATGGAGGCGAATTAAGGAAGTACCTTTGAGGAATGCCTTACAAAGTCTGTTTGAAATTATGGTGGTACCATTATCTCCTATGTGAAAATTAGAGATTGCTGCTAATTGAACCCTAATAGAAGCTGCAGCAGCTCCCACATTGAATAATTTGGCTAAAAATTCCAGAATAGACTGCAAAGGTGCTGTGAAGGGATCTATGTGATTAACATTAGACCAGACCACAAATCTTTGTCATTTACTCTTGTACAGTTTCCAAGAAGAGTTCTTGTGGGAAGAAAGCAAAATGTGTTTTACTGGAGAAGAAAGCAGAGGACACCTTGCTATTATAGGTAGCAAAGCAGCCAAGCTGTCAGTCTGAGTTTGTGTAGGATGGGATGAAGTTCTCCTGATGGATGCGTCAGTAGAGCTGGAACTGGGTCCAGGATCCATGGTCCCTTGTGTACATGAGGCCGGATAAAGGGGGACCATTTCTGTCAAGGCCAATAAGGGGCAATAGGATTACTATGGTCTCCAGCAAGCTTGCTTTCTGAAGGCATTTGGGAATCAGAGGTATTGGTGGGAAAGCATAAAGAAGTCCCGGGGGCCACTCATGAGCAAGTGAATCCCTTGGTGACTCCCCCATTGGGGGGATCAGGGCAAAGTATTTGCTGCATTTGGCATTGATGGGTGATGCAAAGAGATAGCAGCAAGGTTGACCCCATTTCTGATAGATCTCTTCCACCACTTTCTGACTGAGGGAGCACTCATGTGGCCAAGGAATGGCTTTGCTGAGTTTGTCTGCAATCACTTTGGATTTTCCCAGGATGTGCATTGCTATGAGAAAGAGGTTGGAGGCCTCTGCTCATTGCCAGACCCTCAAGGCTTCTTGACATAAGGGGTAAGATCTGGTTCACCCTTGTTTGTTTATTTACCAGACCACAGGCATGTTGTCTGATTGAATTGCTATTGTACCTAGAGGAAGATAGTTCTGGAATGCTTGCAACACTAGGAGCACTGCTTTCATCTCTAGAACATTTATGTGCAAATGGGCCACGTGTTCTTGCCAAGTGCCTTGGACTGTGTTCCCCAGATAATGCCCCCCCACCCTATCTGGGAAGACTCCATGGTCACTGTAGCTTGGGGCTGAGAGGGGAGAAAGGGATGGCTTTGAGGGACTAGGAGAGAGTTGAGCCACCATTACAGGTCTCGTTTGCAAGAGTTGATTAGAATGATCTTGTGCGACATTGGAAGGTCCCGAAAGGACCATTCTGTTGAAAGTAGCCACTGGAAGATTCTCATATGTTGTTGAGCTAGTGGTAATAGTACAACTGAAGCAATCATTTTGCCTAGAACCTGTAGAACTAGTTTGGCAGGAGCTTTTTTCTTGTTGATCAGCATCCCCTACATAATGCAGAAGATTGTGTACTCTTTCTTGAGGAACCTTTGCTGACATGATTATTGTGTTTATCTGAGCTCCTATGAAAACCAAGGATTGACATGGCTCTGCAGTCCCTGACTTTCTGAAGAAGATGCCTCATCGGGGCAGATTCAAGCCAGTCATCCAGATATGAAAACTCACAGAATCCTTTGCATCTCAGGTGAGCTGCTATTACTGCTATGCATTTGGTGAACAGTCTGGGGGCTGCAGTTAGACCGAAGGGCAGAGCTCAAAATTGAAAGTGACTGACTCCTACCCAGAACTGTAAAAACCTTCTGGATCGCCTGCTCTTTAGAATGTGGTAGTATGCATCCTGAATGTCTGTGGAGCACATCCAACTGTCTTTTGCAAGGGTGGATGTATCGACTGCAGTGTTACCACTGGGAACTTGCTCTTTTTTACAGATCTGTTTAGAATGGTGAGATCCAAGATGGATCTCCAGTCCCCTGTTTTCTTTGGAGTTAAAAAGAATCTTGAGTAAGTTATGGATCCTCTCTGGTCTCCGGGGACTTGTTGGATGACTTTTGTTTAGCAACTTTTGAATTTCTAAGGTTGCCTGTTCCTTTTGACTGGATGGAACATCTGGAACTGATGTGCTTATAGGAGCAGGATAGGTGAAGAGAATGACATATCCCCTAGATATTATACTATGCACCCATCTGTCATTTGTGATGGTTTGCCAGGTTTCTTGGTGCAGAGACAAATGACCCTCGACTGCCTCCAGAGGCAAGCAATTGGGCATTCCTTCAGGAGCGCTGATAGAGCCCTCCAAAGAAAGCTTCTCTGGAGCCCTGCTTATGTGGGCCTCCTCTGCTGCGAGGTCAGCATCTACCATTATTGTTCCTTCCTCTGCCCCTGGGTGGACTCTAACCTTCTGTGTCATGGAAAGATCTGTGAGATTTTCTGAACCACATTTTTCCACTACCCCTCCGACCCTTTGGAAAAGGTCTGGTGGGCACAGGAAAACATACTCCAATGACAGACAAGGGCTTGCCTTCTTATTCACACCTGTTAAGCATTTCTTTCACTTTTGGCCCAAAAAGAGAAGAGCTATCAAAAGAGGAGTTAACGGGCGTGGCTAGGATGTAGACTGGTTGGCAGCATCTTTTCTCAGCTCTGCACTCAAAAGATATTTCTGACAGGAATTTTTAAAAACTAGATATTGTAGACAAACCTATTTTGTTGAATTACTTCTACTAATATCACTAGAAGTCTACAGTGCAAAAAAATTGGCTTTAAACATTATTTTTCCTGTCAAAAACAAGAAGGAAGGTATCTGAATCTACTGAAAATGAGCTTTTCTAAGCATACCACACAGGACCAGACGATGAAAAAGGAGATACAGTCTTTATTAAATCATATACAAGACTTGTCAGTGAAATTTGACAAAATGAATACCAAACTGGACACTTTTGAGGAGAGATCTACAAAACAAATACAGCAACTACAAGAAATAATGACGCAACAGAAGTCTCAAATAGCTGACATAGAGAGATCCTTAAATGATACTGTGGGCAGACTCTCAGAACAAGATCTTCAGCTACATTTTTTATCACAACAAAATGCTTCATTACAAAATAAAATAGAGGATCTAGAGAACAGGTCCAGACGAAATAACTTTACCTTCGCATCTATGGGCTACCAGAGAAAACAGAGGGAGATAACATGGTGACTTTCCTTACTACCTGGTTACCAGAAGTTTTAAAATTGCCTGAAGCTCTTTCTTATGGAATTGAAAGAGCCCACAGATCCTTAAGAGCTGCTTCATCAACCATCAAAGCAAAAAATCACCCGAGATCAATAATAGTAAAGTTTTTTTCATCACAGGACAAGGAACTTATTTTAAAAACAGCATGGTCAACTTCTCCAGTTAAATACAAAGACAACATAATCAGATTTGATAATGATTATTCTGCTGGAGTTATAACTGCAAGAAAAGAATGTCTCCCTCTGATAAAGGAATTGAAAAAGACAACTTAAAGTCCACTTGCTGTTCCCTGCAAGAATAAAAATATTTTTTACTGAAGGTCCTAAAACTTTTGACACTCTGCAAGCAACAGTTTCTTATCTTTCAGCTAATAAAACCTTGGATAATGTGGAAGAAATGGATTTCTCCCAATTTGGGGTAAAGCATCACTTAGAAAAAAATGAATGGAGCACTGCTGACAAGAAGAAGAAGAAACGATAAAAGACATATGAAAAACACAAACATTATTGTCTTCTATTTGCTCTGTAAGGCAAAAAAGTTCTTTGAAAGCATTCATGCTTTACACGTGTCAGTCTTTGAAACAATATAAATACAAGATAAGCAGGACATTTTATAACTAAAGCAAACAACCCTAAAGAAAGCAAGGTAACATATCTTTCTCTATTACAGTGTAAATACTTACAGTCATGATTTTTCTAACTCTAAATGATGTTTAGATAGTTCATTTATAAATTACCTGCCTTTTACTGCTAGTATAGAATATGATGTATTTACACTGACATATTAATGTGGTGTGTTTAAATGAGCATGATTCCTTTTATATTATTTACACTAAGCTGCATGAAATATCTAAACTGATGTATTTAATACACATAATAATATATAAAAACTGATAGTAATAACTGTCAAAACGTGCCTTGAAAAGTAATTATCTATTCTTTGATGCTAAAAGTGCATTTTTGACTAACAAACAACTGTTTGGCTTGTATATCTGCCCTTAATGTTAAGAAAACTAATAGAAGTTTAATGAGCTGGTGTTCAGTTTAAAAAAGCCCTAAAACTTCACTTACTTTGTTTTTGTCTTCCCGCCATGGTCACGAGCTGGGAACTCTTATTTTACCACCCCTGAATGAAGGTTCTTCAGTTAGAATCCATTACAGTGTGTTAAACCTTCTAACAGCACAAAATGAAAGTAAACAGTCATGAGTGATGTCAGCACTAAAACAAGACAGTATGGGTGTGGTGTCAGCTCCTAAGCTACTTAAAGTAACCAGCACACTATTTATGAGATGGCAAAGTGCTTTTACAGTTTTAACAAATATTAAAAGTACACTGAAGTACCTAATGAATTTAGAAGGTATCAGCACATACATGACATTTTATTATATTGTAATATCTGTTATTCATTTTGAATTGTACACATAAACAGCACACAAAGCTTAAAAAGAAGTATATCACTTGGAAGAAACTGTATGAATAGTTAACACATACAGACTTTACTATAATCTTTTCTGATAAGATCACCCACGTAAATTACTATAATTTAACTTAATTTTATAAAAATTTAATATATTTAAGTCCTTGACTGGAACTATATAACATATTTGTAAACACACTGCAGCTAGTGTACTCAACCTTAAGGATAGTAAGTCAATTAAGGTTCATGAATGTAACTATGTGTTATTAGGCATTTTAAGGGTAAAAAAGAGTTGCTGTTTAATTATCAAGATACTCTGTAAATATTAAATTGTTCAAGTAGCACAATCATTAAGCAGTAATGAGCAAGAAAAAATCTCAGTCTTGCTTATGATATTGTTTTATATATATATATATATATATATATATATATATATATATATATATATATATATAGGAAAGAACTGCTGAATTATAAGTATGCTTTTATTAAAGGCAAGTTTTATTAATATTGAACATCCTCACTGAAAATTAATGGTTGTGTAGAGACACAGTAACTCCCATTATATAACCAAGGCTAAAGAGATTTTGTATGTCTAAATTGATCAGCCTTGAACCTTAGATTGCAAATAGACATGCAACATACTTTTACTTATAATACTGAATATATATTATATAACATCACAAATGCTAAAGCCATTGTCAGCTACATCTCATATCAATCAGCATTAAAATATGATTTGAATAGCATAGGCATTTACTAACATATTGCTGTTGGTACCTGATATGCATATAAGTAACAGGTCTAATTTCTGTCTATGAAAGTAAATACAAAGCTGTGTGCATTTGTTAATTATGAAACAAGAGCATGATATCTATTCTTTTTAATATCCTATAGGTATGTACTTGTTAGAGACACACACACATGCTGCAGAGCTGCTAGTTATTGCATATTCATTAGTATATTTCTGACTGCAGTGTTGTAAATATATGGTGTGGACCACTTGAGTTGAGAATATGTCTCTATATTGGGCGTGTTCTCTGTTTGAACGTTGTATATTATCTATAATATGATATGGAGTACCCTCACTAAATTCAAAGAAGCCACAATAGAAACACATATTTATTAAAAATGGAGAATAGAAGGATGAAGAGAAAATGAAGGAAAATGGTTGATGGTCATATAAGGTTATCTTTTCCTGTGTATGTAGAAGAGTTGACAGTAATAAGTACCAAACAATTGTGTTATAGCATATTTAAAGCCTACTTTGCTTCTCATATTTTCCAACCTTACAGTTATAACGCTGCAGATAAATCCTGTAATATCATAAGGAGTATGAGTTGCTATTTGACATATGACATATGTGGTACACTAGCGATGAAATATGCCAGTGGCAATACAAATGTAACATTATATTCATTGTTACAGATACTTTCTGATTTAATCTACTTGTGGGATGGTTAACTGATGCATATAATGCTTAACATTTTTTTTTTATGTATGTATGCATATATATGTGTATGTGTGTATATATATATATATATATACATATATATATATATATATATATATATATGTGTGTGTGTGTGTGTGTGTGTGTGTGTGTGTGTGTATGTGTATGTATGTATGTATATATATGTGTGTATATATATATATATATATATATATATATATATATATATATATATAGGTAGACCATTACAATAAAACAATAAATTTGATACCTATGAATGCCACTCACACTATAAGGGAGATAGACAGCAAGCATATTATTTTTAAGATGCATAACCGTTATTGCTACACAAAAGATATATTAAAATAAAAGATTTTCCTTTACAATTTAAACAAAACCAAATAGTTAAGTATTAAATCTATGTATAGTTGTGTTGCCTTAGTGTTTTATAAAATATTAAAAATAGATAAAGACTGTATTTAAGTAATCTGTAAAGACAGATACATGTATACTTAAAAGATATATAAGATACTTTTCATTATAAAACTACCATATGACGGGGCCAGGGGAGGATGCTGAAATGCAGACTAGAGAGATCGCTTGAATGATTAGATCATTCAAGGATGAGATGTTTTTTCTCATGGAGGGATTTGGTGGTTGTTTATCTTATATTGTTCTCAGTTATGATCTTGTAATTTACTTTTATTGGGTGTCTATAATCTATTGTAATACTGTTGGAAGAAGAAAGAACAAGTCATTCTCTTCATGTACACACATCTACACATTGTTACGAGTATATGAATATGGATAAAAGCAAAGCTAATATAAATCCAATTGAAAAATGTATATCTCTTAATGTAAATGGTTTAAATAATAGCTGCAAAAGGGGAAGTCTTTATAGATATTTAAAGCTATGTGAAGCACAACTAGTATTTTTACAGGAAACACACCTTACACAGGAAGACATAAATAAAATAAACAATAAAAATTATACAATACTAGTAAGTTCCACCTATAATCAGAAGCGAAGGGGAGTAGTAATTTTGTGGAAAAACACTACTTTAATGCCTAAAATCATAAATACGTTCCATGACAACTCAGGAATGTTTTGTCTAGTGACAATATCTATCAGTGAAATGATATATACATTAGTGAATATTTATTGGATACCAGGACTAGGTGTTAGAGTGGCCAAACAACACTTAGAAGACATTGTACAATATACCAAAGGCAATTTAATCATAGCTGGAGATTTCAATTGCATTATAAAAGAAACTGACACAAATACTAAAACTACACGTAAGAGATCACCTTTAACAAAGTTGTTATCTGAGTTTGTTGAAACTTTTAATATAGTTGACATAAATGAGTATGCTATCCCAGATTCACTATTCTTTACACATTTTTCCCATAGACATAATACATACTCTAGAATAGATAGAGTGTACATAACAAAGGATTTAACCTCTAAATTAAATAAAGTCAAGACAATTTCATGCCCATTTTCGGACCATAACACCATAACGTTTGAGATAGACTTATGTTTCAAGAGAAGGATATCAGTAACAAGAATACCATCTTACATAACAAATCTCAAAGATTTTAAGGAATTTTATATTAAAGAGACACAAACATTCCTAGATATCAATCTTACAAAAGATGTATCTGAAATATATATATGAGATGCATTGAAAGCATACCTATATGGAAGAGCGGTGGGATGGTATAAAAATAAACAAAACAGTGGAATAAGGAATTAATGGAATTACAGTCAAAAGTAGATAATTTAAAGCTTGATATTCAAAATGGAAACACCAACTTAATAAAAGAACTAGAAGATACTAATAAAAATACTCAGAGACGCTACACCACAAAAACAATGATCAACTTAGAAAAAATTAAACTATGTTACTATTCAATGAACCCTAAAAACCAACGAAGAATAGCAAATAGGACTAAAAAGATTATTAAAACAAATTAAATCAAGGAAATACATAATATAGAAACCAAAAAGAAAGTATCTGATTTAGAAGGAATACTAGAAGCTTTTAGGCTATTTTTTCATAAACTTAATAATCAAAATGAGAAAACAGAAACACATTCAGGATTGAAAGCTTTTCTCAAAAACAATGTTAAAGTTAGGTTATTAGAGGAGCAGGTACAACTAATAGATAAACAAATAACAATGACAGAACTTAAAGCTGAAGTAAATAAGCTAAAATTAAACAAAGCTCCAGGTATAGATAATATCACCCCAGAAATGTTTAAATTACTATCAAATGAGGCTTTGTTGTTGTTATTGAATGTCTTTACATCAGTTAAAAATGGTAAAGACATTCCTCCTTCTTGGAAGTACACATTAATATCACCAATTCTGAAACAAAATAAAGATCCCAGTGAATGTTCATCATACAGACCCATTTCACTTCTTAATATAGATTATAAAATTTTTATGGCAATACATGCTGCTCGAATAAAACAATTACTACCACTTTTGATAGAGGAGGATCAAACAGGTTTTATAAAAGATAGGAACACTTATGACAACATTAAAAGAATTATTTCCTTAATTGATTATATAAATGTCACAAAAAACAAAATGAATGTTATTAGCTTAGACATAAATGGCGCATTTGATTCAGTGAACTGGGATTATCTGTGGTTAGTTTTAGAAAAATATGGCTTCTCAAACAACTTCACTTTGTTAATAAAATCATTATATGAAAAATCATTGGCTTATATAAAACTGGGATCTTGTCTGTCTAAATCTATTAAAATAACTAAGGGCACAAAACAAGACTGCCCTCTTTCTCCGTTATTGTTTGCGCTAGTCATTGAACCCTTAGTAAATAATATACGTATGGATAAAAATATTGAAGGAATACAACTAGACAACAGCCTAGAGCTTAAAATTCAACTTTTTGCTGATGATATTTTAATTACCTTAAAAATAATAATAGCAGTTTAAAAGCATTATGGGACTCAATTCAAAACTTTCAAAACTTTTCAAGTCTTAAATTTAATGAGAACAAAACAAATGTATTGCTTATAAATACTAATAAAAAAGATCTAAATAAAAAATACCATAAATATATCTCTACTGATAATATAATTAAATACTTGGGAATTATAATAACTAACAACCTAGATACTACAATTGAAACAAATTATAAAGAGACCTTAAATAATATTAAAAATCTGATACAAAGATGGAATAAATTCTTCTTTTCAATGGAAGAAAGGCTTTATATAATTAAAATGATCATATTTCCAAAAATTCTTTATGTCATACAAGCTTGTTCTTTGCCACCAGCTAAATTGCACCTAAAACAATTAAATGATTTAATGGTAAGATTCCTATGGTATCCAAAAAAACCAAGGATAGCTATGAAGTATCATCTAGATGATTAGGATATAGGTGGCATAGGTTTACCAGACATAGAAACATATTTGCATTCATCCATTATTAAAACAATATCATTATGGCTAAATACAAAATATACATCAAAATGGAAGCTAGTTCATGAGAGAATCTGGTTAAAATCAGGATTTGTAGCAGCAAATAAGTATACAGATTTCATACCAAACAATTTTCTGTGGCTGATGAAGGAATATATGATGATACATAAGAATAAAAATATAAGTTCCAAATACATTACTTATACATTGAAATTTTCCAAAATCTTATTAATAGCAATCCTGATATTAAAGCATGGTCATTTCTTTTATATCCAGTAGCGTACACACAAGGTAATATAATAACATTTAATATGGAAGTAGTCAACATGCTTAAAGAAAAGGGATTAATATATTGGCATGAATTGCTAAACTCTGGAAAACCTCTGACAATAGACCAGATTAAACAGAAATTAAATATGGAAGATAGTTCGTGGTTACATGTACAAGAATTAAGACAGTATATATTAAGCAAACAAGAAACAATGCAACCATCAATAAGACAAAATGTTCCTAACCTTATAGAACATATAATATTACTAACGAATCAACCCATTACTGGAAAGGGATACTTATCATCTATTTATAAAACAAACAAAAAATAAAATGCATAATAATGACAAAATATGGAATTATTATAGATCAGTTAATGGACATGTGCCAAGTGACAGAGATAAAAACTAATTCTTCTCTCTCCAAAGCAGACATCACTTTCATTACATTGGAGACTTTTACATGGCAATTCATACACAGATCTTATGTAACCCCTCATAAAATGGAACTTATGTTTAAGAAAAATATTGGCTGCTGGAGATGTGATTTATCAATAAAAGCAGACTGGCAACATATGTTCTACTGAATGCTATTTGATTAAACCATATTGGGATAAAATAAATTATTTTCTGCAAATGGTATTCAATGATAAATTCCAGATTTCCAAATCTATTATTTTGTTTAATGTACCTGTACCCGACTGTGTGCCAAGAACAAAATATGTAATCTTATGGACTCTCCTAGCTATTGCAAGGAAGAACATTACATCAAACTGGAAATCCAAAGCTTCTCCAACTTTTAAGCAATTCATGAATATGGTGTCAGCAGTATCGCAATTGGAAATGAACACTATTAAAGGAAGAACTGAAAGAACTACATCATTATACGTAGCATGGCAAAAGTAACTGAAATACTGGAGAATAATGACTGCAGCAGATTATAATCAGGAAACAATTGTATAGAAAGTCAATTATATGTCAACAATAGGCACCCTTGTAAATACTTTATTTTGGTTTTAATGTTTGATATCTGTTTAGAGGTTTTAGCCTACCTTTTTAAATAATTTGTAAATACTTCATTGTCATAAATAACCTGCATTCATGTTTTCTTGTTTTTGGAAATGAATAAAAATATTTAAAAAAAAAAAGAGGAGTTAACAAAGGTAGACTTGAAAGGCTCCACAAAGTCGCAAAGGTGCATCCAGGCCTGTCTCCAAAGAGCAATACCTGAACCCACAGCTCTACTCGTTCCATCTGCTACATACAATATGAGCCTCATGGAAGAGTTTACTACAGAATTGAGGGTGGCGAGCTGAGCATTAACTTTATCTGCTACTGCATCAGCTGCAGCTCCTTGGATGGAGTCTGTGAGTTCCTCTAAAAGGTCCTTCTGCAGCCTAGTGAAATAGGTAAGGTAGTTTAGAGACTGAAAAGCAAAGGTCGCAGATGAAAACACCTGCTTACAATATCTATCCATAGCTTTAGAGTCTTTATTAGGAGGATGGATAGAGGAGCTGGTCTCAGATAGCTCCATTTTAGTAGTGGCAGCCACGACCATGGCATCAATTGCAAGTTCTTTAGTCAAAATATATTTATCCTTAGGGGCAGTAATGAACTTATTTGGCCTTCTAGGAGTAGCCTCTATAGAATCTGGGGTCTCCCAGGCCTTCCTAGAGATTAAGTCCATAAGCTCATCGGAAGGAGGAGTCATCCAACAGGAGGAAGGATGAGACCCAAAAGCCTTCAGGTAAACTGACTCCTCAGTCAAAGGGGGGTTGGACTGCCAGTCACCTCTCTGTTTTAATAATTCTAGGATGTCTCCAAAGGAGACATCATCAGGAGGTGACCTTGGGAACCCTTCTGCTTCATCGAGGTCATTGTCTGATGTGACAGACTCCTCCAGGGAGTCAAGATGCTTCTTCTTGCAGGTCCTCTTCTGAGGGCCCTCCTCAGTGGGATGCTCTGGAGAGGTTTCAGAAGAGGGGGGAGTCTCCTAGTGGACAACCTGAGGTCTGGGGTCTCTGCAATCCTCTGGAAGCATTACTTGAGAGGACAAAGACATCTGGCCTGTAGAGGGAGGAAGATCCAAAGAAGGATGTGCCTTAGACTTGGTAGGAGTCAAAACCCTCTTCATAACCTCAAAGGCAGACTACCTCCACTCCAAGGACTCCCCCATTTCTGACAAAGAGGTTGTCTGAGCTGAAGCCATCTGTGGAAACAGTGAGAGAAGCTCCAAAGCTAAGGCAAGAACTGAACTCACCAGCGCCAAAGCCCCAAGAGGTAGAGTTGGATCTGGAGAGATCTGAGCTGGATCCAAGTAGCCAACCAGAGAGTGTCAGCTCCTAGAGGTATCCTGCTCCGAATGGAGAGAAACACTCAGGGTGAATGTCTGCTCCGAGGAAACTGATGGTCCTAGAGCCAACACAGACACAATCTGAAGATCAGAGTCTTCCAGTTCCAAAGCTGAAGGATGGATTGGAATAGGAACAGTTACTAGGGAGGTGGACTGCGTCTGATCTGATTCCTTTGGGCTCAGATCTAACAGACGTTTGTCCAGGGCTGTGGTCTTCAGCAACCTCTGCACAACCCTAGCCACATCTTCATCAGATAAGCTCCTGGTAGACCAAGTAGAAAGAGATGGAGATCTAGATTTAGTCAGTAATCGTGATGTGAGCCATGAAGTCACTGGTTCAAGTGAAGGTGATCGTCTCCGATGTGGAGCTTGTGTCAGAGCAGTAGACTTTGGAGCTGAAGGCGCTGTCAGTTCTGATATAGTCCTAGATCCAGCAATGACTGCCTGCTCCAAGGATATTGGTGGAGTAGAGAGTCAAGGAGTTTTGGGTCTCAGCTCCGATGAATCTTTTGGAGCCTAAGATGCCATCTTTGATGTCTTGTCCAGAGATTTTCGAGGATTCTGAAGAAATAGCCTCTGAAAAAGTTTTTTTTTATAAACCCTTTAAAATAAACTTATTTTTACGCTCCATAAGTGCTCTTTGATTAAACCAATGACATATGGAGCAATTTTTTTGAAGATTAAGAGGCCTCAAGCAATAAACACAGAGACTGTGATCATCGCTAAGGGGCATCTTCTTTCCACTTTTTCACATTTCTTGAAACCTAACAGTTTTCCCTCCTGTTTTTGAGACATACTAATAACCTAAATGCACACACACACAAAATGCACTGAGGGAGAATAGAAGAAAGGGGGGTGGAAAATAATAAAAAAAAAATCATTTTCTTTTTTTTTTTTTTTTTTTTACAGTACACACAACAAAATCGTCCTTTAAAGCACCACTATGGGCAAACAATGAAAAAACATATATTTTTTTATCTTGCCATGATTTACTGCACTTCCTAAAGCTGCCTGCAGCAAAATAAGTGCTCATTCCTAATTTTATTTTTTTTTTACTCTTGTCTGTCCACATGGGGGCAGACATTGTGATTCCTTTGGAAAGCTAAATCTGTCTCAATGCACAGACTGTGAGAACAAATAGCCCTACCATTTGTTGTCAGACTAGACTTCCATTCACTTAGAATGGACCACCTGAAAATAAATGCCAAGTTTGAGAGTCTGCAACTCATGTGTCATTGACTGGTACGTGATGAGTTTTACAAATGTTGTCCCTATTGATGTACTACACATTCTCTGAAAGAAACTTGCAAAAGTGTCAACAAATTACTGAGATAAAAAAGAATTTAAACAAGGAGCAGTTTTGCAAGTTTCAATTCCTGGCCAAGTTACTCCTCCCATCTCCCCTCCTTCAGTGGGCTACAGTCTCACATTTCCAGCTTGGGTAGATTCAACTATTTTGCCAGCTTTGCATGACAATAGACATCAAAAAAATCACAGCCTGGTGTGCCACTAAAACTGCTCCCTTATATGTCTCTTCACTTCTGAATAACATTTCCCCAGGAATAAAAAAAAAAAAAAAAAAAGCACACACATCAGTCCAGAGTTTGGGCCAATCTATCCATTTCTTATTGTGCACAGTAAAACATTCAGTTTGTAATGCATTCTGGCTGCTGACATGGTTATCTTTACATAGTTCTCTTATAGCATAACCTGAACATATGGTATTCAATGCCAAGCTTTACAACAGTTCTCAGTTTCTTAACAATGACCTCCCAAGCCTCTGATGTGACCCAGTACTTTGTCAATATACTGTAAATACATAGATTAATACAAATATGTGTGCACATATGACACGTACAATAATACACACATACTATCATTAAAACAAGATAAATGCAATATAAATCATATCAATACAGTTATGGTTTCTAGTTTATGACCCTGTTTGTCTATGGAAACTTCTTTTTGAATTTATGTTCAAGCAGTTGTATATTTGTTGTATATTATCTTGTTTAATTGTTTCTCAATATTCTAACCACTGTTTATGCTGCATCAATTGTAAAACTCTGATTTTACTCCTTTTATATTTTCTATGCTCTTTGTGTCACGTGGGTTTCCTCCGGGTGCTCCGGTTTCCTCCCATATCCCAAAGACATGCTGCAGGTGGATTGGATACTCTAAATTGGCCCTAGGTGTGAGTGTGTGTGCGCCTTCTGTGGAAGGTTGGGCTGGCAACTCGACACCGTAAAACTCCATTGCCAATCATAAGTGGACAAGGTGATCCGCTGTGGCGACCCCTAACCGGGAAAAAGCCGAAAGAAGAAGAAGAAGATATTTTCTATGCTCTTTGTACAAAATAGCTATGTTTGTATAATTTATTTTTATTATTTTTTATAATTGTTTACTATGTATCTGGAGCTTTTCTCCCCCAGCCTCCGCTGAAAACGGTCATCTTGTGTCCAGTCAGACTAACCTGGTAAACAAATGGAAAATAAATAAAAAATAAAATATACTAAGAAAATCAATCAATATACCAAGAAAAATCCAAAACTTAAAAAAAAAAAGAACACAGAAGGAAGGAAAATATTTCCTTGATGCTGTCATGAAAATCCCACTCACTTATTCAGATGTTATGGGCAAACATATATATATAAATAAATAAATATATATATATATATATATATATATATATATATATATATATATATTATAACATATATAATGTATTAGGCAAAACAACTTACCCAACACACTAGTCATAGGTGACTCTATAGTCAGGCACACCGATGTCCCACTTACCAGGCTAAACAAGGAGAAGGTTACTGTCAGCTGCCTGTCGGGTGCCAGGATCTGCCAGATAACCCATGCACTCAGGTCACTCCATAACCAAGTACAAATATGACTCTATCATTGTCCATGTTGGTGTGAATGACCTGAGATGTGCCTCCCTGGACTACATGAAAAGAGACATGGAAGAGCTCTCTGATCTTGTAGCCCAAGCAGGTATGACCCTAGCCCTGAGTAGCATTCTGCCATCGCCCAGAATGATACCGCAGTACAAGGACAAAATGATTGACTTCAACAATTGGCTAAGCTTCTGGTGTCATTCTAAGGGGATCCAGTATTTGACTGCCTGGGACGACATGATGCTTTGCCAAAGATGGCCTGCACCTGTCACCCATGGGATTCCGGATACTGGCTAAGGCTCTTGCCATCCCTATAGTGCCTTTTTTAGAAGAGTTTCAAATGTAACAGGAACAGGCAAGCAAAAACTGAGGGTAATGCTACCCAATGCTAGCAGTCTAAATCTCAAAATGCACTCACTCAAGGCACTCCTTAAAATGGAGTACATCGATACCTGTGCAGTGACTGAGACCTGGTTCAAGGCTCCAAAAAGCACCCCTGCACTACCAGGCTATAACTCATACCACACTTTTCGGCCACGTAACCTGGACCGGAACACCAAAGGTGGAGGTGTGCCCATATTCATTAAGGATATCCACACCTCCAAGCTAGTTGCTCAGCATAATGCATCCAAGGTTATCCACGTGCAACTTACTCTGGGCAAAACTGCAATCCAAATTGTAGCTTGCTACAGATCACCCATCATGTCCCACTCCTCTTTTCTTGATATACTGGAAAATATTAGGGTTCAAACACCCTAATAATGGGCGATTTCAACTACCCTACCATTAACTGGGAAAACTATTCCTGTACCAACTCCTTCACTCAGCGCTTTCTGGAATTCATAAATTCCAGTGCCCTGGATCAACTTATCCACACCCCCACCAAGGGTAACAATATCCTAGACCTAGTCATTACCAACATGAATGACTGGTGTTCCACACCCGAAGTCAACTCCTTGTTGGTCAGATCTGACCATAAGCTAATCACCCTAGATATCCACATCCCGCCCCCACCCCACATTAAGGAAACCATGGTAAAACATTTCTCCATAGCCAACTTCATGCTTCTTAAGACAGAAGTGGCAAACTTCATGACACCCATGCAGATGGCCAATACAGTTACGACTGCTGAATCCTACATAAATGCACTCTATAAGCACTTACATGAGTGCATGGATCGTGATATCCCAAACAGAACCAAGAAGCTATCCTCCAAAAAAAGAGAGCCAATCTGGTGGTCCCCTGCCATGAACAAACTGTACAACAGAAGGAAGAAACTGTTGCAAAAGAGAGTAAAATCCCATGAGTGGTGGAGCTCCCTGGTCAGCCTCAGTAAGATGCTGAGATCCCTTATAAGAGCATCCAAAGCTAGTTATGAAAATAAAATCGCCACTGATTCTAAGCACAACCACAAAGCATTCTATACCTATGTCAAGAATCTCAATGGCAACACCCAGATCTGCTCTCAGTTACAGCACAACTGAATGAAAATTACAGAACCAACTGATATTGCCAACATTCTAACAGATAGGTTCAGTGCTAACTTTACCACCCTCTCACACCCTAAAGGGCCCATATCTATACAGGAAGAATGCAGAGTCCCTGTAATCACAACTACACAGGTAAAAGCTGCACTCTTTAAAGCCAAAAACACAGCATCCATGGGACTGGACAACATCCCAGGCTGCATTTTACATGAACTTCAGAACGAACTGGCTCCCCACCTAAGCACCATGTTCAATCATAGCCTCACATCAGGCTTTGTGCCCACTGAATGGCACACAGCAACAGTTATCCCACTCCACAAAAGGGGAGCCACCACTGATCTCGGGAACTATCATCCTATTAGCCTGATGAGCTTGGTCTGCAAGGCCATGGAATGTATAGGTTCATAGGTAGGTACTAGGCTATCGGCCCTGGGGCCGATACAAGTCCAGCCAAAAAGGTACCCTGGCTTTTACCACCCAAGAAATTTATTTTCCTGTGCCACTGTCGAGCAGAGCCACAGAGGTGATCCCCGGGGTGAATTTCCTATTTCCCATCCAATCATCAAGATTTTTCTTAAAGAGTGCTAATGAAGAGCTTTATTTGATATAGATAGGTAGTTTATTCCAGAGTACTGGAAGTCTCTGGAACAGGAATCTATCCCTCTGGCATGTTCTGTTTATTGTGGTGACAGGGTTTAGGTCCCTAGAGCATGTATCTCAGAGGGATTGGGATTTCTTTAAGTGGAGCATGTCCAAAAGCTCTGGGTGTGACATAGCTTTGTATGTTAGGCAGTGATCACCTCTGAGTAGGCAATATGCGACAGAGTAAAGCTGGAGTTTTTGAGACGGTCTGTGTAGGGCATCTGTTTGAGGCCGGTAATCCTCTTTGTGAGGTATTTCTGTGGCCTTTCCAGTTGTTGTAGATGTCTTGTGAGGTACATACCAAAAGGGGCGTTGTACTCTATAATGGGTCTAATGAGTGTCAAGTAAAGGGGAACAATGACCTCTTTTTTTCCTGGATGAGAACCCTTTTGTGATGAGGTGTGCCATGTAGGAGGACTTCCTGACTACTGTGGCGATGTGATTATCAAAGGAGAGACTACTGTCCACCTGAGTCCCAAGGTCTCATCACACATTCGGTGTTAAGTAGACTACCACCTATGTGGTAGCTCACAGGTACAGAGTTTTTACCAAAGAGGATGACAATGCACTTTTTGGCATCGAAAGGCTGCAGAAGTACCTCACAAAGAGGATTACTGGCCTCAAACAGATGTCCTACACTGACCATCTAAAAAAAACTCCAGCTTTACTCCGTAGCATATCGCCTACTCCAAGGTGATTTTTGCCTAACATATAAAGCTATGTCAAACCCAGAGCTGTTGGACATGCTACACCTAAAGAAATCCCAATCCCTCTGAGCTACACACTCTAGGAACCTAAACCTTGTCATCACAATAAACAGGACATGCTGGAGAGATAGATTCCTGTCCGAGAGACTTCCCATACTCTGGAACAAGCTACCCATCTATGTCAAGTAAAGTTTCTCATTAGTACTTTTCAAGAAAAATCTTTGAGTGGATGGGAGATAGGAAAATATATCCCGGGAATCACTTCTGTGGCTCTGCCCGACAGTGGCTCAGGAAAATAACTTTCTTGGGTGGCATAAGCCAGGGAAACTTGTTGGCTAGGCTTACTTAGGCCCTTGGGCCGATAGCCTAGTACCTACGTATGAACTTATTATTAGACTAAATACAATATTATGTAGCATTGAAATGTGCTGACGTTATAAGGGTGGCAGTTCATTATTACTCATAAAGCAAATGTCAGAGTGGAAAAGTTCAAATAGTGGATAAAGAGGAGGAGGGGAAGAGAAGAAAGAGTGAGAAAAAGTTTTTGTTAGAAGTAATAATTAGGGTAGATATGGGAGGCAGGAGAAAAAATGAGTAAAAGCAACATTACAAGTAAGAGAAACGAAACCAAGGAAAAGAAGAAATAACATGGACAACATTATTTACTGTGTGTGTGTTTGTGTGTGTGTGTGTGTGTGTGTGTGTGTGTGTGTGTGTGTGTGTGTGTGTGTGTGTGTGTGTGTGTGTGTGTGTGTGTGTGTGTGTGTGTGTGTGTGTGTGTGTGTGTGTGTGTGTGTGTGTGTGTGTGTGTGTGTGTGTGTGTGTGTGGTGTAAAAGAACTATAAAGCAATTGTGCACTGATACCTGCTTGCTGCCCTGCTGAGGGGGGCACTTGTGCAAGTGCAGTGGACTGTCTCCAGTAGGAAGGGATGGCAGCATAACTCTCAACATTATAGAACAAGAAATCTGGACAAGGCCATAAATAATAGGAGACAAAGGCCCAAAATTGGGACAATTTATAAATATTGCACTTACAAACATAGAAAGTTGATAAACAGGTTTTGCATTAGAGTGAATTTTCTTAAGGATATGAAGTCTGAAAATCAAATGCCTCTCAACTTTCTGACTTCAGTGTTCAATGATTTGCCAGTGATTTGACAGAAAACTGCATTTTTATGAAAAACAGACAAAAAATCTGGACTTTCTGCAAAAATCTGTACTGTTGAGAGCTATGGATGGGAGTCTTGAACCAACACCCATCAATCATTTTCATTTGTTTGCCAAAGCCATTACAGCAATGTTTTGCAGAGAGGTGGGAAAAGCCTTAAATTTGACTGGTATGTTGTGTGGGTGTGGGTAGCTGTGTTTGTGGAAGGTGGAGGTGTGCCTTTGTAAGTGTGGTGCGAATGTTATGGATTATGAAATGGAGAGATTAAAATTGTGCTCAGTGAAGTCCCTAGCAATTTCATCACTGCCTGATTCAGCCATATACATTCCCCTGTGTTTGTCAGTACTATGTTTGAGTGCATTGTTTTGGAGTGTAGTTTCACTGCTACAGCTGCTGCTACTCTTTCAGTACAAGTATCTGCTTTGGAAGTTTTCTCCAGGAGTCTGTTGCTGAGAGGATGAGAGACATGCTACAGGTATACAACTAAGACAAACTAGATAAAGCAATAGTAAGAAAACGTACTAGGTCACATCAGAGGCTTGGGAGGTCATTGTTAAAAAAACTGAGAACTGTTGTAAAATTTATCATTAAATACCATAAGTTCAGGTTATACTATAAGAGAATAACTATGTAAAGATAACCATGTCAGCAGCCAAAATGCATTATAAGTTAAATATTTTACTGTACACATTTTAAATGGATAGACTGGCCTAAACTCTGGACTGATGCGTTTGCCTTTTTTTTTTGTGTGAAGAGGCATAGAGACATACAAGGGAACAGATTTAGTGGCACACCAGGCTGTGATTTTTTTTTTTTTTTTATGTCTATTGTCATGCAAAGCTGACTAAATAGTTGAAATCTAGTAAAGCTGGAAATGTGAGACTGTAGCCCACTGAAGGAGGGGAGATGGGAGGAGTAATGGCCAGGAACTGAAACTTGCAAAACTGCTCCTTGTGAAAAGTCTTTTTTATCTCAGTAATTTGTTGACACTTTTGCAAGTTTCTTTCTGAGAATGTGTAGTACATCAGTATGAACAACATTTGTAAAACTCAGCGCATACCAGTCAATGACACATGAGCTGCAGACTCTCAAACTTGGCAGTTTTTTTCAGGTGTTCCATTTTAAGTGAATGGAAGTCTAGTCTGACAACAAATGGTAGGGCTATTTGTTCTCAGTATGTACATTATGGGACAGATTTAGCTTTCCAAAGGAATCACGATGTCTGCCCCCATGAGGGCAGACAAGAGTAAAAACAAAATAAAATTAGGATTGAGTACTTATTTTGCTGCAGGCAGCTTTGGGAGGTGTAGTAAATCATAGCAAGATAAAAAATATATTAGAGAAGGAAAAGAAAGGGAGAGAAAAACATCCTCTAACTAAAATGGATGATTAGAAGAGGGAAGGAATGACAGAGAAAATCGTCCACTAACTAAATCGGATGACGGAGATAACCCTCTAACTTAAACAGGCCTCTGATCTTAAACGGGGTAGGGAAGACTCCCACTATCAAAGGATAAAAACAATAATAATGATACAAATAATAATAATTAAACAGAAAAACAAGATTAATCTAAATAAACAATTAGCAATACTTAGCCCAGAGTTTAGCTAACAGGAACCTCTTCGCTGTGCAGCAAATGAGATCTGAGGTTATATAACAGTTGCATTATGGGTAGGGAAATGCCCACGAGCTTGGCTGAGGACCTTGAGCTTATGAAAAGGCGAAGATGGATCCGAGGGATCAGATCTGACTCATCAGTGAGAATAAAGACAAGATTGACAACAACATATTAATTCTTATGTAAGCTACTGGAATTTTTATGTATGTGGATGGTTTAACTGTACCAAGGACTAGCTCCTTTAACAATTAATTAGTGTAGATTGGAATGGGATTGAGATACATATTTAAATGGAGGTTGATGTGTTTTTTGTCAGCTTCTGAGGAAGCAGTTTATTTGACTGTGAAAGCACTTACATGTTTCATCTGAATAACATATCTTTATAAAACTGGACCTGAGCCCATCATTTTGTTCAGCCCTTGTGTTCGTGTTTGGATTATTCCTATTATTGAATAGAACATTGGTTTGGTGCCTCTGGATATTTCTGTGTTGTGGAAATAAAATGTAATATCCACATCATGGCAACAAAATCATGCAAAGAATAAATAGGGCTGGGAGGAAGGCGAGGTAGTGGTAATTCAAATAGCAATTGTTACCGTAAGTTTACTTACTCAACTGAACTATGTTCATCATTTTTTGCATGCTTGATTTTTGTTGCCAAGATGTAAACATTGAATTTTATGTACCTAGCATTGTCCTTTTCCAGGAGTCTAACCTCCCTCTTTCAGTTTGCATGAAAGCTGTAAAGGACTTTGTCCCCAGACTGCTTATTTTCTACAGGTCTGTTCAAGCTGTCAGTGGTTTGGGCAAGTGGAAGGTGCCCTTAAACTTTAGACCCTGGTCAGCTATTATATCCTATGCAGGATATCACCCATACATCTAAAGCTACTGCAGCAGTGATCAAATGCTGAACACCTTATGAGACTAGATTAGGCCATAACAGTAGCAAAAATAATTTTGTTATATTAATTCCTATTGGAAAATCAACAAGTCAGCTCTGAATCTCATGGAATTGAATCAAATACCTAAGGGTAATGTGGGTGAGTTTACTACATACTTTTCAAACATAATTTCTAGTACATTAGCTTATGGGACATATAAGGTCACGTTTATTACTTCTGATAATTTCTGTCCTGAGATATCCTTAAGTAACATCAGGAAGCCTCTTATCAAAATGAAAAGACCTACATCAATGGGCCCAGAAAAATACCCGTTTTAATGATTAAAACCATTAAAGCTTGCCTATATTTAATTTTCAACAATTTGCTTAGAACTGCAACAGTTCTTTCTATGTGGAAACAGTCCTCAGTAACTCCTATCCTTAAAAAAGTTAAAATATCTGATGTTAAAAGCTTTCAAACTATTAGCAATGTTTCAGTTTTATGATAATGCTTTAAATGATGTTTATCTGACCTTTTTTTTCATAGAATCATAAATTCATCCATTTAGCTGAAGTAACATCACTACTGATGTAATAGATCTACACGAGCATGGATTTCTTCACAATACATCTACATTTACATATTTAGCCAATTTATGTGATTAAATAACTTTGGTCTGTGGCAAAAGTTTATCTTGCAGTATATTTCTTGATCTGGCATAGCCTTTGATTTCATGCCACAGAAAGTAATGTCTAAGTCTGACATAAATTATTAACTGGATTATGAACTGACTGTCAGGTAGAATTTGGACAGCAGTTATTCAGGGTTTTCTGTCAAATGCATGAATGTGTGCAAGGGACAAATTGGTGAGACCATGTGTGTGTGTTTATATGTGTGTGAGTCAGTGAAAATGTCTGTGTGTGGGCAAGTTATAATGAGTTGCACTATATTTGTCTGACAGCAAAGGGTTGAAATATATTACTGTGGGTATTACTTATTACCTATGCATTTATTCATTCATTTGATCACAGTTGGTCATCTGAAGTGTACATAGTTAATAAAGTGCTGTGAATGGCTGGCACATCTGTACTTGGGGGCTGCAGTATGTTGCACTGAATGCATTTGACAGGAGCAGGGTGAAACACTTTTCTTTGGCCATTGCTAATGTATTTATTCATTTGTTTAATTGGAGACATCCATCTGAGGTACATACAGTCAATGAAATGGTTGTAATTGCTGGGCATATCTATGTACTTTGTGTGTGTGTGTGTGTGTGTGTGTGTGTGTGTGTGTGTGTGTGTGTGTGTGTGTGTGTGTGTGTGTGTGTGTGTGTATAAATGCATATATATATATATATGTTTGCACATGCAGAGGAGTGAGTAATTGGTTACATTGTATGTGTCAGAGCAACAAGCTGAAATATTTTACTTAGGCTATTACTTATGTGTATATTCACTCATTTGCTGGCAGATATCTGAATTGTAAGTACACAGCCAAAGTGCTTGCAATTGGTAGGCACATTTGTGTTTCTACACTTGTGTGTGTGTGTGTGTGTGTGTGTGTGTGTGTGTGTGTGTGTGTGTGTGTGTGTGTGTGTGTGTGTGTGTGTGTGTGTGAGAGCGAGAGATACAGAGAGAGAGGTAGACAGACTGTACATGTATAGAGGATGTAATTTGTTACATTCTGTGCATCTGACAACATTGAGATGAAATATATTGCAGTAGCTAATTATGTATTCATCAGTTTGCTAGGAATCAGACATATGTGGTATACACAATCAGTAAAGTGGCTGTAGCTTGTGGACATATATGTGGGTGTTTGTACATGTATGCTTGAGGAGAAGGTGAGTAATGGGTTACATTGTGTCTCACAGCAATGAGCTAAATGTGTTACTGTGGAGTTCCTCTAGCTATGTATTTATTCAGTTGATGTTTACAGCTAAATTGGCTGTAATTAGCAGGCACATCTTTGTGTATGTGCATGTCTGGAGGGATGTAATGGGCATTTCATTATCTCCTTAAACCCACTTTATTTATATATTCTACTTCCATTGTTGCAAAAAAAAACACAAGGGGTAATATGCAGACATCCTGAGCAATACAGCTTTGATTATGCATTTATGAATACTATCCATATTTGCATATACAGTGCTAATTATCTCAAGAACGGTAGCTTCAGCAACAGGGACCAAGGTGTCAACCACAAGCTGATGACTTACTATGTGTGGACAAAAAAAAAAAAAAAAAAACAGAAAACAAGATGTACAGTTCCTGAGGTACTGAGGACTGCTTGTGAAAACTCATGGAAAATGTATTATATTATGTTGGCTTTAATAAAGGATTATTGGACTGACAACAATATAAATATCCATGCATATGATGGTAGAAAGAAATGGGACACAAATGTGGGTAACGTACACATCCTGAACTGTACAGCTTTACTTTTTCTTTGCAGCTATGAATACTAGCAATATTTGCAATATAAATGGCAATATCACAAGAGAGGTACCATCAGTTTTAGGAAGAAAGGCAATATGTGGAAGCTGACACAATCTAGTATATGCAGCGAAAACATTATTGTAGGAGTACAGGGCTTCAGTAATTGAAACATTTTTGCAGACAGATATAAAACTAAAAAAAATCCATACTTTTATTAATGCGAATATAGTATGTGATAGTGGCTGTGCAAGTAGTGGCTATTAAAATGACAGTATGAGAAACTCTATCAGATAAACATATCCAAAGATATATAACTGTTTGATTTAGATGCAACTTATTAACATTAACAATATTCTAATATCAATACTAACATATCATAATTGATGGGTACATTAGGGAACAAGTAAGCTTCTGTAAGCTGAAATGATCTAGTAGGTATGTACAAAGAAATGATCACTGTGGGATGGTTAGGGCTGAAATTATTAAAGAGTATTTGCAAATAGTTATAAAAATATGAAATATTCCTCATTATTTCCTCTAATATGTAAAAATGGAATGTGATACTATCATAATTAGGGCATACAAGTGGTGGTTGTTACTAAAATATGACAGTAAAACCCAACAGGTAACATGACGACATAGTACAGTACATGTCCAAATTCCTCACTGCTGCAGTAGATTTGTTATATGGTTTGTGTCTTGCTCAAGACACAACACCTGGCTAGCTTCCCAAAGCTCTGGCTCTCTCCCACACTTCCACTCTGACTACTGATTGATCATCCATGAGGAGGGAAAATAAACAGTTTAAAATCTTCATAACTTTGTTGCCTAACAGTAAATAAGTTAAATACTTATCATGAACTACACAAGAGATAACCACCAAACTATTCCCAACATCAACTATATACAACACTAGGGGGATGGAGGGTGGGAATGGCTATTGCAATTGTGAGGAATTCAAACATCTACTGTTATGGGTAAATGGAACTTACACAACTGATTATGTTCATAATTTCTATTGCTGACGTACCTTTAGGCTGTGTGGGTTGATTAGCAAAGCCTATTCAACCTGAGAGGAGGAGGAAAGATATAGATCCTGGAGGCCATGTAGAATGGTCCTAGAAAAGCCAGTCCTGGATCTAGAAAAATAATCCGGCTTGTAATGTAATGTCTTGTAAAGATATGTACAGAGGACCATGTAGCTGCCTCTAGAATGCGTCTAGAGTCCACCACTTTCCAATATGCCATTGTAAAAGGCAAGGTCCTTGTAGAGTGTACCTTGATACTGGAACTGTTTTGCCATGATGTGCATAGAAATAGTCTGTTTCGACATGGGTTACCCTTTCTTAGTCTCAACATAAGAAATAAATATCTGCTCAGTTTTTCTGAAGGACTTGATTTGGTTAAGGTAGTACCTGAGCTGCATATGCATATCCATAGTATGTTGAATCCTTTCTCCTTGGTTCTGATGATCACAATTTGAAGTAAACTCTGAAAGAACCCTGAGCATGACTGAGGAATTTGTTCTTGATTATACCACGTTCATATGGAAGACCAGATAGGGTTTGCCTGCCATAACAGCTTGCAACTCAAGATACTCTTCTTGCAGATGTCAGAACAATGAGCAGAACAATTTTCCATTTAATAAACATTAAATTTGTCTAATGTGCAGTTTCAAATGGAGATTTGGTTAACTTTTCCAACACAAAGTTAAGATCCCAGGAAGGTGCAATCTATTCATGTGGTAGTCTCATGTGTAATACTCCTTTAAGAAACTATTTTACTGAAAACATTGAAAAAAGTGGAGAATCCATGGGCAGAAATGTTGAAATGGCAGCAAGATGTACCTTGATACAGGAGTATGAAAGGTCAGAGGCTAGTAACTCAAAGAGATATTTGAGCACCTGTGATACATAATCCTCGATAGGGGTCTGGTTATTGTCTAAGCAATCTCTTCCACTTGCCAATTTAGTCCTTAAAGAAACTAACACAGTGGAAAAAAATATCACTTACAAACTAGGCTGTCAAAAGCACACACACTACATCCTTCATATATACTGCTCACCATACACATAGACCTTCTTATGCTGAGGCACTTAAAAGAAACCTCTTAAAACTTCAAAGACCTCCTAAGCCATCAAACTGTAACACCTACTTTCAGTAATCACTGAAGCGCATACCAAAAGCAACACCTAACACTACACATAAGACTACGCCCAATAGTCCCCCAAGAACTGTCTATAAGGCAAGCAAACACTTTACTTATTACTCTCTTCATAGGGGATTCTATTATACAACACATAGATACTCCTCTCACCAGGATGGACAAGCAGAAAATAATGATTAGCTGCCTTTCTGGAGCTAGAATCTGCAATATCACACATGCACTCAGGTCACTGCATCACAGGTACCAGTATGATTCTATCACAGTTCATGTGGGTGTAAATACCTTACTGAACTATATGAAGACAGACATTATGGATCTCTCTGAATATGTGTCACAGACAGGTATGTATCTTGCATTGAGCCGTACTCCACTGTCCTGGAATTCATCCACATCCAAGTTTTCATAGACCATGTTCCCTATCATGTAAGGTCACCCTCTATGACCAGCGAAGCTCACAACTCTTACCTTGACCTACTAAAGGCAGCCACCATCCAACCAAATTCCCTATTCATGGGAGACTTTAACTATCCACCTATAGACTACGAAATGTAGATTACCTGTAACTCACAGGCTCAGCATTTCCTGGACTTCATCAACACTAACACCTGGACCAAACAGTGCACTCTCCAACCAGGGGATTAAACTTATTGGACATAGTACTTACCAATATGGGAGAGCACTGCACCCCCTTCCCCATATCACATTCTCATTGGTGAAGTCAAACTACAAATCTGTCTTCCTCAAAATAAAATTCAACCCGGAAAACCCAACTAAATCTGCAGCAGTTAGAAATTATACTAAAGCAAATTGCATCCTATTGATTGTTTGTCAAAATTTATGGCTCCCCAAACCCTGACAGCACAGCTACCTATGCAGAATTATTTGCAAAAACCCTGTACAAACATGTAAATGGCTAAATTGAGGCTGCCATACCTACCAGAGGTAAGCCCAGATCTAACACAGAAAACAAACCGCACTGGTGAAATCCTTACCTTAACAGTCTATATAACAAAATAAAAAAGTCATGGCCAAAATCAGAAAGAGAAACTCTCACAGAGTCAAGCGCTCTCTAATTCAACTAAATAAGAAACTAAGAGGTCTAATAAAGCCAGCAAGGTCAGTTATAGGTTCATAGGTTGGTACTGGGCTATCTGCCCGAAGGCATATATTATCCCAGCCATGTTGTGCGGTATTCACCGCCCCTTTAGTAGTTTCCTAGACCCTTGTACTAGCAGCTAGTACCCTTGGCCCCTATCTAGTAGTGCTGTTGGTGTGATCCCCAGTGTGAACTTTCTGTTACCCATCCACTCATCAAGGTTCTTCTTGAAGAGTGATAGTGAGGGGCTCTGTCTTATGTAGATCGGGACCCTGTTCCATAGTAAGGGAAGTCTCTGCGAAGGGAATCTATCCCTCCAGCATGTTCTATTCATTGTTGTGTTGAGGTTTATATCCTTAGAGCGTGTAGCTCGAGCAGATTTGGTTTTACTAAGATGGAGCATGTTCAACAATTCTGGGTTGGACATGGCTCTGTACGTTAGACAGAGATCGCCTCTGAGAAAGCGGTATGCAACAGAGAACAGTCTTAGCTTTTTCAATTGTGCTGCATAGGGCAACTGTTTGAGGCCAGTAATCCTCTTGGTTAGGTACCTCTGTGGTCTCTCCAGCTGCTGGAGATGTCTAGCCAGGTACATTCCAATTGATGCATTGTACTCAATAATGGGTCTAATGAGAGAAGAGTAGAGGGGCACCATTACATCCTTAGATCTTGATGCAAACCCTTTCGTGATCAGATGGGTCACATAGAAGGATTTTCTAACCACTTTGGCAACATGGTTATCAAAGGAAAGCTGACTATCTACTTGGGTCCCTAGATCCCTTATTTCTTCTTCAGATTTCAGGGGATTACCTCCTATGTTGTAGTTTCCGGGTACTCTGTTTTTTCCAAAGGGGATTACTATGCATTTTTTTGCATTTAGCTTGAGACCATGGCTTTGACACCATGCATCAGTCTCATTTAGGCCCTTCTGGAGGATCTCCATGTCGGCCGGAGACTGTATTACAGCACCCAGTTTGCAGTTGTCTGCAAACTTAGTCAGCCACAGCCCTTCCATGCTTGCCTGTACTTCTGAGAAGTATATGCCAAACAGGAGGGGCCCCAGGACAGAGCCCTGAGGCACACCAGTCGTTACAGGTCTGTATTCGGACATAGATCAGGATATGAGGTCAGGATAGCCTCCAGGCTAAGAACAATCACAAGACCTTCTTCAGCTTTGTCAGAAATCTTAAAGGTAATAATCAACAGTGTGCAGAACTGGTGGTAAATGGCACAACCTTCACTGACTGGGATGACATTACAAATATACTGGCTGATAAATTTGATAAACTCAGCTCTGACTTCCCCCTTACTCCCCCCAATCCCCTCTCTGAAATCCCTTCTAGCATATCCTCCTCCAACTATCAACAGGGAGCAGATCCTGGAGGTGCTCTTCAAGGCCAAAAGCACTGTTCCAGTGGACCCCGACAATATCCCAGGTTGCCTCCTAAACAGCATAAAACATGACCTAGCAGGACCACTTAAGGCACTCTTCAACTACAGCCTCAAAAGAGATTATGTACCAGGTGAAAGGAGGGCCACAGCCATAATCCCTATTCAAAAGGGGTGGACCATCAACTGACCCATCATTCTGACAAGTCTAATATGAAAAGCCATGGAACAAATTATCATGGAAATGATCAACAAGGATATTGACAACCTGCAGACAGTGGACCCCTCCCAGTTTGGCTTTGTTAAAGGAAGGTCTTGCCTACTTAACCTGGTAGACTTCTTCAAGAGGGTCAACATGGCTATGGATAAAGGGAAAATGGTGCATACCACCTATCTTGACCTGGCCAAGGTGCTTGATACAATACTTCACTCAGGCATTGCTGACAAACTCTCTGAACTATGCATAAATCCCTACATAACTTGCTGGATTGCCAGCTGGCTCACTGATAGAACCAAGAAGTCAGGATCAGTGAGACCACCTCCACCAAAGACACCAGTCACCAGAGGAGTACCCTAGCACTCTTTGTTGGGCCCACTCCCATTTGGTGTATAATTCTCGGAAGTCAAGGTTAATGTCAAAGGCCTCTGGCTTACCAAGTTCACAGATGACTAAACTGGTAACTATCACAGATTTCTCCCCATGACACCAACATTCTACAAGAGGATCTAACACAAGCAAATGACTGGTGTGGAAGCCATGGACTAAAAGTCAATACAAAGAAATGCGTTATAGTGCCCTTTGAGACAGTGTCCATCCAAGCTAATTACTTCATTGATAAAACACCCTAAGAGTTGACTCGATAGTTAAGTATCTGGGAACATATGTAGACAGTAATCTGGTGTTTGTCTAACATGTAGCCAAGATAATAAGAAAATCATTCTATATCACCCAACTCATAAGCGAGGCAATGGCAATCAGGTCCAAGGAAGTAACACTGCCACTCTACTCAGCCCTTATTAGACCTGTCATTGAGTACAATGCCCCCTTTAGCATGTACCTAACCAGGCACCTGCAACAGTTAGAATGCCCTCAAAGGTTTCTCACCAGTTGAATCTGAGGTATGAATACCCTGTCTTACATAGACTGTTTTAAGGTCCTGTCTCTGTTCTCAGTATCCTACAGGTTACTAAGAGGTAATCTAGGGCTACCATATAAGGCATTCTCGGATCCAGTTCTGATAAATCTCTTGCACATCCAAAGGACAAACAACACCAGAAGCACTAGATCCAAGGACCTGAACTTTATCTGCAACATAAACAGAATCTGCTGGAGGGACCAATATATGTCTCAAAGGATCCTCAGACTATGGAATAAGCTCCCTATCTGTGTGGAGCAGAGTTCATCCCTGACTCTGTTCCAAAGAAACCTTGATCATTGGATGGGAAATCACAAATTCAGCCCTCGCCTGGCCCCCATGTCCCTGATGGACAGAGGTTGACAGTGAGTAAATTAATCCCCAAGTAACATACCCCCACACACACATAACCATAAGCTACTGCCTTACTAACATACACCACCATATAGGCACCCAAGGAACTCTGGGACAAAACAGGGTTGGGCTGTACAGCTAGGCTTATAAAGACTCTGGTGGCTGTTACCCTAGTATGAACCTATAAACCTATGACTATAAGAATTTCTAGTAGCAGATTTTCTTGCCTCATTTAATACCTGCTGCATGTCCTCTGAAAAGAGGTGCCAAAAGGTATTAAAATTAAATCACCCAGGCAGTTAGTTCAGGATGTTTGAGACTGGGTGTATCAAACTCCCTGTCTTCTGTGAGTAGGTCCAATTTGTGAGGAAGCTTGTGGTAATAGCCCTCAGCCTGTTCCATAAGAAGGGAGAACCAATGTTGTCTGGTCTAAAATGGGGTTACCACTATTATTTTTGGTTAGTCTTTCTGAATCCTCAGAATTACCCTGGATATCAGTAGAAATGCATAAATGAACATTCCTGTCCAAGAGAATGAAAAAGCAGCAATTCTCCACGCCAGTTTTCACAGAATCCTGGAACAGAATTTGCTTTGTTATCTGTTTTGAAAAGAGGCAAACAGGTCTACTCAAGATGTTCTACACAACTGGATCAATTCTGGAAGACTCCCTTGTTCAATTTACATTTGTGAGGATCCACCGTAGTCATTATTTTTATCACTATGTTTTGCTCTGATGGAATGTAAGTTGGTTGATGGGTTAAAGTGTGCTGAAGAGCTAACTCCAAGGTGAGCACAATCAGCCTGTATAGGGAATACAACAATGTGTTCTCCTGCTTGTTGATGCACCGTATCACTGTGGTATTGTCTGTAATCACCTTAAGAGGGCCAAGTGGCCATAGATGATGAGATTTTAAGGCATGGATCACAGCCAGCATCTCCTTTGTATTGATGTGCTCTGGTCTGTCTGAAAACTTCCGCAGGTCTTGCACCTTTACCCCTATGGAAACTGTTCTCCAAGCAAACTCTGAGGAGTCTGTAGTTACAGATTGAATTGCAGGATGAGGAGGAAAGGAGAGACCTGCATTAATTTGTAGTCAGCCCAAAGCAATTCCTTTTTACAAAGTCCAAAACTGGTATCTGAAAATCCAAGGGATGTAAATGTTGGATCCATGTTTTTTTAGATACCATTGAATCTTTCTTGTGTGTAACCTGGTGAGAGGAATCATAATAATCACAGATCCCATGAGCCCCAAAATCCTAAGAAATTCTCTGGTTGCAGTCTGAGACTAAGTTGAGAAGCTTAGGAAGGTTCTCAGAAACAAATTCACCGTCACCTGCATCAAAAAGACCTTCTGCAGCATAGAAAGACAATGCTGTGAGATAGAATCAAGAAGGATTTCTGAAAGTTTATCTGGAATCCCAGACTGATCCGAAGAGATGGAACCCATGTTAAGGACTCGACATCTGTGAGAAGACTCTGCTGAGATAATTGTCTAAATATGGAAAAAAGGTAGTGTCACTCAGTGTGCAATGAGTTAAATATTCAATAAACACCATTGGAGAAGAAGATAACCCAAAGGTTAATACAGAGAACTGATAGGGTGACCCAAACACAGAAAATCTGAGAAATCTTCTGAAGTTTTTGGCTATATGAATGTGGTAGTACGTGTCTTTTCAGTTCCAATGTTACCATAGAGCTTCCGTTGGGAAGGAGAGGTAACAGACTGAAGGGTCAACATCTTGAATTTTGGAACTGTCACATACAGATTTAGGCACCAGAAACATTCTGAAATAGAAGTCTTTTTCCCATTGCTTTAGTGACACTGCTACTACTATGAGCAAATTTTGAAGAGCCTGAGGAAAAATTCTGTTTTGTTTGGAGGATGGGGAGGAACTCCCCTGAAAGGAAGTTTTTAGATCCAGTTCCAACTGTATCCATCCTGGACCACCTTTAACAACCATGAGTCGGTTACAATCTGTTGCCAAGGGTACAGAGCTAGTTTGGGACAGATTTTCAGAGACTGGGGCAGGATAGGAGGGGGATGAAGGAAGAATGATGGCATAGTCATTCAGAAGGGGTGTAGACTCCCTTTTTTGTTTGCCTATTTGGCTTGAAAGGGGATGGATTGCTTGTTCTGTTTCTTAGACGTGAAAAGAGGATTTAGGAGATTTATAAGTGGGACAGAGTTGAAATTTTTTAAAAATTCCCTGAATTAATTTTCCTCTCTCATCAAATTGCTTGAGGGCCAGAGTAGTAGATGGGACCAATAAAACCTCATCTAAAGATTAGTTAAAAATTTCAAATTTTATCTAATCAGAATACATTTGATTTGGTACCCAGGCATATCTCCTCAAAACAGTAGCAAAAACAGAGGCCCTAGACAAAGTATCTGCTTAAACATACACACTTTTTAATGCGTGTTTAGATACTTGGAAAATATTAGAAACAATAGAATTGAGATAGGCACTACCTTCAGGGGAATGAATAGTAGCTAGGTCTTTGAAACTGTCTATACAAAAAAGCACAAACTTCCACATATGGGTCTGATAGTTAAGAATGCTATACATCAAAGTGGAAGAGGAAAAATTATTTTAGCAAATCTGTCCAAAATCTTTCCCTCCTTCTCCACTGGTGAAGGGTTGGATGAGACTAGGAGCCTAGTCTCTATATGCATAGATGTTGATGTAGCTGCAGAGTCTGACCTAAGGTGAGAAAACAAGTGCTTGTTAGTTTGATAAACTTTGTAAAGCCTATCTGCTTTTCAGGGACTGAAGGTTTTGAATCAGGGTTATAGGCAGTATTACATACATCCCCTAAGAGTGGTGTTAGATGAGTAGTAGGTGTAGAATGAGGTAAATCAACTTGTAACACATCATAATATCTCATCAGTTCATGAACATCATTCATTTGTTCCCACAAAAGCTACTTCATTCATCTTGGCAATAACCTGAAAAAAAGAAAAATCCTCCGGGGTAGTCATGAGGACCAGATTTCCTCAGCATCAGGGTTTTGGCCTTGTAAATCTGTAAGAAAAGAAGTCCTGTCTCAGTCTATGTCAGAATCATCTAACATTTCTTCCTCAGGAGTATTTTGACTTACCCAATTTACTTGTACTGTATTCTGAGTACTGGCATTGATTGTATGTAACGATTATATGGCTGAGGTAAGAAAATCTTTTCTTATTGATACCATATTATCAGATGAACAATGTATAACCTTTTGTTTTTTCTTTGCAGGTGCTTTAAGTGACCAACCAGGAGAAGGAATGCTGCTCCATCAAGATCTCTCTTCCCCTAGTAAATCTCCATACCCCAGTAAAGATGTTTCTCCCATGCTTGTCTTGGACACTGGAACAGCCAAAGATGATATGGCTGACATCCTCTCCATCGTGACTGAAAGGACTATGCCAGAAGACGCCAGAGAGGTAAGTGAGTGATCGGAGGTGTGACTTCTGGCCAGTATACAGTCACCCACTATCAGATGAAGAGAAGATTGAGCCTGCAGAGATAGCAAGAGCTCTCTGATAAGTTGTTTTCTCTTTCTAAGAACTAGGAAAGTCAGAGTAGCAGGAGCATGATAAGTATCCATGCTGTGACCAAGGACAGTACAAAGGATGCAGGTAAAATCACCTGAACGAGGTTGTTAGAAGGTAAGTTATCAAACACTGTGCACAAACAGCACACTTACACTTGCACACACACATTTATTATCCCCTAAGCACAGTATTGTATAAGCACTATATAAAAACCTGTCAGAAACCCCTTTAGAATAAAATTAGTCTGATAGAAAATAATGGCTAAGTTGTTACAGTGTGAGCCCAATTATTACTTCACTCATTTGATTTCCTGCCCCAGTGAAATATTTCCCCTTACAAAACTTTAGCTAAAGCGCACCAAAGTACACATAAGCTGAAGCTATAAACAGTGGTCCCTGATAGGAAACGTCTAATGTTAAAGAAATAGCTGGTTTCTTAAAGGGCCAGAACCACTATTTGTTTATTTATATTTGTTTATGGGGGTTGTGCACTGATCAGTATTAACCAGTTTCAGGCTCAGCCAGGTTGAAATGCAAAACATTTCACAAAAAAAATATATATAGAAATGTAAGAATGACAGAATAGTTTAGACTAATTACACAGAAAAAATGTAAATACATTCCAGTGAACTCATGTAAAATAAATATAAAAACACTTTTTGCATATACACATGTATAATATAGTTAAAAATTAAAACACCTATGTGGAAGTGTTTTCCCAGAGGGGACTTGTATAAAAGAAAAGGAGATGAAGCATTAACTGCTGCTCTTGTAAGGCCTCTGAGCTGATTCTTTATGAGGAGGCAAGAAAGTACTGCAAATTTTCCACTTTCTGTCGATTTTCCCTCCTCAGGGCTGACAAATCAATAGTCATAGTGGATGTGTGGGAGGTGGCCATAGCTTTTTGGAAACTAACTGATTGTTGTGTCTTGGGCAAGACAAACCATATAGCTAAAGACTACTGCAGTAGTTGGAAAGATGAAGATCTACTGATACAAGTGTTTGAGATAAACATTATTCATTTTGGCAATATTCCATTAAGGCTAACATCCAGGAATGTTATACTGTGTAAGAGAGCAATATATGTTTGCAGGGCAATGAACACAGTGGATGTTAGAAAAAAATTATACTAAACCAGGGGTGTAGCTAGCAAATTAACCTGCCCCCTCCCCAACACCTATCACTTATAAATGGACAAATCACCCAAAATGCTGCTCCCCAATCCTTAATAAATGTAAGTAACATTTTTCAGTTGTTCCCACTAAAACTATTAAATATATTGTTTTAGATTAACATATTACATCTTTTGTTAAAGGCATTCATTTAGACAGTAGTAGACATAATATGACCTGAAAAAAAGCCATGATGATATGATGCTCAGAAAAAAATGTACTCAGTAGAGTGCAAAGAGAATGCCTGGCTACACCCTTGACTAAACATCCCTGAGTAAGATGTATTTATTTATTGACTGATTGATTGATTGGTTGATTGATTGATTGATTGATTGATTGATTGATTGATTGATTGATTGATTGACATTTGTTTACAAGGAAAGTCTGACTGGGCACGGGTGCCCGTTTTCAGTGGAGGCCCTTGGAGAAAAGCACCAAGTATCCTATCTAATGCAGTCAGTCTTTACAAAAACACATTTTATAATGCATTTTAAGTGAATAGACTGCATAATACTCAGTAGAATAAAATTTGTATTAATATTCAAAAATATTAAATTTACAATAATTGAATTGAGACTTTACAGATGGAAGTATGGTATATAAGACAGATAGGAGTAATTTAAGGAATATAATAGAGTGAAATAAGCAAGTTTGAATGATAATAGAGAAACAGTGATGGAACAAACAGTAACTTGTGCTGATTAGAAGTAGGTACAGCAGTTTAAAAAGTACAATAAAGTGAGGTATTAGACGGGGATAAGCAGGTTATGTGATTTAGTGTTTTAAAGGGAGGTATAAGAAAGGTGATGAAGAGTGTTAAGAGAGCTATGTCCCAGACGAGGAGCAAGGACAAAGCCAGGAGGGACAGAGGACATCTTTTAGTAATGTTTTGAAAAGATGAAAGTGTGTGACAGACCTAACTGATGCAGGAATTGTATTCAAAGTTCTAGCTACACTATTAGAAGACAGACTAAGAGAAACATATTGGAATAGAGACTAAAAGAAACATAATTTGGCATATAACTATTTTTGTATATTGTATTAATATTTACATTATTCTAACAGACTAATATGTCTTGAATGCTAAGTTGTGTGATAGGAAGCAAGGTTACATCTACAAACTTATTGATAGGTCTCTACAGTGAAAACATCACTGTGGCATGTATTGGGCTTGAGTTATTGAAGAGTGTGTTCAAAAAGTTGTAAAAATTATGGAGTATTTCCAAAATTTACATTAATAGGTTATAAATAGAGTATGATTTGTCATATTATGGGGGAGCTATGCAAGCAGTAGGTGTTAGAAAAATGAAAGCTATGTACTTACCATAATGCTAGATCCATGTTTTCTTCTATCCTTCTTAACCAGTGGGCTATCGGATCTAATCAGATCTGAGTCTAGCATTAAAGATTCTTGGATGAGAAGGTCTAATTCCCCTCTCATAATACACTGTGTTTGCAAGTCTTGACAGATCATGTTTGCCCCTCCCAAACCCGATTTCCATTTAACAAAACTGAGTTTAAGACTAAAAGAGTCCATAATTCAAGACTTTGGGCAGGCCTGCAAGGTCCACTGAGAGCCACAAAATATTGGTAGCAATTTGGAAGGGGGGCAGAGGCATGGTTGAAATGGATGGAAGAAGACAACATTGATCTAGTGCTTGATAACCATTTGAAATATTAGGACCTGCTAGAACGAGTCCCAAAATGCAGAGACTGAATGGCCGACAGAGCAGAATTACATATGCTTAATTTGAGATGCCTTTTCTCAGAATATTCCCTTTTCACCAAAGTATGGTGATCTCGGAATTGGTATATATAAGTCTGGGGAGGAGGCTTGTCTCCCCTGCTTAAGGAGATGAGTGATTTTCGAGATTTGCTGTTCTTTGGGTTTTTTGGTCTTTTTCTCAGCTTTTCAGCACTTGGTATTTTGACTGCTAGCATTTCAACAGGGAGCCCTAGTACTTTGGTACATACATAACTTTTGTATCTGATGTTGTCTTTTCTGTCTACCTCAACCTGTGGGACAGAGTCTCTGGCCAGACTAGCTGGAGGTATTAGGAATGAATATTCCACAAAATGGTGAAGCCAAAGGAAGCCCTAGACCTGGACTGAATGTCAAGGTATGAGTGTTTGGCCAGATAGCCCCACAGCAAATATTATCCAAAGAAGTACATCGAAAGAAGACTGTTGAAGTAGATACTGCCCTGATAGAATGAGCTTTTGGTTTGGAATGCAAGGATAAACCATTAATAGTGTATACAAATGATGTGTAGTCAGAAAGTCATCTAGACAAAGTGACCTTAGTATCTGGTTTACTGACCTTAACTGTGAAGAAAGACACAAACAACTGACCTGATTTCCTGAAATATTTGGCCCTGTCTAAATAAAATCTGAACTGACAATGAAGGTCCAGGCGGTGAAGCATGTATTCATGCTTATTACTGAAATTTGGAAAAGTACTGGCAAATGAATAGATTGATTCAGATTTGACTCAGAGACCACTTTAGGTAAAAAAGATTGGATTAGTCCGCAGTGAAACATTTTTTAGAAACATGAGCTAAGGAGGACTACAAGACAAGGACTGAAGCTCAGTGTCCAGTTACTGCAATTAAGAGTCTTGCATGATAAAAACTCCTCAGTGGCAACAGCTTCATAGAATGCCTTGGTTAAGGCCTATCGTAGAAGTGACAGATCCTAAGGTGGAATTAGGTCCCTCAAATGAGTTCTGAGAAGAAAGGTACCTTTCAAAAAGGCTTTAGATAACCTTAGGGAGCTATGGACAGAAAGTCCAGACCCACACGGAAATTGGAAATGGCCTCCAGCTGAACCTTTTTTTAAACACCTTTATTGCATTATTACTTGTGACATAGGCATATTTACATTTATATAAAAGTAAACAAATCATAGTAACAAGTTCACATTGATAAACATTATACATTACATATATTGTTCTATATCATATAATCAAAGCAACATTACATACATACATTGTTCAATTCCTGCCTTCTCTTAAACCTCACTCCTCCTCCAAAGCATTTCTCTGCATGTATTTTTTTCACAATTTTCATTTTTTTCTGTGTAATTTACTCATACCCTTTTTTCTAAAGATCACACTTCTTTTTCTTTTATCTCTGTTACAATATTCACTACTTCAAGTATAGTTAGTTCAGACTTTGCTTTCCATTTTTGTAGTAATTGCTTCTTTGGAAGTCACCAGAATTAAGCTTAGCAAGGCATTACTATGTCTAGGCAAATCAGATCCTGTATCTCAACTCAAAAAATTATTTTCCTTAGTTACACTCAATTGCTCACTCAGTATTCCTGAAAGAGTACTCTGTAGGGAATTGTTAAAGTCTGCCAACTCATTACACTCTGAGAACATATGTTTTCAGGTGCCCCTTTCTTCCCCACTATACCTCCAACATTTGCCATCTACCTCAGGAAAAAACTTTTGAGTCTGCTTGGCGTATAAAAGTATTTATGCAAACATTTTCAGGCAAAAATCTTACATCTAGATTTTAATGCATATTTGGGAATCATACACTTGTCCTCCTAATGTTTCTTTGTGAATTGCTTACTTAATCTCCCTTCCCAATCTTTTCTGATTTCCTCTGATTGATTCCTATAGTTATTGTACAATATTCTATATGCCCTACTAATTATCCCTCTTTTAACAGCAGCTTCCATTCTAGACTCAATTAAAAACTCAACCAGTGCAGATCTTTCATGTAGGATCTCCCTATCCCTTTCTCTGTTTATACTCTGATATCAATCCCTGATAGGAAAGACATTCACTAGCTTGTAGTCCAAATGTCTTCTTGGCCTCTTCCAATTCTATTACTTTTCCCTCTCTAATTATTTATTTCTAATACTTTGGTTCCTTTGCCAGTTTCCACCATTAAATTCTAGTCCCCCCTTGCCTATTCTCTGTACCCATAATTGCAATCATTCCTATCCACAGGATCTTGCCTACAGCTGAACCCTAATAGTAGAGCAGCTAGCCCCAGACTGGAAAAGGCCAGCAAAAAAATCCAATATAACATCTAAAGGAGTCAAAAAGGGGTCCAAACCCTTTGATATGATTCAGATAGGATTGTAAACCTTCTCCACTTACTGGCATGCATTTTTCTAGTGGTGGGCTTTTGAGATGAAGAAAGGATATGCACAACTCTATCACATAGCTTGGGATATTTGGCTATCATTGGAAGTGGAAGAACCAATCATTCAGCCTAAGGGAATTTAGATTCAGGTGAGGTTGCCCTGAAGGATGGGGAATGAGATCCCGAACTGAATTTAACACCTAAGGATGGTGCACTAGATGAGGCCATAGAAAGCGGAACCATAATTGTCTTGGCCAGAAGGGGGCTATGAGAGCTATGGTTGCACTGCAACAAGCTGCTTCCTGCAAAAACTTTATTATCAAGAGTGTTGGAGGGTAAACACAGAGGGGACCTGGGATCCAAACATGGACTAGAATGTCCCTCGGTGACTGTCCCTTGGGGGGGGGGGGATCAGAGCAAAGAAGCTGCTGCATTTCACATTGTAAGGATTCACAAACAGGTCACAGCATGGCTGGCCCCAGTGGTTGAAAATCTGTGCAGCCACTGATGGACAGAGAGACTACTCAAGAGGCACCAGAATACTCCTGCTCAATTTGGTTGCAAGAATGTTGGATTTCCCCAGGATGTGCATTGCTATAAGAAGGTGCTGAGAGTATATTACCCATTGGCAAAACCTCATGGCTGCTTGACACAAGGGATACAATCAGGTTCCCCCTTATTTGTTGATATACCAGACCACTGCTATGTTGTTGGTCTTAATCAAAATCACACATTTGGAGAGACAGTCATGAAAAGCATACAACGACCACTCCCATCTCCAAAAGACAAATGTGGAGATGGACCTCTGACTGGTTGTAGGTACCTTGGAAAGTCTTCCCCTCATAATGCACCCAGCTCAGGAATGAAGCATCCATGGTTTCCATGGCTTTGGGCTGAGAACAACAAATGGATGTCCTGAGGAGACCTTCCCAGACATCAGCTACCATGAGATGTAATGATAGCAAACCTCCATAAGACATATGGGGAAATGCTTTGTGTGAGTTAACAAAGACTGGTGGACTGAAAGAGTCCACTGAAAAACCTTCATGTAGAACTTGGCCAGAGGAACTAGAGATATTTCAGCAGCCATTAAGCTGAGCATATGGAGAACTGGACAAGCTGGTGGCTTTTGCAGTAGTAGTGTTTGATAGGCCTGAAGATGTACTGATAATCTTAAGAGCGGCATTTTGGCAACCTGACTGGTCATGTCCAGTTGGCAGCCTGGAAACTCCAGTACTTGAACAGGTTGCAGATGGGGTTTGGTGAAGTTCACTGTAATACCCAAGGGAAGGCACAGATGGAGCAAGAAGTCTCTCACCTGAACCAGTGATGTCCTTGAAGTCACCATAAGAAGCCAGTCATCCAGGCACAGGAAGACCCACAATTCCTACAGCCTGAGCTGGACTGCTTCCCCTGCCAAATATTTAGTGAATACTCAATGGGTGGGACCAAACAGCAGGACTCAAAACTGGCAGTGACTGGTTCCAAGCAGGAAGTGCAGGAATTTCCTGGAATGTCTTGATATCTTTATGTGGTAGTAAACATCCTTGAGATCCATGGAATGTCTTGATACCTTTATGTGCTAGTAAACATCCTTGAGATCCACCAAGCACATCCTGTCATCCTTCCTCATTAAAGGTAGAATGGACTGCACTATTACCATCCAGAATTTGGTCTGTTTGATGAGCACATTTAACTTGATTAGGTTCAAAATGGGCCTGAGGTCCTTGTTTTTACTGGGTACCAAAAAGAATCCTGAATAGAATTCTCTCTGGTCTGGTGGGACCTCCTGGATGACTCGCTTTGTGAGCGGCTTTTGAACCTCTGCTGCTGCATCTGTTTACTGATGGGGTGGAATGTCTGGAAGGGATATTTGATGTGAGGTTGAGGCAAACTGAAAGGGGATAGTGTAAACTCTGGAAATGACTCTCAGCACTCAAGCATCCAAAGAAATGGCCTTCCAAGATAAAGGGTGTAAAGCCAAGTGCCCCAATACCTCTCAACCTCTTAGAGTAAAAATCTGAACAAAGCCATGAAAAAAGTGGTACAAATAGGGACAATTTTTAAATATTGCTCTTACAAACTTAGAAAGTTAATAGAATGACAGGTTTTGCATTAGCATGAATTTTCTGAAGGGTATGAAGTCTAAAACTCAAATGTCTGTCATTATTTTCAAACTTCAATCTTTAATGATTTGCCACTAATTTGCCCGAAAGCCACCATTTTATGAAAAACAGACCAAAAATATAAGCCAAAATCTGGACATTCTGCAAAAATCTGTACAGTTAAGAGGCATTAGTCTACCTCCAGAGTGCTGCTATCGGGCAAACCTTCAGGAGTGCTGCAAAGGTTTACAGAGAAGGGTCCCTTAAAGCCCCAGTTTGCAGACCACCCTCATTCCTAGGGCAGTGTCCATTGGTGTTCCTTCATCTGCCATGGGGATATCATCACCTGGAATGTCCTGAGTATGCTGTTGTGACTTTCAGTAGCACAGCTGTCCCCCCTCCCCCTGGTTGTACAAAAAGGTCCTCTGATGGGTGGAAAATTGAACTCCCACTGCAGACAACCTCTTGCTATCCTGTTTGATCCTGGTCAGGGTATAATTAATTTTAAGTCCAAATAAAATGACCCATTAATGGGGACATTAAGAAAGGATACCTTGGAGCACTCCTCAAAGGTGCACAGGTACATCCATGCATGTCTATGAAAGAAGTGCTGGTGCCTGCCTCCTGAGTCATACCATCCTCTGCACTGTAAATGAGATGCATGGATACATTTGTGATGCACAACATGGCAGCCAACTGAATCTCCAGGGACTTAAAATACTCACCTGTCTGTTGGGATGCCACTGATTTAGAAACTTCATTGATGAAAGCCATCTGAAGCCTAGTCAGGTGTACCACATAGTTCAGTGCATGGAGAGCAAAGTTGGCTGAAGCATATGTGCACTTCCCATATCTGTCCAATGCCTAAGACTCTTTATTCAGCATCATTGATACACTCTCCTTTGGCTGTTCTCTCTTGGTAGCTGCAGCAACAACAATGTCATTGACTCCAGGACCCTTGCTCTAATAATGGCTGACTATGGGTAAAAGTTAAGATTTTGTCTGGCTTTCATGGAATCAGCTCCAACATATTGGGCTCTCTCTATGCTATCCTGGACATGAGGTCAATGAGTTCATCAGGAGGAGGCACTACCCAAAATATGGATGGGTCAACACTGAAGGCCTCAGGAAAAAGTGGCTACTTGGGGAAGAGGCTTAAATGGTCCAATTCCCCTATGTCTTATTGCTTTAAGGAGGTCACCAAAACAAGAGTCAACATGGTGGGATTTGGGGACCATTACTCTCATCAAAGTTAGAGTCCTCTGTTAAAGATTCCTCAGGGGAATCTAGGTGCCTCCTTTTACACTGATGCTTCTTGTGCTCCTCCGCTGAGGAGAAACTGGGGAGACAAGAGGAGCCTGGGGCTGCTCAAGCCCTCGAGGTGTGGGCTGTTCCTGAACAAGGTGATGTGAGAATGACGTCCCAGAGAGATGAGAAGATCAGGATGCATCCAACACCAGGTCAGATAAACTAGTCCCTGAGTGGGACAACATTCTTTCTACAACCTTGAAAGCCTGGAAAAGGACTCTTCCTGATCCACAAATCTAGGAGAAGTACCCATCCCAGTCCCTGACTTGGTTGGATATGAAATTGTGATTGGAGCTAGGCTGTCCAGGGCTGAAGGGCACAGGGTTAAGGACAACTTCAGAAGCTACAGAGTCGAATTCAACCATGGGCCCACCTTCTTGACCCCTCAGCTCTGAGATGCAGATGGTTCTAATTGAGGTGGAGTCAACTCCCACTGCTGACAATGTTTCACCTTTCTTTTTACTCTTGGTCAGGATGCCCCTAACTTTAGTTAATAAACTGAACCATTAAAGGGAACATTAAGGAAGGGTGCCTTGGAGCACTCCTCAGAGTTACACAGACATATCAAGGCATGTCTGCGAACTTTAATAAAATGAACCGTTAAATAGGACATTAAGAAAGGATGCCTTGAAGCACTCTGCAGAGATGCACAGGCACATTATTACAATATTGGCACTAATGTGTTATGAAAAGTAGGTCATGGTTTAGGAATTACAATTCCTCCGATACATTTTTCATCTACTAAATTATTTTTTTCTCAAAAGTGTTTTTATTTTTCAAATACATTTGAATGAATTCCATAGTATTTATACATAACATCTTAAATAAATATGTACGCTGTTTACATTAGCCTGACACTATAACAGATCTTAATGTATACAGTTACTTTATGAGTATGTCCAATCCATTATCAGAGTGTCTGATCAATTATTGTATACTGTCAATCAGCAATAAGACTTTTCCCCAAGGGTTGTTGATAAATGGCTTTGGATAAATTCTTAGTTCTTTAATTTTAATTTCCAATAATGCTGTGGTCTTCAGTAGGCTGTAGAAGTCTTTCAAAGTTGGTATTGTGTTTGTATTCCATCTTCTTGTTATACACTTCCTTGAAATTGTAAGTATAGTCCATACTAGATGCATGTTTGACCTATTCAAATGAGGACCTTCGTTCACATTTAATAATACAAGAGCTTTAGTTAAATAAAATGATTCATTAAATAAAGTTTGTAGAAAGTTATTAATACCATTCCAAAATGGCTTAATTTTAACACAGTCAAAGAAAATCTGGTTCCAATCTACATTGTGTACTTGCTCACATCTCCAACATATTCCATTTATGGAAGAACTAATTTTATTGATTCTGTCTGGGGTTAAGAATCCTCTGTACAAGCATTTCCAATTAAAAACTTTCCAGTATTGTGTAAAGGATGTATATTTTATCGATAATATATTTGTTTTAATATCTTCAGTTAACTGTATTGAGTGTTCTTTTGTTATATATTTCCTATATGAGGTTTTGGGTGTTGTTTTATAGTTTATCAATATTTTGTAAAATTTTGAAATACTGTTTCCCATGTCAAAGTCATTATATATGATTTCATATATGTATTTCGTAAATTTAGGTAATTGTTAATTATTCTATTTAAATCTTGCGAATATGACAGAATACTCTGTAAAGTTAGCCAGTCCTGTTGTGGAATTTTGTATGTTGTTTTTATTACTTGCATATCTAAAACTTTCAGTTCTTTGATACATTGGAGCCAACAAACAATTTTTTTCTGTTCCCAGGAATTAATAATTTCTCCATATATTTTATGGGGAAGTTCTTTGTGGCTATAAATGGTCTTAAAAGATCAAATCAGATTTTTAAATCTATATTTGCATTAATAATTTTCTAAATGTGTCAGTATAATAATTAATCATATGAGTTTTAGTGGGCTTAGTTATGTTATATTGTGTACTAATACATAATATGTGCCATGACAATTTGTTTTTATCTGTTATTTGAACATTTTTTGTAAATCAAATTCATTTATTGATATTACAGTTAGTAATTCTTTCCAATTTGCAGAGTAATTTGGACTTATCCAGTCTGAGATTGTTTTAGATATTGATGCTTTTATATATGTTTCTATATCAGGAAAGTTTAATCCTCCTGTTTCCAGGGTCTGACATGATGTATTAAAGCTATTCTGTTGCTTTTGGGAAACCATAAAAATTTTATTAGACATGAGTTTATTTTTTTAAGTATATTCCTTTCTGGTAACAGTTGTATTGCCAAAGCTATATATAGGATCTTGGGTAGTAAAACCATTTTTAATAACTGTCATCTATCTTCAAATGTTAATATTATTTTGTTCCACTTTTCCACAGAGATTTTAATTGTATTAATGATATTATTGTAGTTTTTTGAGACTAATTCATTATTATCATTGCATAACTCAATTCCTAGATATTTTAAGGTAGATTTTTGTTTCCCCGTGATGTGATCCCCCTTAGTCTGCAGTTCTTTTTTTATTTAAAAATAAAAAATTTGATTTTGATTTATTGAAATGGAGTCCTGAAGTCATGTAAAGTTTGTCAATTAATATATCTAATTCTTCTAATGTCTCTTTAGTATTAGATAATGTTAGTAATATGTCATCAGCAAATAGCATTACTTTAGAATCGTATTGTTCATAAACATCTACTCCTTTGATTTTTATATTGTTACAAATTGAATCTGCCAATATTTCAATAGCCAGAGCAAATAGAATCGGTGACATGGGACATTCTTGTTTAGTGCCTTTTGTTGTATTTATAGATTCAGAGATAAAAGGACCTAACTTGACATATGCTAAATTATTTGTATATATCTTCTTTAGGAGATGAACAAAGGATGCAGGAAATTCAAATAGCATTAGGATTTTGAATAAATAGTCCCAATTTAGAGAATCAAAGGCTTTCTCTATATCTAAGCCAATTATGAGTGTTTATTTTCTTTATTAACATAATCTATAATATAAATTATCCTTTTAATACTGTCATGTGTGTGTCTATGATATATAAATCCAGTTTGATCATTATTTATTGTTTTGGATAGTGGTATTTTCATTCTGTTAGTTAATATTGTCATAAATATCTTATAGTCATTATTTGATAATGATATAGGTCTATATGCAGTACAAAGGTTTGGAGATTTGTTTTCCTTTAGGATTGGTGTAATTAAGAAATATCTTCAAGATGGTGGTATTAAAGCTTGTGACTGAATTTCTAATAAAGTTTTATGGAAGAGGGATAGTATCTTTGAAGGAAAAAGTTTATATATTTCCACAATTATGCCATCTATACCTGGAGTTTTATTATTTTTTACCTCTTTTATTATATCTGTAATTTCTTTGTAGGATATGGGTGCTCACAGATCTAGTTTTAATTTCTCTGGTATTTTTTTATATTAGAACATTTTCCATCTAGATTCAATTGAGCAATATGTATATTTTCTTTTTGGAAATGTTCCATGTATCATATATAGTGATTTCTATAGGCATCAAGAATGTGACCTATATCTGAGACATTTTTCCCTTTCTTTTCATGGAAGGTGCTTTTAATGTTATTAGCTTTTGATTGTATTTTGATTCTTGTGGATAAATTGTGTAGATATTTGGGAGAAGTGTCCAAGGTATTAATTTTTAGTTTTTCTAAAGCTAAACTAGTTTTATGAGTTAGAATGTAGTTGTATTTATTGTTTAATACTTCTACTTTCTTTTTCATCTCCAAATGATTTTGATTTTTTCAGCTTTTACTGACAAAAGTTTGGATTGCAGATCTAATAATTCAGAACCCCATTCTCTGTTTTTTTTTAATACCAAGTTAGGGTTTTACCATATATGTAAGCTTTTAATGAGTCCCATATCATTATTTTATCTCTGTGGTGTAATTAATATCTAAGAAGAACTGTAATTCAGATAACAACCAGGGACTGGACTCTTTACTTTTAGTTATATATGCTGGAATTCTGGAGTTAAAGATTAATGGCTTGTACCCATTTTGAAGTTTTAGTTTCAATGAATTGTGGTCTGAAAAGGGGCAGAGAGAGATTGAGAAATTAATGATTTTAGAGTGTAAGTCAAGGGCAGCAAATATTTTATCTCTTCTAGTTTGGGTACCAAATCTGTGATCTTAATGAGAAAACAACAAAGATTTATCTTCTTTAAGTTTGAAAGTATCTACAAGATGAAATTATTCGACCCACTTGTTTAACACTTTTGATACAGCAGATGTATGCAGTGGTCTTTTATTTGTAGTTTCAGAAATATCAAATAAACAGTTAAAATCTCCTCCTAATATGAAGTTGCATTTATAATTATTGGAAATGAAATCCAAGTGTTTTTTAACAGTTTCTGTTCCAATGCCTGTGAACCAGTATAGATTGGCTAGGGTCCATATTCTGTTATTATATTTAACTATTGCTAATGCCATAAGGCCTTCTTTATCTTCATACTTATAAATGATTTCTGGGTTAATCACATGTGTTTTCCATACAATTGTTACCCCTTTTGTCTTTGTCTTATAAGTGGATTGTGCCAATATTATATATTCCTTAGGATTCCATTTGTAATTATCATTTGTTTTGAAATTATTTTCTTGAAGGAAAACTATTTGTGTATTTGTTCAGTTTTAAATATTTCAGTAGATTTGATCTCTTGCTAGGATTGTTTAAGCCATTGGTATTTAAAGATAATAAAGTTAGATCCATCTTAGGTTATTTAGACTATGTATGTTTTGTTTTATTGTGACTATTAAACATTTCCTCTGATAACTATAAAGTACATGCTTGAGCTTTTAAAGGAAATTATCAATTTTATACTTTGAGTGTTTACCAATAAAGTAATGTTTTGGCCAGGCATACTAAAAATGTTTTTGTGAAATAACAAATTTAAATTAATAAATGTTAACAAAACGAAGATCCGCACTAGCCATGGAATGAAAATCATTCCTAATCTGATGGATAAACCTAAATCCATCAGATTATCACTCATACCTTGACAATCCAGAATATTTGAGCTCCATAAATTGAATTATCATATGGAGAATATTTGTAATAGGAATAAGACATATTTATATTATTTTGAACAGATACAGTACTATTGTAGATTAGACAGAATTCTAATGCAATATAAATCTCTACCTATTGCATAAGCAACTAGTATTTACATGAGAGATAGATGACAAGCAATTCAATCATAGTAAAGTAGGATGTATCATATATAAAACCTCAGTAAAAGATTATAGAACATATTCACCCTAATTGAAGTCTTCAAAGCTTATTTCTTAATATAAATAGATGGTAATAATATTTATACCTAATGTTTATAATACAATGTATTTTACTGGATATATCAGAAGTTATATTTCATTGTTTGCGAGCATTTAAGTGCTCACTTTGTTACTAACTTATTTAAAGCATCAAGTTTGTTTTATGTGAACACTGATGAAAGTTAGTGCATTTTAATTATCAGTGCATCCCTCTCCCCCCCATTTCCTACACATAAGGATTTTCATATCTGTCATTTCTTATTATAAAATGAGTGAAATTATAGGTTAAAAACAACAAATTCACTTATTGTGATTAATGATTACAAGTTCCCTTTCCATATTCATAAATTGCCATTTTATGGCATATACTGAAAGTTTTTAGATTTAAATGGCAACATTCTATTTTGTATAATCAGCAAAGATTAAACTTTGTGATTATTATCAATTTAATACTATTTGTTCAGAATGTGATTATTACATTCTGTGACATTCCTAGTTCAAAATTCTATTGTTTCCCCTGAACAACTTTGTCAGTTTGATGTCATATATAAAACATTAATTACCTTGGCAACAGCTTAAGTATTATGTATGGTCAAGATGGGTTACAAAACCACAATTCAAGTTAACGTAATTATATGACTTGTTATGCACATTTACATATATGAGAAAATCATCATGCTTCCCCTTGATGTTCAATATAGTGTATGTCATTTATAACAAGTTAAAACAGTAGTATTACTATACACAAGCCCAGGTTATTAAACTGAGTGTCTATTGTCAATTTAATACTATTTGTTCAGAATATGATTGTTGCAATCTGTGACATTTCAAGTTCAGGCTTCTATTGGTTCTCTTGAACAACTTTATCAGTTTGATGTCATGTATAAAACATTAGTTACCTTGGTAACCACTTAAGTATTATATATGGTCAAGATGGGTTACAAAAACTACAATTCAAGTTAAAGCAATTACATGACTTGTTATGCACATTTACTTATATAAGAAAATCATCATGCTTCCCCTTGATGTTCAATGTAGTTTATGTCATTTATGACAAATTAAGACAGTAGTATTATGCACAAGCCCATGTTATTAAATCCTGTCTTTAATATCTAAATTCAGCAGACTGCTTTATCTTATATGACGATTATATATTTTATGTCTAGATTTACTAAAATCATACATTACATAACTATTGTGTGTTTTTTTTTTTTTTTTTGGCTGTTGCTTATTTATTTGAGAGACCACAAGCTGTAATGTTTATTCTTATTATTAGCTCCATCCAAGCATGTTTATACAGTCCATAGACTTAAAATTATGAGACCCTTCTAGTTTCTTATTTGTTATAAGCATACTTCCATCCTTACATACACACATATCAGTACTTCAAGTACGGGCAACAATGCCCATCCAGTTTTGATAGAATACCATTCAGTAGTTCATGTGGCGTGTTTCCAGGCTGCTCTTAAAATATCCAAACCAATATTTTTCCTGTTCCATTTTACCAGCCTTTTCCATGCAGTGGCCACTCTGCCAGTGAACCACTCAACAATCCTTCCATTCCCACAGATATTTCCACAAGGGAAATCTGATGACTCTCTAGCACTTCCCAGCAACTCCAAACACCCATAGAATCAACTATCCCCATATGCCCAACACATCCGAGCAAGCTCACCTCCCAGACCACTGCAAAGGGTACTGCACAAGACCCAGTGGTCGTAGTCTTTCACAATAACTCAGACTTCCACTCTTATGTAAGTCCTTAATGTATTTGGACCAAAATACATTTTAAATATAAAATTGCGCTTATTATTTATTTATCATGAATCAACTTAATGAGATAAATGAAGTGTTGGGAGACCATCAATATGTGTACATGTGGTTTAAAACAGCCCTTTTATATATATATATATATATATATATATATATATATATATATATATATATATTTTTTGTTTTTTTTTAAACAAGAACTTCATTGCCAAGAATCATCTCGGAGCCATTAAGCATTATTGTCACTCTGTCTCCATTACCATAACACCCTGGGAGCGTTTGTTTCTGTTAGTGTGTCTGTGTACTGCATATCAGAGGCTCGCAATGCACCTGAAGCAAAGCTTCACTTCACTGCAACTTCAAGCCTAAATTCCTTCCCTTTCAATGAGGCAGCAGCCAGGAAAAGAACGGAGAGCAAACAAATAAAAAAAAAAACTCCCAACAAGCCGCCACAACAATCGATGACACATTCTTCCAGCCTTCCCACCTCTCACTCGGTAGATGTATAAACAAACTATTCTCTGGCAAAATATCCCAAATCAGAGTTTTATCCACCCCCTTCCCCTGGATCCAGGCTAAAACATCAAATGTCTCTTCCTAATACACAAGCATCAGTAAACCTTGATCACAAGCCGTAACACACAGCTTCCCAGAGGTGAAAACGGCTACATACAACAGCTGCCAGACACAGCTCCATCCACACACACCATGTCAGGCTTAATCAAATAGCACTCAAACCTATGATACCTGCCAAAATTGTTAACTATGTTTAGACAGAATAATAATGACATTTGTACTAGCTGCCAGACATGGCTGCATCCATGCACACCATATCAGGATTGATCAAACAGCACTCATAGCTATGATACCTGCCATAATTGATTTTAACTATATTTAGACAGAATAATGATGACATTTGTACTAAGAGCTTGCTACTGTTACTTAACCAGGATATACATGACATTTCTAAATCATACTTTAACTGAAGAAGGCATTAGTCTCCATGACATTTTTTTTCAAAACACACTACTGTTACTGCTATTATATATGATGTTAATTTGTTACATTTGAGTCTGAACTCTGATGAATGGTACCCCACTGAATTAGTTAATTAATTTCTTAAATTATTATAAGTAAAATCAATGAAAAATTAACAAGTTAAGTATTCATTGAGTTCAAGTAGGGGAATAGAAACTTCTATGTTTACATTATATGTTGCTTTGTTTGGCTTATATATAATGTAAATAGTAACCCATCTTGACCTACCTTTGTGAAGAATTATTGGACTCTTTGAACATTCTGAATAAATCATTGCTGTTTCTCAGTTGTTTAAGAAACCCTCCTTTTTTTAATGAAAACAGATGACAAGTGATGTACCACATCAGTTGATACTTTCAGAGATGTAGATGTAAGAGTTATTATTTTGGGATAGCTATCTTGGAATCAATTTTTTTCTTTCTTCTTTCTAACATCAGTCCAAGGATTTGTTTCTTTTATTCTTTTAAGAGTAGGGGCCATCCAATCCATTTCTTCTGGGCTAGACACAATGTTGTTATTTTTGATGAATATAGTAGCTTTTTCTAAGTCATTAAAGGTTCTCATCTCATTGGCAAAATGTATTTTTATCTTGGCTGGAATGGCCAGCTGTGCTTTAATGTTGTTTTGTTTTAACAGTTTTATTACTGGCCAGACTTTTTTCCTTTGTCTAGTATTCGGGTAGAATAATCATTGTCAAACCTATCAGGCTTTGAATATATTTTAAGGGTGATTTTCTCATAGGTTCATAGGTAGGTACTAGGCTATCAGCCCTGGGGCCTATGTAAGCCTAGCCAAAAAGGTTCCCTGGCTTTTGCCACCAAAGAAAATTATTTTCCTGTGCCCCTGTCAAGCAGTGCCACAGAAGTGATCCTCAGGGTGAATTTTCTATTTCCCATCCAGTCGTCAAGATTTTTCTTAAAGAGGGCCAATGAGGAGCTTTGCTTGACATAAATGGGTAGTTTATTCCACAGTATGGGAAGTCTCTGGGACAGGAATCTATCCCTCCATCATGTTTTGTTTATTGTGGTGACAAGGCTTTGGCCCCTGGAGCATGTGGTTCAGAGAGATTGGGATTTCTTTAAGTGTAGCATGTCCAACAGCTCTGGGTTTGACATAGCTTTGTATGTTAGGCAGAGATCACCTCTGAGTAGGCGATATGAGACAGAGTAGCGCTGGAGTTTTTTGAGACAGTCTGCATATGGCATCTGTCTGAGGCCGGTAATCCTCTTATTGAGGTATTTCTGTGGCCTTTCCAATTGTTGAAGGTGTCTTGTGAGATACATGCCAAATGGGGCATTGTACTCTATAATGGGTCTGATGAGGGGATGAGTAGAGAGGAACAATGACCTCCTTTTTTCTAGAGGAGAACCCTTTTGTGATGCGGTGTGAAGGATTTCCTGACTGCTGTGGTGTGGTTATCAAAGGGGAGACTACTGTCCACCTGTGTCCCATGGTCTCTTATCACACTTTCAGTGTTTAGTGAGCTACCACCTATGTGATAGTTCATGGGTACCGAGTTTTTCTCAAAGGGGATGACAATGCACTTCTTGGCATTGAACTTGAGGCCATGACTTTGACACCAAGCATCTGTCTCTGTGAAGCCCTTTTGTAGAATGTCTACATCATTAGGTGATTCTATTATGGTTCCCAGTTTGCAGTCATCTGTGAACTTTGTTAGCCAAAGACCTTCTGTGTTGACCTGCATGTCAGAAAAGTAGATACTGAACAGGAGAGAACCCAGGACCAAACCCTGTGGAACTCCACTCATCACTGGTATGAAGTAGGACTTGGAGTAGGCTACTTTTACTGTGTGGGTTCTGTTAGTGAGCCAGTTGGCCACCCATCTTGTGACATAGGGTTTTATGCCTAATTTAGTGAGTTTATCTATAATTCCAGAGTGGGGCATGGTATTGAAAGCCTTCACGAGGTCAAGATAGGCTGTGTGCACTACCTTGCCATCATCTACGGCTCTAGTGACTGCTTTAAAGAAGTCAATCAGGTTTAGTAGACATGATCTACCTTTTGCAAACCCAAACTGAGTGGGGTCCAGGGTTTTGAGGTTACCTTTGTCTTTGTTTATAAGCTCCAAAATGATACGTTCCACGGCCTTGCAGACCAGGCTTGTCAGGCTAATGGGGCAGTAGTTTCCGGGGTCCGTGGTGGCACCCCCTTTGTGGAGTGGGATAACCAGCACTGTGTGCCATTCAGTAGGCACATAGCCTGAGGTGAGGCTATGACTGAATATGGTACTTAGGTGGGGTGCCAGTTCATTCTGTAATTCGTGCAGTATGCAGCCTAGGATGTTGTCAGGTCCCATGGATGCTGTGTTCTTGGCTTTGGAGAGTGCGGTCTTTATTTGTTCATCCGTGATTACAGGGGCTTTGCATTCTTTCAGTATTAAGATGGGCCCTTTGGAGGGTGAGTGGGGGGTAAAGTTAGCACTGAACCTATCTGCCAGGATGTTGTCAATATCGGTTGGTTCTGTATATTTAGTGCCATTGTGCTGTAGCTCAGAGCAGATCTGAGTGTTGCCATTGAGATTCTTGACATAGCTGTAGAATGCTTTGTGGTTGTCTTTGGAATCAGTGGCAATTTTATTTTCATAACTGGCTTTGGAGGATTTTATGAGGGATCTCAGCTTCTTGCTGAGGCTGACCAGGGAGTTCCTCCAATCCTGGGATTTTACTCTTTTTTGCAACAGCTTCTTCCTTCTGTTGTAGAGTTTATTTATGGCAGGAGACCACCAGGCTGGCTTCCTTTTTTTGGAGGATAACATCTTGGTTCTGCTGGGAATGGCACAATCCATGCACTCGTGTATGTGCTTATACAGTGCATTTGTGTAAGATTCAGCAGTCATACCTCTATTTTCTGTCTGCATGGGTGTCATGAAGTTTGCCACTTCTATCTTAAGAAGCACAAAGTTGGCTTTGGAGTAGCTTTTGACAGTGGTTTCCTTAATGGGGTGGTGGGGGTTGGATATGGATGTCTAGGGTGATTAGCTTGTGGTCGGATCTGACCAGCGAGGAGTTGACCTCTGGTGTGGAACACCAGTTATCCATATTGGTAATGACCAGGTCCAGGATATTGCTGCCCCTGGTGGGGGTGTGGACAAGCTGATCCAAGGATTTGGAATTTATGAATTCCAGAAAACATTGAGCAAATGAGTTGGTACATGAGTTTTCCCAGTTGATGGTGGGGTAGTTGAAATCGCCCATAATTAAGGTATTGGGTTGTACCTTAATATTTTCCAGTTTCTTAAGAAAGGAAGAGTGGGAATCCTGGGGCATGGTGGGGGATCTGTAACAAGCTACAACCTGGATTGCAGTCTTGCCCAATGTTAGTTGCACTTGGACAATTTCAGATGCATTATGTTGAGCAACTAGCCTGGAGGTGTGGATATCCTTAATGAATATGGACACACCTCCACCTTTAGTGTTTCGGTCCAGGTTAGGTGGCCAAAAGGTGTGGCATGAATTATAGCCTGGTAATGCAGGGGTGCTCTCTGGAGCCCTGAACCAGGTCTCTGTCACTGCACAGATGTTGATGTTCTCCATTTTAAGGAGTGCCTCGAGTGAGTGCATTTTGAGGTTTAGACTTCTAGCATTGAGTAGCATTACCCTCAGAGTTTGCTTGCTTTTACCTGTTATGGTGGTGAATTTAGCATTCGAACCTTGCCTAAAAAAAGGCACTATATGGGGTGGCAAGAGCCTTAGCCAGTATCCAGAATCCCAGGGGTGACAGGTGCAGGCCATCTCTGCCAAAGCATCGTGGTCTGTCGACCATGTCATCTCAGGCAGATAGATACTGGATCTCCTTAGAATGACACCAGAAGCTTAGCCAATTGTTGAAGTCAATCATTTTGTCCTTGTACTGTGGTATCATTCTGGCTGATGGCAGGATGCTACTCTGGGCTAGGGTCATACCTGCCTGGGCTACAAGATCCGAGAGCTCCTCCATGTCTCTTTTCATGTAGTCCAGGGAGGTACATCTCAGGTCATTCATACCAACATGGGCAATGACAGAGTCGTATTTGTACTTGTTGTGGAGTGACCTGAGTGCATGTGCTATGTGGTGGATCCTGGCACCTGACAGGCAGCTGACAGTAACTTTCTCCTTGTTTAGCCTGGTGAGTGGGACATCAGTGTGCCTGACTATATAGAGTCACCTGTGGCTAGTGTGTTGGGTATGTTGTTTTGCCTTATGGGCTGAGGTTGAGTGGCACACTGATTTTGTGGGCTATGTGTAATTTTGGGTAGTGTTGGGGGATGGTGGTTGTCTGCATTTCAGCTTGGGAAGTCTCTGTTGCTTGGACAGATTTTTATTGAGAGCCTGGGTGAATGTGGGTGTGTACTTTGTGTTTCTATGTGTGGGTTTTGGTAGTGTGGGTTTTGAAGGACTATGTGTTGAGTGTGGAGTGGTGCAGGTGTTAACCTTCTCCTCTTGACTGTCTAGTCCAGTCTTGGCTGGAGAGAGCTTGGCTTCCAGTTTGGCTATATAAGTGCATCTCTCACAGATTGTAGTGTTGGGTGGTAGGAGGAGAGGGTTGTCAGTGTACATGAGGCAATTGCTACATTGCCCCAAGATGCCCAGATTCATCAGGTGGACAGGAGAAAACACCGGGTGCTGACCCATGGACATGCCTGGATAGGTGCTTATTAATTTAAGTACTAAAAACTGTTTTCCGCTTGACAAGGGAGGAAAGTCGAGTGCTGTAGTAATTTGTAGTTATTTAGTGCTTACAATGAGTTCTTAGCAAGTGCTGAGTACAAGGAAACAGTTTTGAGTGCTGAAACTAAAAAACTGGCTAGTTCTAGCTAAAACTAGCTAGTTTTAGCATCAGTCCCAAGAAGAGAAGCAGACCATGGCCTGTTTTGTGAGCCACAGTCTTGTCCCAGATGATGCAAGGGTCTTCAGGCTTGCAGCTTTTTTTCTGGTAGATGCCTCGAATAGCAACAAGACCAATCAGGTATGTTAAGCACAGACACTCACTCTCCAACCAGAAAGAGTAGGAATCAATGCACTCTGCTCCTACTCTCACCAGGATCAGAATATAAACACATATTCTAAGCTGTCACCTATAAAGCAGTTATTAAGCTTTCTGGTGATCAGCAGTCTTCAGGAAATAATATAACTGCACTCCTTCTCACCAGGAGAAAACAGAAGCACTAATCCCAAGATGACTACTGAGAAGCAGAATCTGGGCTCTACAATAACTGGTGGTCTTGCAATAGATGCTTAAAGGTAAGATGAAAAAAAATGGTTTATCTCAAACACTGCAGTGTGCACTAGAGGAGTTAGATGTGAAAGTATATAACTTAAGTTTTACCTGCCTAAAAGTTAAGTTTTAGTGGAGAGTCACTATTTTTAAAACAACAAGATAGATTGAAACGGGGTGGTCACTTTTGTATTCTCCAAGCAGATTTGAATATTAGTTCCTTGTCCAGAAATAAAAGAAATTTTATAACTATGGATCTAGGTGGAGTATTTGTTGAGTTAGACAATTAGGTTTCCTCAGTGCTCTATGTGCCCTTTCAATTCCAAATGAAAGTCCCTCTTTCAAGTCTAAACTTCAGGAATCCAGGTTAAGAATGAACTAATGTCTTCTCCTTCAGTGTTTTCAGGCAGACCAAAGATCCTTATGTTGTTTCTCCTTTACCTGTTTTCTAAGTCATCTATTTTGTTAAGCAGCCATGCATGCTGTTTAAGCAGAAATTCTTTTTGGAATTCTTCCAATTTGAGTCTCCCTTCAATGTCATTTAGAGAAGTCTCTATATTTGTTGTTTTGTATGGTGTTGCTGTAATAGTTCCTTAAGAGTATCAGTCTGTTTTTGAGAATTTAATTTGAGGTTTTCTAAGTCATTTTTAAAGCCATCCATCTTCAAAGATAGTTCCTATAAGGTAGACGTCATCAACTGCAGTTCTTTTTTCAAAGAAGAATCTGGATGAGAATTCCTTGAGTTGTTCATATTCAATGACTCAATAGATCTCCAAGTTACTTAACACGAAAATTTTTGTACATTTCCACCAGAATTGATATTTATGTAGTTTAGTAGTTTATCTATAGATTTCTGATGTTTTAAACTTGAAAATAATAAAATGTTCCTATATTATTATACTAGTTTCTGGAGCTCTGAAAATTCACTGCTCTCAGTTGGCCATCTAGGCTCCGACCCCATCTATGAAATTCTTAACTACTCAGGCTAAAGAGAATTCCCTTTTCTTCTACATGTTTCATCAAAATCATTATTCACTTTATTGTTACTACCTATATTTCCCTGATTTCTTTTATTAATAACATTGTTCATAGCATTTTCCACTGTTTTAGTAGGATACCCTCTTTCATAAAATTTCGATTTCAAACTTTCACATTCCATATTAAAGAAATATGGATCATGTTAACTTACTAAAGCTACTGAACCAGCCTTTCACTATGTTCTTTTTCAAACTTACATTATGCATCCTACTATAGTGCAAATAACTATTACTTTGCACTTCCTTTTTATGAATCTTCACTTCCAAATTGTTGATGGACTTAAAGTCAAATCTAAATAATTAATACTTTCTTTTCCAAAATTAAAAGTAAAACTCAAGTAATCAGACACATAGGTTCATAGGTGTGTACTAGGCTAATGGCCCTGGAGCCTATATAAGCCTAGCCCAAGAAGATTTTCTTCATCATTTAAACATCATTTAAATATTTCGTAAAACTCATAAGTGCATTTTTACTACTGATAAAATGTTTATATAACACAACATATTTAAAAAAAGAAGTTATGTACTCACCAAACCATTCCATCTGTATTGTCGATTTTTCATCTCTCCTCACATATGGTCATGCGGCGGCGACCAAGAAGGAACTTTCCAATGAAAGTTCTACTATCCATTCTCCTAATAAGGATCCTAGGATGATGGATAGATGTGGGAAGTGAGTGTTTTCTTTAGGGGCCTTTGCTTTGTGATTGCTGAATTACCTTTCTCATTTCACCAGGTTACAAAGGGATCTGATCAAGAATACCCTTGAAGGAGCAGTAGCTGAGGCAGCAAAAAAGAAAGTAGCTTCCCAGTTAGCCACCCTACATTCTGTAGCTAACTCTTCCTTGAGGCTCACAGTGCATGCAGCCGAAGGAACGAGTAGAGCAGTGGGTTCTGTTATCTCTATAAGGAGGCATGCCGGGATGCACCTTTGCAATTTTGTGGAGCCTTTTAAGTCTTTGATCATCAATGCACCATTTGGCGGCACTTCTCTTTTTGTCCCAAAGTCAAAGATATACTATCCAGGTTTGAGAAGGAAGGTAAGACTCTTTCTGTTTTGGGCATACCTTTCTTGGCTCCTCAAGACAGCTTATCCTAAGGGTCAGAGTGGAAGCAGAAAAATGCGGTTCAAGAAGTCTCAAGGGTCCTACCAAGACATATGTAGAAAATTTTCCCCCAAAGGCAGAGGGGGGAACAATAATGAAAGATGCTGCCCTCTCAAAAGAGGAGGTCCATGGAACCAAGGGTCCCATGAATCTTTCTTCAGGAAGCCCTTTCAGGGCTCCTGAAAGGAGGCCCAACTCTCCACCTTTGGAGGCAATTGGAGGTCAACTATCCCTGCACTGGAGAGCCTGGCAAAAGATAACTTCTGACATGTGGGTGCAGAGGATAATAACCAGGGGTTACCGAATTCCCTTTTCTCAACAACCCCCTCCCAAAAAGAGAGTCACAGATGTTCCACACAGACAAAGAGATCAGACAGTCATTCAAATCCAAAGCCTGCTAGAAAAAAGTCATCCAAGAGGTCCCCCAAGATCAGGGAGGATTCAGAACTTACTCAAGGTTCTCTCTGGTTCCAAAATAAACAGGGAACTGGAGACCAGTCTTGGATCTCAGCAGACTGAACAAGTCAGTTCAACACTGCAAGTTCTGAATGGTCATGGTGCAGTCCGTACTTTTTTTTCTGGAACAGGATGACTGGATGTGTTCTATACAGCTTCAGGATGCATACTACCATATAAAAATAGATAGATGCTCCTGGGGATATTTATGCTTCTGGCTGGGAGCCAGTCATTACCATTTCAGAGCACTGTCCTTTGGTCTCACTACTGTCCCCAGAGTGTTCACCAAATGCATGGCAGTGGTTGCGGCTCACCTGAGATGACAAGGATTCTGGGTGTTTCTTTATTTAGATGACTGGCTCATATCTACCCCAACCAGGTATCTACTTATCTGCACAAGATACTCTGTTCTTCAAGTCATTTCCAAGCTAGACATAACCATACATTACCAAAAATCTCATGTGGAACCTACTCAAACACTAGAATTCATAGGAGCACTACTAAAAACCACTCAAATGATTGCAAAACTTCCTCCTTCCAGAGTATTAACAATCAGACCACAAACTTACAGATTAATTAGGAAAAAGAAGATAGCTGCCCGCCATGTTCTACAGGTGTTAGGATGTATGGCCACAGCGATGTTGGTTCCATTAGCCAGGTTTCACATGTGGATAATACAATGGCTTCTGGCTGCTCAATGGTCAATAATCCACCAAATGATGTCTCACCAAATTCTTATAACCGACACATGCAAAAGGAATTTTTTTTCAGAACAGGTGACACAAGGCCGACTTTTTATTCCCCCTCAACCACAGGCTACGGTGACCTTGGGAGCTTCCTAGAAAGACTGGTGGGGCATTATTTGGGGAAGACGGTCCAAGGAACCTGGTCCACAGATGAGGCCAAACTTCACATAAACATCGAGGGCAGTGCTTCTAGCATTGCAGGCATTTCAGACTGCTCTTCCTCTGGGGACAGTCACGATTGAATCAGACATGTTGGTGGTCTGGTACATAAACAAGCAAGGAAGAAACAGATCATACCCTCTGTGTTGAGAAGTACTCAGAGTGTGGCAATGGGTGATCTCATCCAACCACTTTCTTATAGCAGTACACATTCCAGGAAGGTCCAACGTAATAGTGGACAAGTTGAGCAAAGCCATTTTCATGTCTCATGAGTGGTCTCTCAACTGAAAGGTAGCAGAGAACATTTTCCACACATGGGGCCAGCCTTGCTGTGATCTCTTTGCCTCTTCCCTAAACAACAAATGCAGCAGCTACTTTGCCCGAATCCCTCCACTGGGGCAGTCCCCGAAGGATGCTCTAATACACAACTGGCCTCTTGGTCTGTTGTATGCTTTTCCTCCCATTCCCTTGATTTCCAAATTCCTTCAGAAAGCCAACAGGTCGAAGAGAACAGTAATCCTCATTGCCCCATATTGGCCTCGACACATCTGGTTTCCTTTCTTTGGCCTCATCTACAGAAGGAGCCCTGGATTCTGGAACCCTTTTTGGACCTACTGTCACATGAAACAGGAATGCTTCATCCTAACCTTCACAACCTCAAGCTGATGGCTTGGTTCCTCCAGGTCCATTGATTGCCAGACAACTTATGCTCTCCTCCTCGGTCTGTCATATTTTGATGCCTTCCCATAAGTCATCCACTCAAAAACTCTACAGGAGTAAATGGAAGAGGTTTGTAATTTGGGCTCAACAATACAATGTGGATCTTCCCATGGCCACTGTTTACTCTATTCTAGAATTTTTAGCCCATCATTTCAATAATAGAGTTGCTGCTTCTACTATTAAAGTGCAGTTAGTAACCATCTCAAATTTTCACTTTGGGATGAACAATTTATCTCTCAATTCCCACAAACTTTGCAAAGCCTTCTTAAAAGGGACCATCTTGTTAAGGCCTCCCCACAAAGATCCTTCTCTCCCTTGGGACCTTAATTTGGTACTACATCTGATTGTTCAACCGCCCATCAAACCTACACCCACTTGTGATATGAAATTCCTATCTTGGAAAACTATCTTTTTGGTTGGTATCACACTTGTGAAAAGGATATCAGAAATTCAGGCACTATCTTCCCAGCCTCCATATTTGTTTTTTCATAAAGACAGTCTCTTTGCTTACCAACCCCTCTTTTCTGCCCAAAGTTGTTTCACAAACAAATATTAATCAGACCATACATTTGCCTGTTTTCTTCCCTAACTTCAGTAATAAGGACAAATATGTCCTACATCTGTTAGATGTTCATAGACAATTTGCTTCTATTTACATAGAGCTAAAGAGTTTCAGAATGGAGACCAATTGTTTATTGCATTTGCAGGCCCTAGGAAAAGCTTATCAGTTTCCAAAGTTACTTTGTCAAAATTTCTTTCTCATTGCATTCCATTCATTTACACCTCAAAAGACATGAAACCTTCCAAATCCATTCAAGCTCACTCTACCAGGGTGATGGCCACATCTGCAATCTTCCAGAAAATTCTTCCATGGATGATATTTGTGCAGCAGCCACATGGGCAAACCATTATACCTTTATCACTCATTACAAGTAAATAGGGAAATGAGTAGTTCTGGATTTTTTTCCAAGGAGCAAGTTAGGTTGTTTACTGAAATTCTAGATGTAATTCTGACATATAATTTATTTTGAGTTTAATAATAATGTTTATAGACAAGTAAATGGTGTGGCAATGGGGACAGTCAAGGCCCCCAGCTATGCAAATCCGGCTGGAAGAAAGAACATATTTATAAATCAGAGGTTTTTTTTAAATGTGTTGTGTTATATAAACATTTTATCAATGATTTATTTATTTTATGGAATGGCAGTGAAAATGTACTTATGAGTTCTATGAAATATTTAAATGATGTGACTGATTACTTGAGTTTTACTTTTAATGTTGAAAAAGAAAGTATTAATTAGTTAGAGTTCACTGTATTTAAGTCTGCTAACAATTTTGATGTCAAGATTCATAAAAAGGAAGTGCAAAGTAATAGTTATTTACATTATAGTAGTATGCATAATGTAAGTTTGAAAAAGAACATAGTGAAAGGTCAGTTCACCTAAATTAGTAACTTAACAGATTATCCTTATTTTTTAATATGGAATGTGAAAGTTTGAAATCAAAATTTTATGAAAGAGGGTGTCCTACTAAAATAGTGGAAAATGCTATGAATGATGTTATTAATAAAAGAAATCATGGAAATATAGGTAGTAACAATAAAATGAATAACGAATTTGATGAAGCATGTAGAAGAAAAGGGGAATTCTCTTTAGCTTGTGTAGTTAAGAATTTAGTAGATGAAAAATGTATAAAAAGAATAACTGGAGATTCCATAAGAATTTCAAAGATTTAAGAGATATCATAGGGGAAGACCCAGTCTTTGTATCAAAGAAAGCAAAAACTTAAAAAAGTATTTTTATAAAAGTAAAAGTGAAAAAAGTAGTACAAAATAAAGGCATGTTTAAATGCCAAAATTGCAATTATTGTAAATATGTATTAGAAGGAGAAATAATTAATATTACATCCAAAAAATATGAAATTAGGATGTTTAATAATTTTAATTGCAAGTCAAAATATGTAGTTTATTTAACATTGTGTGGTCTCTGTCCACGTTTTATGCGGATAGAATGGTTAGAGAAGTCCATGTGAGAATGTATGAAGACCTTAGAGAAGGAGAACAAAATGGATTTATGTAATGTCTTAGCGAGGCATGTTAATTTAAAACATTTAGATGCAATAAAGAAACTGGATTTTAAATTTTCTATTACTGATGTTCATAATTATAATATAACATGGGATGCTGAGGATGAATTGGACTGGCTTGAATATTGTTGGTAGAATAAATTAAATGCATGTAATAATCCAGGAATGAATGACAGGGAGAATTATAAAGTTGTTTTGAGAAGTAAAGGGCTAATTCATTGAATTTAAAATGGTCATGTAACTTTAAAAGTTTATTTAAATCTTTTTGAAATCCTAAAAAATTAGTCTACTGAATTTCTAAGTACAGAATGAAAGCACTTACCAGCTGTCATGTGAATTGTATGTTATTAAAGTTTTATCTCATTTTAACCATTTTTTTGTTTTCATTTCAGATTTTAAGAGTACAGTATTTAGATTGAGTTCATTGGTGGCTTTTAGTTTTTAATATTTAAAGTCTGCCAAATCATTATACTACCAGAAAATATGTTCCCAATTACTTCTTTCTTCCCCATCACACCTCCAACATTTGCTGTCTACCTGAGGAAAAATTCTCTGGAGTCTACTTGGTTTATAAAAGTATCTGTGTAAACATTTCTGAGCAAAAAATCCGAAATCTAGATTTTGCTGAATATTTGAGAGACAAGCATATATCCCCCATTGTTTCTTTGTGAATTGCTTATCCAATCTCTCTTCCCAATATTTTCTAACTTCCTCTGATTGATTCTTATAGTTATCATGCAATATTTTATATACTCTATGACTTATTCCTTTTTTAACAGCAACTTCTATTCTAGATGCTACTAAAAACTCTGCCAGTGCTGGTCTTTCATTTATTACACACCCATTTCTTTCTCTTTGCCTATACTCTGATATCAATCCTTGACAAGGAAGGCAATCTCTAACATGCAGTCCATATAAATTCTTGCCATCTTCCCATTCTATAACCTTTCCCTGTCTAGTTATTTGTTCCCAATACCTCAGTTACTTTGTCATTTAATACAATAAATTCAAGCCCCCCCCTTGCCTATTGTCTGTATCCCTAATTGCAGTCATCCCTATTGGCAGAATCTCTTTTATCCATCCCTCTGCTGACTTAGTTCTTAGAATACTTTCTGCTACTTTATTAATATAATATTCTGTATGACTATTGTTATTCTCCTTAAAGGTCTGCATCCAAAATACCAGCCTTTTCTTGTTTCTTAAGCTTCCCCCCGTTTCATCATCAACCCTTTCCACTTTGAATTTTAGCTGTCTACTTGTGCTATGTACAGGAGCCTTAAATGTGTAGCTCTGAAGTACCCCTTCAAATTGAGTAATCCCAATCCACCTTGTTCTAGTGGAAGAATTAGCTTCTCCGACATGACTCTTTTCAGCTCTTTATTAATTGCTATCCACAACTTCTCTGGTTGATAAAAATACAACTGTATAAGATTAAAGAGACTAAAAACATTTTAACTGTCTGTATCTTACTATCCATATCCATGTAATATGGCTTCCAATTTCTCAGATTTTGTATTATCCTTTTAGTCTGTTCCCAATTATCGTTAGTTGCCACACTAGTATCATATTTAATCCAGAAAACCCCTGACCGGTTCCTCTGCTCACACAGTAACTGTCAGAGAGGAACCTACCCACTTTAATTTTTGCCTCCAATCCCTCATATATCCTCCTAATCGGGTGTATATTATAAGCTAGAAGTTTGAAAACTTCAAATCTTATATGATCAACATCATATGAGTGAAGTTTTCAAACATCGAACGTTTCAACGAAGATTGACGTAGGGAATATTTCCCTTCATCTCAATGTAGTGCCATCTCAGAGTTGGTATATTTAAGTAGCGGGGGGTGCAGGGGACTTGCCCCCTGCATAGAGCATTCAGGTAGGTTTTTTATTTTTATTTTGTTTATATTTTATGTTCGATGTTTGAAAACTTCGTTCATATGGAGTCGATCATATGAGATTTGAAGTTTTCAGACTTTGAACATATAATATAGACCCTCCTAATCAACCTCATAATTTTATAAGGGAATGAAAATGCTTCCATTGCCCTGCTCATGAAGTCCCAGCTTACTCTGTCAACTGCTTTCTCTGCATTAAGACCCACCAACAACAGTGATATTTTCTTACATTCTACTTCCCTCTGGATCATCAATGTTAATGTTGTCGAATGTTTGCATTCCCTCCACAAAACCACATTGATCCATATATATCAATTTTGGAATCACTTTTGCCACTCTTTTAGCCATAATAGACATAAACACTTTATAATCATGGTTTAATATTGAAATGGGCCTTTATGAAACTGGATCTGATGAATCTTTACCCTATTTATTTATTGCACCTACCACCAATTTCTTCCAGGATGTTGGTACTTCTCCTCCTCTTAAAATACTATTAAACAAAACCTTCCAGTTCTTTATCAGTTTTCCCTCCTAGCTTCCAAACTTCCACAAGAATGCCATCTATTCCTGGGGATTTTCCTGGTGATTGGTTATACATCACTATTTTTATCTCATGTCTTTCTGTTCTAACTCTTAGTAATTGAGCATCTTCTACCACTAACCTTGGATAATTATTTTTTTTATAAATATTTCCATTTGTACCTTTTTCTTGATTTCCATATTTCTCTGCTTTCTACAGGCTTTCATAGAATTTTCAAAATATTTATAATACTTCTATGTTGCCTTCATTGTTATAGGGTCCCTATGCTTGGTGACACCCCTTTCTACTTTCTGTTGTCTGAGTCATTGTGCTAAAATTTTTTATGCTTTACAGTTATTATAAAAAAAGTTGCTTAACAACAGTTTTCCTAAACTCATGCATATTATTAAGGTAATCCCTTATTTTCGGTTTACCATTCTGCAGTTGCTCTGCTTCTTGTTCTGTGAGACTTCCCCTATTTTGCAATACTTGCTAAATAATTCTTGTTACTTCGTACCCGTATGTCTTTTTTTTTTATTTCCACCCTATTTTTAAACTCCACTTTAATTTTATCCCACTCCCTAGCTAAATTTTCAGAAGAAATGTCTATCTTCTCTAATAGTTCCTCAATAATTTCCACCACCCATTCCTTAAATTCCTCTCTTTTCAACAGATAGGTGGAAAAGTACCAGTGTCTCATTTTTATTTCATTATCTTGTGTTTTTAGTTATTATTGGTGTATGATCTGAAATAGTTATTGGGTGCACATCAAAACCTTCAATTAAATGCACATGTTCCTGAGAAATGAGAAATGTGAATTCTTTTTTAGCCTTGCCCAGTTTTTGTACTTTGGGAATAATATGTAAATTTACTCTGAACTCCTAGTGCTGAATTCACTACTTCCATGTCAAATATTTTCATAAATTTCTTCAAAAATCTACATTCCTTTGTTATATTTTCCCTTCTGCCCTCCACACCTCTTCACTGTTGCAAATCAAATTCCGATCCCCACCTATAAGTAACATTCCTTGCTGAAAACTAATTATTTCTCCCAGAATTTTCTTAAGCTCCATTATAGCAGTTTTAGGTGGAATATAAATACATGCTAGTGTAATCCTCCTCCATTGCCAGTAGGCCCTTATTACTACAAATCTGCCATTATTATTTTTTATCTTCTATCACTACTGGGGCTCCTCTTGCAATTAATATAGGTACTCCTATTTTCCTTTGTCCCAGGTATTCTACTGAATAACCACCCTGAAACCCTTTCTTTATCAAATTCACATGCTCATTTCTTTCCAAGTGTATTTTCTGTAGCATAAATATTTGCACTGTACATTGTAATATAGTTCACTACCCTTTCTTTTTGTATTTATCTGTGAGATCATTGACATTTAAAGACATTACAGAAAGCATCATTGTATTAAAAAGTTATCATTCCCACCTTTTATGTATAACAGCTTTTTTCTTAAATGTCTAGTTCTAGCTTTTGTGTTACATGCATACACCATTTGGCAGGTTGATCTTTTATACAGTTGTTTCTTGTCATATTCATCTCAGTCTGTGTCAAGTTACAAAAGTTTTTGCTTTACTGAAAACCCTCAAACAAAAAAATAAACACATCCCCAATACCCCACTAAAACCTAATAACTTAATAACACACAAAACTATGTATATCTTCAAATACAGAAGTTTTACCCTTGTAATAGGAGCAAATGTTCCAAACTGACAGCCACACTCACAAACGTGAGTTAACCTAAAAGAAAGGTTATCCATGCTAAGACACATGGTGTAGCCTGTGTTTCTACTAAGTGCTGTTTGATTTTGTCTCATCTTTACAACTCTCTCAGCTAGGAAAACACCTGAATGCTTTCAGAGAACATTGTCTCCTAGCCAGTTGTCTTTATCAGATTGTCTCCGGGAGACATAAGGACCAGATACAGATTTGCTACTATACATTCATTTATTTGCTAGAGAAAGCCTTATAATATTCAATATTTTTTTCATTTACTTGATTTCTCTTAAAACTCATTATTAGATCAAACTAAGGGCCTTAATCAAGTCATTCCCCTGTACAAGTATGTGAAAAAGCACACTATTTTTTCTTTTGTCATGCTCGTTTAACCAAACTTTTGTTCTTTTTTTTTACATTACAGTGCCAACATTTCTTAAAACTGAACAAGGAGAAAGAGAAGGGTGAAAGAAAAAAAAAACAGGTGCACCTGTTTGCATTAGCATCCCCATTACACTTAAAAATAACTGAGAAAACTTTACAGCATGCAAAGAAAATCATGCACTATAAAATAGTACCATTATGAAAAAAATTGTTTTACTTTCAGTTAACTTTCTCTCTCCTCTTCCCCCTCTTAAGTATTTTTCCGAACATTAATGACATAAAGTAGAGCATATGCTTTAGAGACCTCTACAAGTTTAACAAAGTCAAAGAAAGTCCAATATTTCCAGATTTTCTTCTTCTGTCATATTTCACAAATATAATTATTGCTTTGCAATCCCACATTTGTCAATTTCCAAGTTACTGGTTTTATTCCTGTTCATCTCCATCTGCCAAATCCTGCCACTTCATTTCCAATAAATTCTCAACTCTTCTAGCTGACTCTTGTGCTTTTTTCATTCTCTCAAGCATTCTCTATTGAAACATTGGAAAAGGTTTCACTGGCACAGTCTATCTATTACCAGGAGAACAATAAACAAAATTTCCTTCTGTTTCACAGCTCATTTATTGTTATACAAGCTTCTGTATTTCTTCCTTAGCATGTACTTCATCACAAACTGATTTTACCCTTCCAGGAAAGAATATTTTGAAGATAGCTGGGTACAGCAGTTTGAATCTCACGCCTGCTTCCCAACATTCCCTGAATAGTGGAATAAATTTAGTCCTCTTCTGCCTAGTGTACAATGAGTAATCATTCTATACAAACACTCTGCTGTCTCACCCTTTTAGTACTTTGTCCTCCTGCTATGGTTTTGTCAGAATCAATTCCTTCTGCTGGTAAGATTGCATCTTTACTATTAAAGGTCTAGGTTGCTTTATCATAGCAAAGATTGGAGCATATGCATGATGCGTATTTATCAGTTTACAACTCCTGCAGTGGAATACCAGTCCAGTAGCTTATTTGTACTTTCATAAAATTAATATGATCTGTTTCTTCCAGCTTCTTTGGTCAGCAGAAAATCTCAGTTTTTTTTCCCATATATGCTTTCTCCTCTAATTGTATTATTTTTGAAACATCTCTTCTTGAGCAGTCAGCCAGCCTCTTCTTCATTTCAACCTCTGATTTTTGGAGTTTTATCACCTCATCTAAATATCTGTTCAAAGCTTCTTCCATTTTTTTCCAGCCTTTTGTTGTTTGAGTTGATGTACTCCATCAGTGTTTTGTTTATTTTAATCAGGTCTTTGTGCAGCTGTCTTATACTTTCCTCTAGGTTACTGTAAGTCATGCCTGGAGCTTGCAATGCTATTTCTGAACAGCCGCAGTACTTTTCCCAGTCCATGATTTTTCCTCACCTTTTGTAACTGATTTTTTTCACGTCCTCTGTATTTATTTTTTTCTGGCATCCAGACAGTGCACTTACTAGCCAGTTACTGAAATTTATTCAGAAACATAAATGCACTGGCTTCCTCTGCTAAATTTCTGTTTTCACATTGGGAGAGCTAGAACTGAGCTGTTGCTCAATGTGTGGCCATCTTGGAAGTCCTTGAGGGTGTATTGTATTAATATTAATACTATTTTAGTATTGAGTTTAAAGGAGAAGAGTGATTTTTAAGACTTGTGCTTCTACTGTGTCTTCTGTCCTTTTTTCATCTTGTTTGCACTTGGCATTTTGAATGCCAACATTTCAATATGGAACTGTATAAACTGGCAGCATCTGTTTGCCTCTAGGCCACACAGTTTTACAATATTAATTCCAGTACAAAAATATTGCTAATATTCATAACTGCTTTAGCAAATAAACATTTATATCTCTGGGAGCTTTCACACTAACCACCGTGTTTTAATATATTTTTTAATTTAACACCCACAGCTTGCAAATGGCAGCTAAACGACTGTATCACACTCCATTTCTGCATAAATAAGGTAAGTATAGAAAATGTCATATTTTTTAAACACCTTTATTACATTATCACTGAAGACATTGACACACATACATTAATATAAATGAAAACAAACCATATTAACATTTTCCTTTTACATACATTATGCAGGCTTTCTTTCTTTATAACAACTGTTATCTAGTCCAGCATAACATAAATCACTCAATTCATGCCTTCTCTTAAACTTCACTCCTCCTTCTCCTGAACATTAATTTGCATGTATTGGTCCTACAAGTTCAGTTTATTTCTAGGTAATTTCCTCCTTTTCAAAAGATCCTTAATCTATTAATATTCTCTCTCTTACAATAGTCAATACTTCAAATACAGTTGGTTTAGACTTTGATTTCTGTCTTCTACTAATTGCTTTATTGACAGAGTTAAACTTAACAAGGCCTTACTATGTCTAGGCAATTCAGATCCTGTGTCCCAGCTAAAAAAAAAAAACATTCTTAGTTTCAGTCATTTGTTCACCCAATATTTCTGACAGAGTATTTTGTAAGGGATTTTTATAATTTGCCAATTCATTACACTACCAAAACCTTTCTTCCCCATTGCACTTCCAATGTTTGCAATCTACCCAAGGAAAAATGTTTTGAAGTCTTCTTGGAGCACAAAATACCTCTGCAAACACTTCCAAGTAAAGATCCTATACCATCTGGACTTTGTTGCATCCTTGGGAGCCATACATAGGTCCTTCCATTGTTTTCTTCTATATTGCTTTTCCATTCTCTCTTCCCAACCTTTTCTAACCTCCTCTGTTTGATCCTTATACTTATCAAGCAATATTTTATATCTTATTAATTATCCCTTTTCTAACAGCAGCTTTTGTTCTAGATTGAACTAAATGCTGCACCAGCACAGATCTTTCACATAAGATTCCCTTATCCCTTTCTCTGTGCATATATTCTGATATTAATCCCTAGAAGGGAAGTAGCCTGCAGTCCAAGGTCTTCTTGGTCTCATCCAACTCTATTACCTTTCCCTCTCTAGTTATTTGCTCCCAATACTTGGTTCCTTTGCAAGTTTTCCCCAGCAAATTCTACCCCCTCTTGCTTATTATTTACACCCCTACTTGTAGTCATATGAATTGGCAAAATCCTCTTTCTCCATTCTATTGTTGGATTACTCTTAGAATATTGTTGGCTTAGTTCTTAGAATACCTTCTGCTACTTTATGACTATAATACTCTATATGATTGTTCTTATTCTCTTCAAAGATCTGTATCCAGAAACCCATTCTCACTTTATGCCTTTTACTTTTCATCATCTCCCCTTTCTGTTCTGAATTATAACCTTCTGCTTGTGTTGTGTATATGAGCCTTAACTGTGTAGCTCAAAAATATCCCTTCAAATCAGGTAATCCTAAACTTCCTTGTTCTACTGAAAGGATCAACTTATCACATTTGACTCTTGTTCTTGTCCCTTCCCAGATAAAATCCTTCAACTCTTTATTAATTGCTATCCACAAATTCTCCTCTGGATGATAAAAATATACCTGACCTGCATGTAAAAGCAAAGGGACTAAAACAGTCTTTATTCTGTAATGTCTGTCCTGGGCTGAGCCTGAAATGAGTCAATATAAATCATTGAACTACTCAAGTTAACAATTTGGGCAGGGATATGAAGCACTGGTTGGACAGAGAGGGTGCTGGAGGTCTTGGCTTGGACACTCAGCTGAGATCTCAACTCTATAGCTGTGCCACTGGGGAGTCTTATTGGGGATCTGGAGAAAGAGGGAGAAACCAGCTCCAGACTGACTGTGGTCTCTGTGTGCTCTTATGGGAAATTGCACTTGATGCAGAGAACTGCATCTGGAAATACTGTGTGTGTACCTGTCATCCTCCCAGTGCATACGTCCCCCACTGTTGCCAGTAGTGGGGCATCTCAGCTGCCATAACAGAAGCCTTTTTAATCCATACTCCTGAATACTTCATCTTAGTGTGTCCCCAGAATATGGGTATTGATGAATCAGTTCATGTGGGTACATGATTTATGGCTATAGCCTTTGATTTATCTTCATTAATTTTATATCCCCAAAAGACTTGAAACTGTCTCAGAATGTTCCACTTCACTGAATTTATCATGGACAAAAAATATCATCTGCAAATAAAGCCAACTTTTCTCGATTACCACACCAATTATATCTTTGCAATTCTGAGTCTTGCATTTTTTTCCAATGTCTCTAAATATAAACCAAATAACAAAAAGGGAAAGAGGACACCCCTGTCTGGTTCCTCCGTTCAAACACAACTAATCATAGAGGAACCCTCTCCCTTTAATTCTTGCCTCTGATCTTTCATATATCCTCCTAATTAACCTTATTATTATTACATCAGGGAATGCAAATGCTTCCATTGCCCTAGTCATAAAATACAAGCTTACTCTTCTGAATGCATTCTCTGCATTAGGAACCACCAATAGCAGTATCCTCTTACATTCTGCTTCCCTCTGGATCATCCCTGTTCTATTAAAGTTTTCAAATGTTTGCCACCCCTTCACAAAAAACACACTGATCCATATCTATCAATTTTGGCAAAACCTTTATCATCTTTGTAACTGGTATAGACATAAACACTTAATAATCACAGTTTAAAATTGAAATGGGACTGATGGATCTTTACTGTCCTTAGGTAATACAGCCACCACAGCTTTCTACCAAGATGCTGATGCTTCCTCTCCTTCAAAATACTGTTAAAATCTTCCAGATCTTTATCACTTTCTTCTCTCCTAACTTCCAAACTTCCACAGGAATACTATGCATTCCTAGAGACTTTCCTTAAGATTGATTATACATCACTGTTTTTATCTCATCTCCCCTATCTTAGCTGTTAGTTGTTGAGCCTCATCTACTTCTAACCTTGGCATAATTAAGTCTTCCATAACTATTTTAATGTGTGCTCTTTCTTGATTTCTACATTTATCTGCTTTATACAAATTTTCATCATTTTTTTTTAAATATCTCTAATACTTCTACAGGATCTCTGGTTATTTTTCCTTGTTATAGGCTCCCTAATTCTGACAACAACTGTTTTTTACTTTTTGTTGTCTAAGTCATTGTGTTAGGAGTTTTTGTGCTCTGGAGTTATTATTGAAAAATAGTTGCTTAACAGCAACCTTTCTAAACAAACTCATGCATATTTTCCAGACACTCCATTATATTTCTTGAGCATGTTGCATTTGTGCCTCTTCATTTTCTGTGAGATTCCCATTATTCTGCAATATTTTAACCTTCATAATATTTTCTAAATAATTCCTATTATTTCTTAACAATGCAGATTTCTCTCTGATTTCTACCCTACTTTTAAACTCCATTTTCATTCTATCTCATTCACTAGCTATGACTGCTAAAGATATTTATATCTTCCCTAGTAACTATTGAATAATTTCCACTACCCATTCCTTAAATTCCTCTCTTTTTAACAGGTAGCTGGTAAAGTATCAGTGTCTCATTTTTATTTTATTACCCTGCATTTTTATCTTTGTTTTTATTGGTGCATGGTCTGAAATAATTATTGAATATGTGTCAAAGCTTTCAATTAAATGCATATGTTCCTGTAATTTATAATTTCTATGCAGTCTAGTTCAGTTATTGTACCTTGGAGAACAGTATGTAAATAATGTCCAACTATTGAATTCACATCTTTTATTTTCAAAAACATCTTCTGAAATCTAACCTCTTTTGTTATATTTTTCCCTTTTAGAGATGCCTAATATGTCCTCACTATTGCAAATCAAGTTTTAGTCTGCACCTACAAGTAATATTCCCTGCTGAAAGCAGATTATTTCTCCCAGAATTTTCTTAAGCTCCATAATAGCAGTTTTGGTGGAATATAAATATATGCCATAGAAATCCTCCACCATTGCCAATATCATTTTACTACCATAAAGCTATCATTATTGTCTTTCTTCTTCTTCTTCTTCTTCTACTACTACTATCAGAGCCCCTCTAGCAGTTAGTATTACTCCCCTTTTCTTTTGTTCCTGATATTCTAATGAATATCTATCCTGAAACCCTTTCTTTTGTCAAATTCATATGCTCATTTCTTTCCAAATGTTTCTCTTGCAGCATTGATAATTGCACTCTTCATGTATTAATACAATACAGTACTCTTTCCTTTTTGTCTATACCTGTAAGGTGATTTAAATTCCAAGACAATATGAACAGAATGTCGCATTATGATAAACATCTGTTGTTCTCACCTATTATACATGACAGTTTTTTAATGTGTATTTCCAAACTTTGAGTTACATGCACACACCGTTTGGCAGACTGATCTTTTATAAAGTTGCTTCTTCTCTTTTCCATTTAAACCAATGTCACATTTTCAAGACTTTCTGTTTCAATGAAAACCTTCAAACAAAAAAAAGCTAAATACATTTTCAGAACAGCCCATACCCTATTCTGACCTATGTTGTTGACCAGTGCCTTGAGCCATCTTCCCTTCAAAATTGCCCCCCCTCCCATTTCAGTAGTTAGGCGTCCATGGTCACAGTAAATTTTGGGGTTTGAAAAATAAAACGACCCCATGTCACTAGTGGGAATGGTCAACTACCAATGGATGTGATGTCTATATACTAGCATGGGACAAATTGGGAATTGCGTGTTTTGATACATCATTGACAATTGGATAGAGAAGATCCATTGCAGCACCATCAAGGAAAACTTTGTCAGAGGAACCAGCATAATGGGTGCAATCATTGATCCCAGTAGCTGACGTATAAATTTTGCTGGGGGATTTGAAGAAGAGTGGATCTCAGAAGCTTGGTGCTGCAAGGAGAGTACTCTTGAGTCTGGAAGTTTGGCTATTTGTGATTTTGTGTCTAGGTGGCACCCAATGAGTTTTATTGTCTGAGTCAGTGTCAGCTGGCTTTTGTTTAGGTTTACAGTAATCCCCAAGTAATGAGAGGACTGGAGCAAGAAGTCCCTAAAATAAATAAGCAGATCCTTGGTGGGTGCAGTAAGGAGTTAGTCACCTAACCAGGGGAACACCTGGAACCTTGCAGCCTTAGATACACTACCACCACTGCCATGAACTTGGTGAATACCCTGTGGGGCTGGGGTGAGACCAAAGGACAGTGCTCTGAATTGGAAGTTTCTGGTCCCTAGCCAAAAAGTGGAAAAACTTCTTGGACTGCCTCACTGTACTGAGCATCCTGAAGGCCTACTGAGCACATTCAATCATCCCTCCTCAGAAGAGGCAGAATGGACCAAACCATGACCATTCAAAAGTTTGGATTGAGGTGATCGAGGTCCAGAATGGGCCTGAGGTCTATGGTCTTTTTTAGAACCAAAAATAGTTTTGAGTAGATTCCAGATCCTCACTGGTCTGGTGAAACCTCCTAGATGACTTTGTTTTCTTGCAGCTTTGAAACATTTTCTGCTGCCAATTTCCTATGACTGGGTGGAATGTTGGGAATGTTTCTCTTGTTTGTTGTGGGAAAGCAAAGAGAATAACACAGCCTCTTATGATTATGTTCTGCACTCAAGAATCCCTAGTGATGTCTAGTCAGGCATGTGGGTGAAGAGAAAAATGTTGCTGACTGTCTCCAGAGTGTGGCAGTCAGACACTCATTCAGGAGTGCTGGAAGGGTTTCTTAGTAAAAGGACCTCAAAACCCTTGATTATGCAGACTGCCTCTGCCCTGGGATAGCATCCATTACAATTGTTTACCCCCTCTGTCTCAGAATAGTCATGGGCAAAACTCTGGAATTTGCAACGCCATAACGTTTTTCTACTATTTTGATTCTGGAAAAGGTTCTCGGGGGGGGGGGGGTAGCATGTCCATGGCAGACGGGTTTTGCCCTCCTGCTCACTTCTGGTGAATGTATTTTTGACCGCAGGTCCAAAACGTATAAAACCATTGAAGGGAGAATTGACTAAGGACATTCTAAAGCTCTCTGCAAAGTTACAGAGCCACATCCAGGCATGCTGGTGAATAGTAATGCCAGTGCCTAGTGCTCTCAATGTGCCATCAACTGAGTTGAAGAGCAGTTGCATGAGCACATTAGATATAAACTGAAGTGTAGAAGCTCTGATTCCACATTTGTCTGTATATCAGCAGGCAAATTACCTGAGAGAGAGAGACTAGAAAAGCTCCTTGGTCAAATCACTGTGGAAACAAGTCATATGGGCTAGGCAATTCAGCATGAGTGAAACACAAACACTGCTGAAGCATTAGTGTATTTTCCAAATCTGCCCACTTTTAAGGGGATGGCTTCAATCTTAGGGGAATGGACAGCAGTGCTCCCTTTAGACAGCTCCTTTTTTGTGACTACTGCAACCACTTTGGCATCTATGGCAGGGTTCTTGCTCCAATAAGACCTATTCATTAAGAGATACCAGTATTTTGTTGGGTTTTCTTGGAATTGGCTCCACCACATTGGTTCTCTTCCAAGCTCACTGAGGGACTATGTCAATGAGCTCATCAGCAGGTGGAACCACCCAGGAAGTGTTCAATTCCTGCCTTGCTTAAACCTCATTCCTCCTTGTCATCTTCTCCTCCCAAAAAGCCTCAAGGAATACCAATTCCTCTTGGGAGGTGGTTTCTGTGGACCAAGCCCCCAAGTTTCATCACTTCTTGGATATCTCTGAATGAGACATATTCTGGGGAGATCTTGAGGACTCCCACTTCCTTAAAGTTAGTATCATTAGCAAGTGACTCCTGAGAGGAGTTTGAATGTCTCCTCTTGCAGGTTAGTTTCCTATGGATGTCTCTGATGGGAGGTTCTGGGGATTGCTTAGAACTACATAGGGAACTTGTCAAGCAAGATCCCCATGACTTACTGAGGCTGACAGTCTGTGTCTGACAGGATGACCATAAGAAGGAGCTACAGAATCCAGAGAGGATCAGGAGAGCAGTGAGCACATATGAGAGACACCCTCTCTCTCAACCTGGAGAGTACCCTCTCGAAAGTTGAAGCCAAAACTGGAGCTGAGGAAGAATCCTTAGCATCTAAAGATCTCAACAAAGATATATATTCCCTATAGAGTACTCTGTGAGGAATACTGGCTAGGCAAATAAGTATAACAAAGAAAATTAATTTTCTGAGCTGGGATACAGAATTTGAATTGTCTAGACATTGTAAAGCCAAAAGAAGAAGAAGTAAGGCCTTAAGTTTATTTCTGGTGACTGCCAAAAAAAAAAACAGTTACTAGAAAATGGGAATCAAAGTCTTAACCAATTATACTTGAAGTAATGAATATTGTAACAAAGGTAAAAGAAAAGTAAGTGGGATCTTCAGAAAGGGGAAGGCATAGATTACATAAAAAATGGAAATTGTGGAAACAATACATGCCGAAAAATGTATTGAAGGAAGAATGAGGATTACTAGAAGGCAGGAATTGAACAATTTATGTAATGTTGCTTTGTTTATATGATATAGAACAATACATGTTATGTATAATGTTTATAAATGTAAACTTGTTACTATGGTTTGATTACTTCTATATAGGATCATAGGTTCATAGGTTGGTACTAGGCTATCGGCCCTAGGGCCTATACAAGCCTAGCCATAACAATTCCTTGCCTATTTCTTCCCACAATATTTACTTCCCTGGACCCCTGTCTAGCAGGGTGACTGACGTGATCCCCAGGGAGAATTTCCTATCTCCCATCCAATCATTAAGGTTCCTTTTGAAGAGGGCCAAAGAGGCGCTCGGCTTGACATGTATGGGCAGTCTATTCCAGAGTCTGGGGAGTCTCTGGGTCAGGAACTTATCCCTTCAGCATGTTTTGTTCACTGTGATGACAAGGTTTAGATCCCTGGAGCATGTGTCTTTGAGGGATTGGGATTTCTTTAAGTGTAGCATGTCCAACACCTCTGAGTTTGACATGACCTTGTATGTTAAGCAGAGATCGCCTCTGAGTAGACGATATGCAGCAGAGTATAGGTGGAATTTTTTAGACGGTCAGCATAGGGCATCTGCTTTAGGCCTGTGATTCTTTTAGTGAGGTATTTCTGTGGCCTTTCCAGTTGTTGCAGATGTCTTGAGAGGTACATACCAAATGGGGCATTGTATTCTATAATGGGTCTAATGAAGGATGAGTACAGTGGCACAATGACTTCCTTTTTTCTGGATGAAAAGCCCTTAGTGATGAGGTGTGCCACACAGAAGGATTTCCTGACTGTTGTAGCAATGTGGTTATCGAAGGTGAGATCACTGTCCACCTGTTTCCCTAAGTCTCTTATCACATTTTCGGTGTTTAGTGTACTGCCACCTATGTGGTAATTCACGGGTACATGTTTTTCCCAGAGGGGACAACTATACATTTCTTGGCTTTGAACTTGAGCCCATGGCTCTGGCACTAAGCATCTGTTTCTGTAAGGCCCTTTTGTAGAATATCCACATCATTTGGGGATTCAGTAATGGCTCCTAGTTTGCAGTCATCTGCGAACTTTGTTAGCCAGAGTCCCTTAGTGTTGGCCTGTACTTCAAAGAAGTAGATGCCAAACAAGAGCAGTCCCAGGACTGAACCCTGAGTTACTCCACTTGTCACTTGTCTGGAGCTGGATTTGGAGTCAGCTGCTTTTACAGTGTGGGTTCTGTTAGTAAGCCAGTTGGCAACCCATCGAGTGACGTAGGGATTAATGCCCAGCTTAGTAAGTTTATCTATGATTCCAGAGTGGGGGGTGGTGTTGAAGGCCTTGACGAGGTCCAGATAGGCTATGTGGACCACCTTACCCTTGTCCATGCTTCTGGAGACTGATTCAAAAAAGTCAATCAAGTTCAGGAGACAAGATCATCCCTTTATGAAACCAAAGTGAGTGGGGTCCAGTGTTTGAAGGTTCCCAATGTCTTTGTTTACAAGTTCCATGAAAATACGTTCCATGGCCTTGTAGATCTGGCTCATCAGACTAATGGAGAAGTAGTTCCCGAGATCCAAGGTGGATCCCCCCTTGTGGAGTGGGATAACTGTAGCTGTGCACCACTCAGTGGGCACAAAGCCTGAGGTGAGGCTATGATTAAACATGACACTTAGGTGAGGTGCCAGTTAATTTTGTAGTGCATGTAGTACACAGCCTGGGATGTTGTCTGGTCCCATGGATGCTGTATTCTTAGCTTTGAAGAGTGCGTTTTTTACCTGTGTGGCCATTATTACCAGAATTTGGAAACTTTTTGGTATTGCAATGGTCCTTTTAGGGGGTGAGAGGGTGGTGAAGTTTGCACTGAATCGATCTGCCAGGATATTGGCAATATCCTTGGGATCAGTATATTTAATGCCATTCTGTTGTAGCCCAGAGCAGATGTGAGCATTGCCATTTAGTTTCTTGACATAGCTACAGAATGCCTTGTAGTTGTCTTTGGAATCTTTGGCAATTTTATTTTCGTAACTAGCTTTGGAGGATTTTATGAGGGATCTCAGCTTCTTACTGAGGCTAGTAAGGGAGTTTTTTGCATCCTGGAATTTTCCTCTTTTCTGCAACAGTTTCTTCCTTTTGTTGTAAAGTTTGTTTATGGCAAGGGACCATCAGATTGGCTTCCTTTTATTTTGGAGGAGAGCATCTTTGCTCTATTGGGGATGGCATGATTCATGCATGAGTGGATGTGCTCATACAGTGCCTTAGTGTAGGATTCAGCAGTCAAACTTTCAGTTCCCGTCTGCATGGGTGTCATGAAGTTTGTCACTTCTGATTTGAGTAGCATGAAGTTGTCTTCGGAGAAGTTTTTTACAGAGGTTTCCTTACTTGGGGGTGGGGGTGGGATGTGGATGTCAAGGGTGATTGGCTTATAGTCAGACCTGACCAGCAAGGGGGTGACTATAGGTGTGGACCATCAATTTCCCATGTTGGTAATGACCAGGTCTAGGATATTGGAGCCCCTGGTGGGACTAAGGATTAGTTGATCCAGGGCATTGGAATTTATGAATTCCAAGAACTGTTGGGCAAAGGTGTTGGTACATGAGTAGTTTTCCCAGTTAATGGCAGGGTAGTTGAAATCACCCACTATTAGGATGTTTGGTTGTATCTTAATATTTTCCGGTATGTTTAGAAAGGTGTAGTGAGAATCTTGGGGCATGGTGGGGTATCTGTAGCAAGCTACAATTTGGATTGCAGTCTTACCTAGTGTTAGTTTCACCTGGAGAATTTCAGACGCATTGTGTTGGGCAGCTAGCCTGGTGTTGTGAATATCCTTGGTGAATATGGACACTCCTCCACCTTTAGTGTTTCAGTTCTGGTTTGGTGGCCGAAAAGTGTGGTAAGAGTTGTAGCCTGGTATTGTAGGGGTGCTCTCTGAAGCCTTGAACCAGGTCTCAGTTACTGCACAGATATAGATGTTCTCCATTTTTAGGAGTGCCTTGAGAGAGTGCATTTTGAAGTTTAGACTTCTAGCATTGAGTAGCATTACCTTCAGATTTTGCATGCTCGTACCTGTTATGGTGGTGGTTTTGTCCTTTGAACTTTGCCTATAAAAGGCACTATAGGGGTGGCAAGAGCCTTAGCCAGTAAACTGAATCCCAGGGGCGACAGGTGCAGACCATCTCTAGCAAAGCATTGTGGTCTGTCGATCATGTCGTCCCAGGCAAATACTGGATACCCTTTGAATGACACCAGAAGCTTAGCCAATTGTTGAAATCATTTTGTCCTTATACTGTGGTATCATTCTGGGTGAAGGCAGGATGCTACTCAGGGCTAGGGTCATACCTGCCTGGGCCACATGATCTGAGAACACTTCCATGTCTCTTTTCATGTAGTCCAGAGAGGTACATCTCAAGTCATTCACTCCAACATGGACAATGACAGAGTCATATTTGTACTTGTGGAGTGACTTGAGTGCATGCATTATGTGGTGGATCCTGGCACCCGACAGGCAGCTGACTGTAATTTTCTCCTTGTTCAGCCTGGTGAGTGGGACATCAGTGTGCCTGACTATAGAGTCTCCTATGACTAAAGTGTTGGGTATGTTGTCTTGCCTTAGGGGCTGGTGTTGTGAGCTATGTGACACTTTGGTTGTGAATGGTGTTTGTTTGCGTTTCAGCTTCAGAGGTCCTTGTTGCTTGGGCAGGTGAATGTTAAGGGCCACCACATATGTGGGTTTAGTGTTGCTATGTGTGAGTGTTGGTGGTGTGGGTTTAGAAGGGCTATGTGTTGCTTGAGGTGTAGTGTGGGTGTTAACATTCTTCTCTTGACTGTCTAGCACAATCTTGGGTGGAGAGAGCTTTGCTTCCAGTTTGGCTTTGTAAGTGCATCTCTCGCAGGTTATAGTGTTGGGTGGTAGAAGGAGAGGGTTGTCTGTGTACATGAGACAATTGCTGCATTGCCCCAGTATGCCCAGATTCACTAGCTGGACAGGATAAATCACCAGAAGCTGACCCTTGGACATGTCTGGTTTGGTGCTTCTTTTTTTTTTTTGTAAAGTACAAGAGCTGTTTTCCCTTACCTTAGCAAGGTACTTTGCAATTATAGGCTGTTTAGTGCCTACGATTAATTTCTCCTTATTAACAAAGGGAGTTGAGTGCTTGTATCAGTTTAAGACTTTCTAGTGCTTTCCAGCAGGTTTTAAAGCAAGTGCTAGTCACAGGGATGCTTATGGGTAAAATGAAAAAAAATGGTTCATCCTAAACACTGCAGTGTGCACTAGAGGAGTTAGATGTGAAAGTACTTAACTTAAGTTTTAGCTGCCTAAAAAGTTACGTTTTAGTGGAGAGGCAATATTTTTAAAACAGCAAGATAGATTGAAATGGGTGGTCACTTTTGTATTCTGGTACTATGGAATACAGTAGGATGGCCAATAAATTTAAATAATTGAAGAGGAGTGATTTCACAAAATGATAATTTTGTGCTTACTCACACAAGCCAGTAAAAACAGAGAGGAAATGAGATATATGGTCAAATTAACATAAGGGGAAGGCAACTAGAAAGTGGTGTTTAAGAACACTACAGTAACCGCGTGGGAGGATGGGAAAAAATAAAATTTCTGCAAAATACAAATAAAACACAAGGTAAATAAAACAAATCACAGTATTCAAAATAAAAAGGCAATAAAGTAATACAACAAATAAAAAGCAAACTAACCTTTCCCTCACAGCAAAGTGTAGCAGAGTCTGGGTGAGCCTTTCTAGTAAAGCTCTGAAATGATTTATTTTATCCCTTAAATAGAAGGTTTAGCTCCTAGCTCCACCCCCTCAGTTCACAGACGATTAACCTTAACAGACCTGTTCATTTGACCTGTACTAATTTCTGCCTGACTCACAAGAGACAGAGCTGTGGTCTCTTTTCAAGTTTTAATATGCAGTTAAAAGCAGACTACAAGTAAAACACAATGTAAATAAAACAAATCACAGTATTCAAAATACAAAAAGGCAATAAAGTAATACAACAAATAAAAAGCAAACTAACCTTTTCATCACAGCAAAGTGTAGCAGAGTCTGAGTGAGCTTTTCTAGTAAAAGCTAAATGTATGTCTGCCTATGTCACAAGCAATAATTCATTAAAGGCATTTAAAAAAAGGAACTCCTGATTCTTCTAGTCAATGCCTGTGCTAGTTTCTTTGTCTCAAGCAGTTTGCTTTGGAACACTGGAAAATATTTCTCTGGCAAAGTCTCTCTATGAGTTTTACTATCAGAAAAATGAGAAGCAGAGTCATTGTCTGTTTGCTGGTTCACTTTTTGTTGTATATTTTTATCTCCACCATAGCCTGTTCTTTTTTATTAAACAAGAAATATCTTTATTAAATTATTGTTTATGACATAGGCAATCATACAGCCATATACATGAAAACAAACCACAATGACATAATTTCAGTTGCAAACATTATGCATCTCTTATAATCTATCCAGTTACTATCAGTCAAACATTGCATAGCTCATTCAAATCTTACCTTCTTTTAAACCTCATTGTTCATCTACATGTATTTTTCCCACAGTTTCCATTTTTTCTATGTAATCTGCTTCAACTCTTTTCTAAAGATTCCATTTCCAGTTGTTTTAGCTCTGTTACTATATTCACTACTTCTAGTACAGTTGGTTTAGACTTTCAATTCCATTTCCTAGTAATTACTTTTTTGTCAGCCACCATAATTAGACTCAGCAAGGTCTTACTATGTCTAAGCAATTCTAATTCTGTCAGCAATTGGCAGACAACACACCAGGAAACTGGAAACAGTGCTGGAGACAATAGTAATTTATTGATTAAATCCAAAAACCAATGTTGAGCGCTTTCTTCAGTTTAAAACTGCCTTCATCAGAACAATGAGTGCTTAAAATACATCACCTTATATACAGCCTCCCACAAAAAAAAAACGCCTTTTTTAATCAATTATCCTATTAAAACTTTAAGTACACAATTGTGTAACAACATTAAGCACTCCATCTGTAGTGCTTAAAACCATACATATTACGACTTATGCCACATAATGTTCACATATCAGACAGTACTATTCTAATTCTAATTCTGTATCATAGCTCAAAAAACAATTTCCATACTCATTCCAATTTGCTCACCCAGTATTTATGATAGAGTAGTATGCAGGGAATTTTTAAAGTTGCCAATTAATTACACTCTGTGAAAATATGTTCCCGATTACCTCTTTCTTCCCCATCATATGGCCAATGTTTGTTATCTACCTGAGGAAAAATTATTTGAAGTCTACCTGGGGTATAAAAATACTTATGTAAATACTTCCAAGCAAAGATCCTAAATCTTCTAGACTTTGTTGCATATTTGGGAGACATTCATATGTCCCCCACTGTTTCTTTGAGAATTGCTTATCTAATCTCTCTTCCCAATCCTTTCTAACCACCTCTAAGTTATCATGCAATATTTTATATGCTCTACTAATTATTCTTTTTTTAACAGCAGCTTCTTTTCTAGACTCTACAAAAACTTTACCAGTGCTTGTCTTTTGCTTAGGATCCTCTCTATTTTTTCTCTTTGCTTGATATCAATGTTTGATAGGGAAGGTAATCTCTAGCCTACAGTCCAAATAAATTATTGGCCTCATCACAATCTGTTACCTTTCCTTCTCTAATTATTTGCTGTCAATACCTTGGTTCTTTTGTCTGTTTTCTCAAAAATATTCCAGCCCCCTTCTAGCCTATTGTCTTTATCCCTAATTGCAGTCATCCCTATTGGCAGAATCTCCTTTCTCCATTCCTGTGTTGACTTAGTTCTTAGAACACTTTCTGCTACTTTATGAATATAATAATCTGTATGGTTATTGTTATTCTCCTTAAGGATCTTCATCCAAAATACCAGTCTCCCTTGTTTCTTGAGCTTCCCCCTGTTTCATCATCATCCCTTTCCATTTTGAGTTATAGATTTCTGCTTTTGTTAGGTACAGGAGCCTTAGATGTGTAGCCCTGAAATACCGCTTCAAATCAGATAATCCCAGACCGCCTTGTTCTATTGAAACAATCATCTTATCCTACTTGTTTCTTGACATCTTCCCTCCAAGATAAAGCCCTTCAGATCTTTATTAATTACTATCCACAACTTCTGCACTAGTTGATAAAAATATGGATGACCTGTGTATAAAACTAAAGGGACTAAAAACATTTTAAGCGCTTACATCTTGTTATCCATATCCATAAAGCAGAGATTCCAGTGTCTCAGTTTTTGTATTATCTTTTGCTTAGTCTCCGCCCACATTTCCTTAGCTGCCACACCAGAATCATTTTTTAATCCACACTCCTAAGAACTTCATTTTATTATGCCCCAATTAATATGGATATTGCTGAACCAATTTGTATGTAGGTAGATAATTTACAGCTATTGCCTTTGTTTTAGCTACATTAATTGTGTATCCCAAAAGGATTTGAAACTGTCTCAAAATGTTCCCCAACACTGAAGTGCCCTTTTCTGGTTTCATCAGGTATAAAATAATATCATCTGCAAACAGAGCCAGCTTTTCTTGACTACCATATCAAATGTATCCCTGCATTTCTGAGTCCCTTATTTTCTTTGCCAATGGTTCTAAGTATAATGTAAATAAGAAATGGGAAAGAGGACCCCTTGCCTAGTTCCTCTGTTCAGACAGAAATTATCAGAAAGACACCCACCCACTTTAATTTTCACCTCTGATTCCTCATATGCCCTCCTAATCAACCTTATAATTTTATCAGGGAATGCAAATGCCTCAATTGCCCTGATCATAAACCCACAACTTAGTCTGTCATATTCTTTATCTGCACCAAGATCTATCAACAACATTGAGTTTTTACATTCTGCTTCCCTCTGGATCATCAATGTTCTGTTAATGCTGTAAAATGTTTGCTTCCCCTCCACAAACCCATACTGATCCATATCTATCAATTTTGGCATCACCTTTGCCATTCTTTTAGCCATTATAGACATATACACTTTATAATTATTGTTTGAGACTGAAATGGGCCTGTATGAAGCTGGATCTGATAGGGCTTTACCCTATTTAGGTATTACAGCCACTACCACTTTCTTCCAGGTTGTTGGTGCTTCTCCTCCTCTTAAAGTACTGTTAATTTTCCCTCCTAACTTCCAAACTCCCACAGGAATACCATGTATTCCTGGGGACTTTGCTGTGGATTGTTTATACATCACCATTTTATCTTGTCTCCTCTTATCCTATTAGAAAATGAGCCTCATCTATCTCTAACCTTGGCATATTTAATTTTTCCATAAACATTTCCATTTGTGTCTTTTCTTAACTTCTATATTTCCCTGGTGTTATACAGACTTTCATAAAACTTTCTAAATATTTCTAGTACCTCTACAGGATCTCTTGTTATTTTCCTTGTTATAGGCTCCCTAAGCTTGGTAGCAACCCATTCTACTTTCTGTTCCTAAGTCATTGTGCTAAAAGTTTTTGCATTCTGGATTTATTATCAAAAAACTGTTGCTTAACACCAGTCTTCTAAACTCAAGCATATTATCAAGATGATCCCTTATTTTCTGTTTAGCATTCTGCAACTGCTCCTCTTCTTGTTCTGTGAGAGTCCCCCTATTCTGCAATACTTTAACCTTTGTCAGTCCCCCTACATAATTACTGTTACTTCTTCACCATATCTCTCTGTCATTCATTTATACACTATTTTTAAATTCCACTTTAATGTTATCCCACTCTCTAACTATATTTTCAGAAGAAATTTCTATCTGCTCTAATAACTCCAGAATAATTTCCAATACCCATTCCTTAAATTCCTTTCTTTTTAACAGATAGGTGGGAAGCTCCAGTGTCACAGTTTTCTTTCATTACCCAGCTTTTTTAGTTATTATTGGCACACAATCTGAAATAGTTATTGTATGCATACTAAAACTTTCAATTAAAACACACTTTCCTATGAAATATATGTTCTGTCTAGTCTAGACCAGTTTTTTTTTATCTTGGGGAATAATATGTCAATTCACTCCGAACTCTTAGCACTGAATTCACATCTTCCATGCCAAGCATTTTCATAAATTTCTTTAAAATTCTACCTTTTTTTGTTATATTTTCCATTCTGGCCTGCCCCGATACATCTTCACTGCTGCAAATCAAATTCCAGTCTCCACCTATAAGTAATATTCCCTGCTGAAAGGTGATTATTTCTCCCAGAATTTTCTTAAGCTCTATTATTGCAGTTTTAGGTGAGATGTAAATACGTCAGTGTAATCCTCCTGCCTTGCCAGCAGCCCTTGAGTACTACAAATCTACCATTATTATCTTTTTTATCCCTTTCAATCACTAATGGAGCTCTTCTTGCAATTAATATAAGTACTCCTCTTGTCCTCTGTCCCAGATATTCCACTGAATAACTATCCCAAAAACCTTTCTTTATCAAAGTTCTTTCCAAATGTGTCTCCTGTAGCACAGCTATTTGCGCTCTACATTTTTAATATAGTTCACTACTCTTTCTTTTTTGTACATATCTGTGAGACCATTTGCACTTAAAGATAATATAGAAAGTGTTATGTTAAAAAGGTATTATTCCCACCTTTTATGTGTAACAGTTGTGTCTAGTTCCATCTTTTCTGTTACATGCATGCACTAATGTTTGCCATGTTGATCTTTTATACAGCTATTTCTTGTCATGTCCATTTGAGACTATGGCACATCTTATAAAACTTTTTGTTTTAATGAAAGCCCTCAAAACACACACACACACACACACACACACACACACACACAGACGCACACACACACAAACACGCTCGCGCACACACACACACACACACACACAAACACACACACACACACACACACACACACACACACACACAAACACACACTCTTAAAACCTATTAACTTAATACTAACACAAAAAACTATGTAAATTTTCAAATATCGAAGTTTCGCCATCCTAACAGGAACAATTGTCAGAGTGACAGCCACATTCACTGACTTGGGTTAACTTAAAAGGAAGGTTATTCATGCTAAGATGTATGGTACAGACTGTGCTTCTATTAAGTGCTGTTTGATTTTGTCTTTTCTTTATTACTCTTCCAGATTGGAAAAACACTTGAATGCTTTCAGAAAACATTATCTCATAGCCACGGAAAAAAGCCATTGGAAGAAATAAGTATTCTGTTTTTATTGCTCTTTATCTGACTGTCTCCATTGAGACACAAGAACCAGATACAGAGTTGTTTCTAGAAACACTCATTTATTTGCTAGACAATGTTCTTTTTTATTAATTTATTTGCTTTCTCTTAAAACTTGTTACTAGATCAAGCCTAGAGCCCTAATCCAGTCATTCCCCTATGCAAGTATGAAAAAATTACATCAGTATTTCTTGTATCCTGCATATCTTACCAGATTTTTCTTCCCTTTTTATGTTGCAGTGCCTGCATTTCTTAAAACTGAACAAGGAGAAAGAAAAAACAAACATGGACACCTCTTTACTTTATTTTTTATTTTATTTATTTTATTTTTTATTTTATTTATTTTTTATTTATTTTACATTTGTTAACCGGGCTAGTCTAGCTGGATATATGTCCATTTTCAGTAGAGGCCCGGGGAGAAAAGCTCCACAGATACTAAATTACAAGGAGACAAATTATAAAATAAATTCAGTACAAAAAGAATATATGTTTAGTAACACAAAAAACAAAATTCCTAAGGAACACACTCAAAATATAATTATTCAGTAAAACATTACAAAACATCAAGATTAGCAACATGTATTTGATAATCTGTTGGAGAGAAAAAAGTAGAATGGGAGACTCAGAAGGGAATTACAGAAGAAATACAAAGGCAGAAGAGAGAAAGAGGCAATAGTGTAGAGTGGAAAAGAGTATTGTGATGGAAAAGAGGAGGGGGGAGAGAAAAAGGAGGAGAGGGTAGGAGCATAGGAGGAGAGTAGCAGGGCAATAGGAAGAAGGAATAAGTAAAGTAAATAAGTATAGTGTAAAGATACTAGTAGTGTAGGGGAAAGAAGAAGATCAGTCAGGAGTCCTGCAGGAGCAGAGCCAGTGATTTTGGAAGTACAGTTTGATTTTTTGTTTGAAGAGTGGTAAGGAGGGGATTAGAGTGATATCAGTGGGTAGCTGATTCCATATCCTTCCTACAGTATTAGTGAACAGAGAGTCACCAGCTAAGTTATGGGACTTTACAGATTTGGTCATGAGTTTAGATGAAGATCGAAGGGAGGTAAGATTATTGTAAGGGATTAAAAGTTGAGAAAGTATGGGGGTATTATAAGGTTGGTACAGTATCTTGTGAGCAATGGTAAGTTGGGAGATCAAAAGACAGTTTTGTAGCTCCAGCCAGCCTAGGAGTTTTAGGTTTTGACAGTGATGTGTTCTGAAAGGGTTACTGGTGGCAAAGCGGGCAATGCTATTGTAACAAGTTGCTAGTTTATTTAGGTTGGCCTTCTTAAGGTTAGTGAAGATAGGTGAGGCATAAAAGAGGGTAGAAATAAGATGGGAGTGGGCAATGGTAGCTCTGGTAGAAGGTGTGAGAAAAGGTTTGATACGGTATAATGATCCAATTTTTTTATTAACAGTTTTGATGATGTTATTGATGTGTTGATTGAAAGTGAGATTGTTATCGATGGTTATTCCTAACAGTTTAGTTGATGTGTCAGGAGAAATAACGGTGGTGTCATTGGATAAAATGTTGAAGTTTAATGGAGACCCTCGAGTGGTAGGAGTGAAAAGGAGAAGTTTTGTTTTTTTAGCATTGAGGAGGAGGTGCCGTCTAGTGAACCAAGTTTCTACAGTGTTGAAGGTGGTTTGAGTTAGAGTGAGTAGCTCTGAGGAGGTAGATGCTGAGCAAATAATCGTGGAGTCGTCAGCATATTGGATGCAGGTAGCTTGTGGGATGATAGTGTTGAGATCGTTTATGTAAAGGGAGAAGAGAAGTGGACCGAGAATAGAGCCCTGTGGGACTCCAATAGAAACAGGCAGTAGTGAAGAGATATGATTGTCCCAAAGAACGGCTTGATGCCTGTTGCTTAGATAAGATGTAAACCATTTAATAGCCAGGTTATCAAATGAGAGGGATTTAAGGATGTTAATAAGGGAAGAGTGGTTCACCATGTCAAAAGCTTTAGAGAGGTCAATGAATAGAGCAGAGGAGAGAAGATTTGAGTTGCGATAGTTGTTGATAGTATCAACGAAGGAAAGGAGGGCAGTGGAGGTGCTATGGTGGGGTCTAAAGCCATGTTGACAGTTGGCTATTATGTTGTGTGCAGAGAGATATTGTATGAGTTGCTGGTGGATGCATTTCTCCATGATCTTAGCTAGTGGAGAGAAAAGGGCAATAAGTCTAAAGTTAGTATACTCAATAGAGTTACCACCTTTGTGTAGTGGGATGATATGAGATATTTTCCATATATCTGGTATGGTTCCCTCTTGGATAGTCCTATTAATGAGTATCGATATAGGGTATGCAATCTGCTTAGCAGCCTTTTGAAGAAAGAGAGAGGGGAGTTTGTCAGCAGAGGGGGTACAGGGTTTCAGTTTAAGAATAAGCTTGTAGATGAAGGAGGTAGAGATAGGGTGAAGAGTGAAGTTATGGGGGGAATCAACATGATTATCTGGAGGGTAAAAGTTAATGGTATTCATTTGTTTAGCAAGTGATTGGATGGTATCAATAAAAAAGGTGTTAAAGGTGTTTGCAGTATGGCTAGGAGTTCCTGGGTCTGCGTTTATTGGGGAGGGAGTTTTAGCTGTACCAGGTGAAAGGAGTTTGTTGATCGAAGACCAGAATTGTTTGGGTTTATATAAATGGGTTTCCTGAAGTTCACAGTAGTAGTTCTTTTTGTCTGAGATAATAGCTTTCTTTGTAAGATTTCTAAGTCGGCAAAAGTGAAGAAAATCAGAGGTGGTTCTATGGTGTCTCCATTTGGCCCAAATTTTATTTTTGGTATGAATTCATTTCTTTGTTTCCTTTGTGAGCCAAGGGGCTATATTAGATTTCATTCTAATAGAGCGTGCAGGGGCATGTTTATCTAAAATTGAAAGGAAGGTTGAGTTAAAAAATGATACTGCTTCATTTAGAGGAAGTGATTTCATGAGGTTCCAGTTGCATGTGTTGAGATCATTTTGAAATAAGTCACTATTAAAGTTTTTGGTTGAGCGTATTATTCTAATGTTAGGGAGGTTTTGATAGTCAATCTTTTCTCTAGAGATATAGGTTAGGCAGTGGTCACTGAGGTCATCAGGCATAGTTCCTACTTTGTATGAGACATTAACTTTGTTTATAAGTATCCAGTCTAAGATACTCTGTTTCTTATTTGGTTTATTTAGCCTTGTTGTAGTGGTAATGGATTGAGTAAAACCGTGTAGGTTTATATGACTGGAGGAGACTTTAGTATCTTCATTACACTCAAAAAGACTTGATAAAACTTTATATTATAGCAGGTCGATTATCTCATGCATTATAAAGACACTACTATTAAGAACAAGATTTTGTTTTGCATACCGGTTAACTCTTTCCTTCCTCTTCACCCCTCCTAAATGTTCTTCCAAATATTGATGGAATGAAGTAGTGGATATGCTTAAGAGTCCCCTACATGTTTAACAAAGTCAAAAAGTCCAATATTCTCAGGTTTTATTATTCTGTCATGTTGCACAAATATAATAAATGCTTTGTAATCCCACATTTATTTGTCAATTTCTGAGTTGCTAGTTTTATTGCTGTTGATCTTATCTCCCAGATCCAGTCTCTGCTTTATTTCCAACATAATCCCAGTTCTTCTAGTCAACTCTTGTGCTGTTTTCTGTCTCACAAACATTTTCTTTTAAAACATTGGAAAAGGTTTCATTGGCACAGTTCTTCTCTGATCTTTATTACCAGAAGAACAAGAAGCAGAATCTCCTTCTGTTTCATAACTCACTTTTTGTTGGACAAACTTTTGTATTTCCTCCTTAGCATGTTTTACATTAAAAATGTTTTTTTTCTTCCAAGAAAGAATATTCTGAAAATATCTGCATACAGCAGCTTGCTTGAATCTCATGCCTGTTTCTTGGCATTCCCTAATAAGGAATACATTTACACCTCTTCTGCTTGGTGTACAATGAGTAATCATTCTCCACAAACACTGTCTCCCACTGTTAGTACTTTGTTTTTCTGCCACAGTTTTATCAGAATCAAATCCTTCTGCTGGTAAGATTGCATATTTACTATTAAAGGTCTAGGTTGCTTTCTCATGGCTAGGTTTGGAGCATATTGTGAGGTCCCTCTCTGGGCAAGTAATCAAGGAACCTGAATTCTCATCACTGACACTGGAGAGGGATGTGCACTTGGAAGAAAAATAAATACACACAGTATTTCCAGCACAATTTCCCTTAGCACACAGGGAACACAGTCTGGGGTCTGGATTTCTCTATCTCCCTCCAGGTCCACAGAAAGACCCCCCAATGGCACAGTATAGAGTTGAGTCATCAGCTAAGTATCCAAGCCAAGTCCCCCAGCACCCTCCCTGTGAAACCAGTGCTTCATGTTCCTGCTCCAAGCAACTGACATACACACTCTTTGAGATTTGATTTTCACAACCACACACACACACACACACACACACACACACACACACACACACACACACACACACACACACACACACACACCTGGGAAAGGCTGGCACAGATTTAGTAGCTATGCTCCCTTCTGCCTAGACTATAAGGTAGTTACTGCCACCAGACACTCCAAAAGCCAGCTACTCTAAGGCTCTTGCTACCCAATTATACTGAGTGAAATTAATATTAATACAAATGGCAGTGTTTTGAACAATGCAGTAAGGCTTTCAGGAGTGGCCACAGAGTCACCAAATAGATATCAGTACTCTCAAAGGTAAAATATTCTCTAAAGGACCAGCCACAATAAAATGTTTAAATTTATTTCATTATAAATAGTAGAAGAACATGCAAATACTAAATATCTATTTACAATAAATGCCAGAGTTTCAGCCACAAGAAATATTAAAATAACACAGATGAATATATTCACACAGATACAGAAAACAGTGCTTAACTAATCTCACTATATTTTCCTGACTAATCTAAAGAGTTACTATTCCCTGGTTCACTTACTAGAGCAAGGCAAGATGAAGTTGGTAAGAGATCCTTTTATGTCAGGTTCCAAGAAATGGACTGCACTGAGACTTATCTCTCATCTGTTATTAAAACATTATTTTTGCCTAGATTACAGAGTGATATCACATACATCTGGTCATCTGACTTCTGGTTCCCCTGCTTCTCCCCCATTTCTAGAAACTGCCAGGATTTAACACATATGTGTCAATAATGCCCACGCATAGAGCTTGCCAAGATCTGTTGCAGCTTCTGGAAGTCATAAAACAATTTCAAACCTCCACCTTTCTAGAGTAGCAATTAGTTTACCCCAAAGACAATACAGAAATCTTTCTTGTACAGACATTTGTCTCTGGCTGCACTGAGAACTGTAAGATACAATCTTTATGGCCTAAGCCAGGTAATTTAATTTAAAACTATTTTCAAAGTTAGGTGGATTGAGATTAACGTATTCACTTCCAGTATCCTCTGTTAAAATGTATACACTTACACAGTTATAATAATACATGTATATTTCTTTTTCTGTCCAGCAGGGCACACTGTTGGTGCATTTTTAACACAAGCAGCTTTACAAATACATGTTTCACCACAAGCATCTGTATAAATTAGTTTGATATACAAATGACAAATAATTCTTTACTAAATTCCAGAGCTAGCTGTGTTGGCATATGTTACACATCCACTGCCCTACATCTCCTGGTTTAGCTGTTGATACCTCACATCATCACATCTCTGTCCCCCTTTGAAGACTCAAGCTAGTTTCTCAATTGACCCTAGAGAAACATTGCATGAGAGTAATGAGCCTGTCTGGGAATACATTAACCATTACCCTGTCTTGAGAGCCCATCTGCATTGGAATTGCTAACCCCACTACAGTGCTACACTGTCATATCATATACTTGCAACCCTAAGCTCCAACTTAATAACTTGGCATTTGGCTGGCTGGCTGGCTCAATGTAGCCATGTTAAGGGATTGTGGTCTGTAACTATAATGAATTTCCTTCCATACATATAGGGTTGAAGTTTCTGCAGTGCCCATACTATGGCTTGACATTCTTTTTCTACTGCTGCATAACATTCCTCCCTAGGTTGGAGGCTATGGCTGAGATACACAACTGGGTGCTCTTCTACCTCTGAGGAAACCTGGCAGAGCACAGCCACTACCCTATGGTTTGTTGCATCCACCTGCGCAACAAATTATTTGTTGTAATCTGGACTGGCTAACACAGGGGGTCCTCCCAAAGTCCCTTTAAGCTTTTGGAGTGCCTGCTTGCTGTCTAGGGTCCACACTAACTTATCTGGTCTGTTTGTCCTTGCCAGGTCTGTGAGAGGAGCAGCTAGTGTACTATAATTGGGAACACATTTTCTATAATACCCCACTGTCCCCAAGAATGCCCTCACTTGCTTTTTGGTAACAGGGGCAGGCCACACCTGAATAGCTTCCACTGTGGCAGCTTCTGGCTGGATCTTACCACTCCCCACTCTATGTCCCAAGTGGTAGACTTCTGCCATACCCACCTGACACTTACTGGGTAAGTGTGGCAGTCAGACACCCATTCAGGAGTGCTGGAAGGGTTTCTTAGTAAAAGGACCTCAAAACCCTTAATTATGCAGACTGCCTCTGCCCTGGGATAGCATCCATTACAATTGTTTACCCCCTCTGTCTCAGAAGAGTCATGGGCAAAACTCTGGAATTTGCAACGCCATAACTTTTTTCTACTATTTTGATACTGGAAAAGGTTCTTGGGTGGGGGGTGGGGGGTAGCATATCCATGGCAGATGGATTTTGCCCACCTGCTCACTTCTGGTGAATGTATTTTTGACTGCAGGTCCAAAATGTATGGAACCATTGAAGGGAGAATTGACTAAGGACATTCCAAAGCTCTCTGAAAATATACAGAGCCACATCCAGGCATGCTGGTGAATAGTAATGCCAGTGCCTAGTGCTCTCAATGTGCCATCAGCTGAGTTAAAGAGCAGTTGCATGGGCACGTTAGATATAAACTGAAGTGTAGAAGCTCTGATTCCACATTTGTCTGTATATCAGCAGGCAAATTACCTGAGAGAGAGACTAGAAAAGATCCTTGGTCAAATCTCTGTGGAAACAAGTTATATGGGCTAGGCAATTCAGCATGAGTGAAGCACAAACACTGCTGAAGCATTAGTATATTTTCCAAATCTGCCCACTCTTAAGGGGATGGCTTCAATCTTAGGGGAATGGACAGCGGTGCTCCCTTTAGACAGCTCCTTTTTTGTGACTACTGCAACCACTGTGGCATCTATGGCAGGGTCCTTGCTCCAATAAGACCTATTCATTAAGAGATACCAGTATTTTGTTGGGTTTTCTTGGAATTGGCTCCACCACACTGGTTCCCTTCCAAGCTCACTGTGAGACTATGTCAATGAGCTCATCAGCAGGTGGAACCACCCAGGAAGTGTTCAATTCCTGCCTTGTCTTAAACCTCATTCCTCCTTGTCATCTTCTCCTCCCAAAAAGCCTCAAGGAATACCAATTCCTCTTGGGAGGGGGCTTCTGTGGACCAAGCCCCCAAGTTTCATCACTTCTTGGATATCTCTGAATGAGACATCTTCCAGGGGAGATATTGAGGACTCCCACTTCCTTAAAGTTAGTATCATTAGCAAGTGACTCCTGAGAGGAGTTTGAATGTCTCCTCTTGCAGGTTAGTTTCCTATGGATGTCTCTGATGGGAGGTTCTGGGGATTGCTTAGAACTACATAGGGAACTTGTCAAGCAAGATCCCCATGACTTACTGAGGCTGACAGTCTGTGTCTGACAGGATGACCATAAGAAGGAGCTACAGAATCCAGAGAGGATCAGGAGAGCAGTGAGCACATATGAGAGACACCCTCTCTCTCAACCTGGAGAGTACCCTCTCGAAAGTTGAAGCCAAAACTGGAGCTGAGGGAGAATCCTTAGCATCTAAAGATGTCAACAAAGATATATATTCCCTATAGAGTACTCTGTGAGGAATACTGGCTAGGCAAATAAGTATAACAAAGGAAATTAATTTTCTGAGCTGGGATGCAGAATTTGAATTGCCTAGACATAGTAAAGCCAAAAGAAGAAGAAGAAGAAGTAAGGCCTTAAGTTTATTTCTGGTGACTGCCAAAAAAAAAACAGTTACTAGAAAATGGGAATCAAAGTCTTAACCAATTATACTTGAAGTAATGAATATTGTAACAAAGGTGAAAGAAAAGTAAGTGGGATCTTCAGAAAGGGGAAGGCATAGATTACATAAAAAATGGAAATTGTGGAAACAATACATGCCGAAAAATGTATTGAAGGAAAATGAGGTTTACTAGAGGGCAGGAATTAAACAATTTATGTAATGTTGCTTTGTTTATATGATATAGAACAATACATATTATGTATAATGTTTATAAATGTAAACTTGTTACTATGGTTTGAGTACTTCTATATAGGTTCATAGGTTCATAGGTTGGTACTAGGCTATCGGCCCTAGGGCCTACGCAAGCCTAGCCATAACAATTCCCTGGCTATTTCTTCCCACAGTATTTACTTCCCTGAACCCCTGTCTAGCAGGGTGACTGATGTGATCCCCGGGGAGAATTTCCTATCTCCCATCCAGTCATTAAGGTTCCTTTTGAAGAGGGCCAAAGAGGCGCTCGGCTTGACATGTATGGGCAGTCTATTCCAGAGTCTGAGGAGTCTCTGGGTCAGGAACCTATCCCTTCAGCATGTTACAAGTGTAACATGTCCAACAGCTCTGGGTTTGACATGGCCTTGTATGTTAAGAAGAGATCACCTCTGAGTAGATGATATGCGGCAGAGTATAGGTGGAGTTTTTAGGCGGTCAGCATAGGACATCTGCTTTAGGGCTGTGATTCTTTTAGTGAGGTATTTCTGTGGCCTTTCCAGTTGTTGCAGATGTCTTGAGAGGTACATACCAAACGGGGCATTGTATTCTATAATGGGTCTAATGAGGTATGAGTACAGTGGCATAATGACTTCCTTTTTTCTGGATGAAAAGCCCTTAGTGATGAGGTGTGCCAAACAGAAGGATTTCCTGACTGTTGTGGCAATGTGGTTATCAAAGGTGAGACCACTGTCCATCTGTTTCCCTAAGTCTCTTATCACATTTTCGGTGTTTAGTGTACTGCCACCTATGTGGTAATTCACGGGTATATGTTTTTTCGCAAAGGGGATAATTATACATTTCTTGGCATTGAGCTTGAGCCCATGGCTCTGGCACTAAGCATCTGTTTCTGTAAGGCCCTTTTGTAGAATATCCACATCATTTGGGGATTCAGTAATGGCTCCTAGTTTGCAGTCATCTGCGAACTTTGTTAGCCAGAGTCCCTTAGTGTTGGCCTGTACTTCAAAGAAGTAGATGTTAAACAAGAGCAGTCCCAGGACTGAACCCTGAGGTACTCTACTTGTCACTTGTCTGGAGCTGGATTTGGAGTCAGCTACTTTTACAGTGTGGGTTCTGTCAGTAAGCCAGTTAGCAACCCATTGAGTGATGTAGGGATTAATGCCCAGCTTAGTAAGTTTATCTATCATTCCAGAGTGGGGGATGGTGTTGAAGGCCTTGGCGAGGTCCAGATAGGCTATGTGGACCACCTTACCCTTGTCCATGCTTCTGGAGACTGATTCAAAAAGTCAATCAAGTTCAGGAGACAAGATCGTCCCTTCACGAAACCAAAGTGAGTGGGGTCCAGTGTTTGAAGGTTGCCAATGTCTTTGTTTACAAGTTCCATGGAAATACATTCCATAGCCTTGCAGATCAGGCTTGTCAGACTAATGTGGCAGTAGTTCCCGAGATCCAAGGTGGATCCCCCCTTGTGGAGTAGGATAACTGTAGCTGTGCACCACTCAGTGGGCATGAAGCCTGAGCTGAGGCTATGATTAAACATGACACTTAGGTGAGATGCCAGTTCATTTTGTAGTTCATGTAGTACACAGCCTGGGATGTTGTCTGGTCCCATGGATGCTGTATACTTAGCTGTGGAGAGTGCCTTTTTTACCTGTGTGGCCATTATTACCAGAATTTGGAAATCTTTTGGTATTGTGATGGTCCCTTTAGGGGGTGAGAGGGTGGTAAAGTTTGCACTGAATCGATCTGCCAGGATATTGGCAATATCCTTGGGATCAGTATATTTAATGCCATTTTGTTGTAGCTCAGAGCAGATGTGAGTATTGCCATTTAGATTCTTGACATAGCTACAGAATGCTTTGTGTTTGTCTTTGGAATCTTTGGGAATTTTATTTTCGTAACTAGCTTTGGAGGATTTTATGAAGGATCTCAGCTTCTTACTGAGGCTGGTAAGGGAGTTTTTTGCATCCTGGGATTTTCCTCTTTTCTGCAACAATTTCTTCCTTTTGTTGTAAAGTTTGTTTATGGCAAGGGACCACCAGATTGGCTTCCTTTTTTTGGAGGAGAGCATCTTTGTTCTATTTGGGATGTCACGATTCATGCACGAGTGGATGTGCTCATACAGTGCCTTAGTGTAGGATTCAGCAGTCAAACTTTCAGTTCCCGTCTGCATGGGTGTCATGAAGTTTGTCACTTCTGATTTGAGTAGCATGAAGTTGTCTTTGGAGAAGTTTTTTACAGAGGTTTCCTTACTTGGAGGTGGGGGTGGGATGTGGATGTCAAGGGTGATTGGCTTATAGTCAGACCTGACCAGCAAGGGGGTGACTATAGGTGTGGACCATCGATTCCCATGTTGGTAATGACCAGGTCTAGGATATTGGAGCCCCTGGTGGGACTAAGGATTAGTTGATCCAGAGCATTGGAATTTATGAATTCCAAGAACTGTTGGGCAAAGGTGTTGGTACATGAGTAGTTTTCCCAGTTAATGGCAGGGTAGTTGAAATCACCCACTATTAGGATGTTTGGTTGTATCTTAATATTTTCTGGTATGTTTAGAAAGGTGTAGTGAGAATCTTGGGGCATGGTGGGGTATCTGTAGCAAGCTACAATTTGGATTGCAGTCTTACCTAGTGTTAGTTTCACCTGGAGAATTTCAGACGCATTGTGTTGGGCAACTAGCCTGGCATTGTGAATATCCTTGGTGAATATGGACACTCCTCCACCTTTAGTGTTTCAGTCCTGGTTTGGTGGCCGAAAAGTGTGGTAAGAGTCGTAGCCTGGTATTGCAGGGGTGCTCTCTGAAGCCTTGAACCAGGTCTCAGTTACTGCACAGATATCAGTGTTCTCCATTTTTAGGAGTGCCTTGAGAGAGTGCATTTTGAAGTTTAGACTTCTAGCATTAAGTAGCATTACCTTCAGATTTTGCATGCTTGTACCTGTTATGGTGGTGGTTTTGTCCTTTGAACTTTGCCTAAAAAAGGCACTATAGGGGTGGCAAGAGTCTTAGCCAGTAACCTGAATCCCAGGGGCGACAGGTGCAGACCATCTCTGGCAAAGCATTGTGGTCTGTTGATCATGTTGTCCCAGGCAAATACTGGATCCCCTTTGAATGACACCAGAAGCTTAGCCAATTGTTGAAGTCATTTTGTCCTTATACTGTGGTATCATTCTGGGCGAAGGCAGGATGCTACTCAGGGCTAGGGTGACCTGCCTGGGCCACATGATCCGAGAGCGCGTCCATGTCTCTTTTCATGTTGTCCAGAGAGGTACGTCTCAAGTCATTCACTCCAACATGGACAATGACAGAGTCATATTTGTACTTGTGGAGTGACTTGAGTGCATGCGTTATGTGGTGGATCCTGGAACCTGACAGGCAGCTGACTGTAATTTTCTCCTTGTTCAGCCTGGTGAGTGGGACATCAGTGTGCCTGACTATAGAGTCACCTATGACTAAAGTGTTCGGTATGTTGTCTTGCCTTAGGGGCTGTTGTTGAGTGGCACACTGGTATTGTGAGCTATGTGACATTTTGGTTGTGACTGGTGTTTGTTTGCATTTCAGCTTTGGAGGTCCTTGTTGCTTGGGCAGGTGAATGTTAAGGGCCTCCACATATGTGGGTTTAGTGTTGCTATGTGTGGGTGTTGGTGGTGTGGGTTTAGAAGGGCAATGTGTTGCTTGAGGTGTAGTGCGGGTGTTAACCTTCTCCTCTTGACTGTCTAGCACAATCTTGGGTGGAGAGAGCTTTGCTTCCAGTTTGGCTTTGTAAGTGCATCTCTCGTAAGTTATAGTGTTGGGTGGTAGGAGGTTGTCTGTGTACATGTGACAATTGGTGCATTGCCCCAGTATGCCCAGATTCACCAGGTGGACAGGAGAAATCACCAGAAGCTGACCCTTGGACATGCCTGGTTTGGTGCTTTTTTTTTTTTTTTTTTTTTTTTTTTTTTTGTAAAGCACAAGAGCTGTATTCCCTTACCTTAGCAAGGTACTTTGCAATTATAGGCTGTTTAGTGCCTACGATTAATTTCTCCTTATTAACAAGGAGAGTTGAGTGCTTGTATCAGTTTAAGACTTTCTAGTGCTTTCCAGCAGGTTTTAAAACAAGTGCTAGTCACAGGGATGCTTATGGTTAAGATGAAAAAAATGGTTAGATGTGAAAGTAGGTAACTTAAGTTTTACCTGTCTAAAAAGTTACGTTTTAGTGGAGAGGCAATATTTTTAAAACAGCAAGATAGATTGAAAGGGGGTGGTCACTTTTGTATTCTGGTACTATGGAGTACAGTAGGATGGCCAATAAATTTAAATAGTTGAAGGGGAGTGATTTCACAAAATGATAATTTTGTGCTTACTCACACAAGCCAGTAAAAACATAAAGGAAATGAGATATATGGTCAAATTAACATAAGGGGAAGGCAACTAGAAAGTGGTGGTTAAGAACACTACAGTAACCGTGTGGAAGGATGGGGGAAAATTTCTGCAAAATACAAATAAAACACAAGGTAAATAAAACAAATCACAGTATTCAAAATAAAAAGGCAATAAAGTAATACAACAAATAAAAAGCAAACTAACCTTTCCCTCACAGCAAAGTGTAGCATAGTCTGGGTGAGCCTTTCTAGTAAAGCTCTGAAATGTTTTATTTTACCCCTTAAATAGAAGGTTTAGCTCCTAGCTCCACCCCTTCATTTCACAGATGATTAACCTTAACTGACCTGTTCTTTTGATCTGTACTAATTTCTGCCTGACTCACAAGAGACAGAGCTGTGGTCTCTTTTCAAGTTTTAATATGCAGTTAAAAGCAAACTACAAGTAAAACACAACGTAAATAAAAGAAATCACAGTATTCAAAATATAAAAAGGCAATAAAGTAATACAACAAATAAAAAGCAAACTAACCTTTCCCTCACAGCAAAGTGTAGCAGAGTGGGGGTGAGCTTTTCTAGTAAAAGCTAAATGTATGTCTGCCAATGTCACAAGCAATAATTCATTAAAGGCATTTTAAAAAGGTACTCCTGATTCTTCTAGTCAATGCCTGTGCTAGTTTCTTTGTCTCAAGCAGTTTGCTTTGGAACACTGGAAAATATTTCTCTGGCAAAGTCTCTCTATGAGTTTTACTATCAGAAAAATGAGAAGCAGAGTCATTGTCTGTTTGCAGGTTCACTTTTTGTTGGATATTTTTATCTCCACCATAGCCTGTTCTTTTTTATTAAACAAGAAATATCTTTATTAAATTATTGTTTATGACATAGGAAATCATACATCCATATACATGAAAACAAACCACAACATAATTTCAGTTGCAAACATTAAGCATCACTTATAATCTATCCAGTTACTATCAGTCAAACATTGCATTGCTCATTCAAATCTTGCCTTCTTTTAAACCTCATTGTTCATCTCATGTTTCCCCCAGTTTCCATTTTTTCTATGTAATCTGCTTCAACTCTTTTCTAAAGATTCCATTTCCAGTTGTTTTAGCTCTGTTACTATATTCACTACTTCTAGTACAGTTGGTTTAGACTTTCAATTCCATTTCCTAATAATTACTTTTTTGTCAGCCACCATAATTAGACTCAGCAAGGTCTTACTATGTCTAGGCAATTCTGATTCTGTATCATAGCTCAAAAAAGAATTTCCATACTCATTCCAATTTGCTCACCCAGTATTTATGATAGAGTAGTATGCAGGGAATTTTTAAAGTTGCCAATTAATTACACTCTGAGAAAATATGTTCCCGATTACCTATTTCTTCCCCATCATATGGCCAATGTTTGTTATCTACCTGAGGAAAAATTCTTTGAAGTCTACCTGGGGTATAAAAATACCTATGTAAATACTTACAAGCAAAGATCCTAAATCTTCTAGACTTTGTTGCATATTTGGGAGACATTCATATATCCCCCCACTGTTTCTTTGAGAATTGCTTATCTAATCTCTCTTCCCAATCCTTTCTAACCACCTCTAAGTTATCATGCAATATTTTATATGCTCTACTAATTATTTTTTTTTAACAGCAGCTTCTTTTCTAGACTCTACTAAAAACTTTACCAGTGCTTGTCTTTTGCTTAGGATCCTCTCTATTTTTTCTCTTTGCTTGATATCAATCTTTGATAGGGAAGGTAATCTGTAGCCTACAGTTCAAATAAATTATTGGCCTCATCACAATCTGTTACCTTTCCTTCTCTAATTATTCCCAGACCGCCTTGTTCTATTGAAATAATCATCTTATCCTACTTGTCTCTTGCCATATTCCCTCCCAGATAAAGTCCTTCAGATCTTTATTAATTACTATCCACAACTTCCCCACTAGTTGATAAAAAGATGGATGACCTGTGTATAAAACTAAAGGGACTAAAAACATTTTAACTGCTTACATCTTGTTATCCATATCCATAAAGCAGAGATTGCAGGGTCTCAGTTTTTGTATTATCATTTGTTTAGTCTCCTGCCACATTTCCTTAGCTGCCACACCAGAATCATTTTTTTAATCCACACTCCTAAGAACTTCATTTTATTATGCCCCAATTAATATGGATATTGCTGAGCCAATTTGTGTGTAGGTAGATAATTTACAGCTATTGCCTTTGTTTTAGCTACATTAATTTTGTATCCCAAAAGGATTTGAAACTGTCTCAAAATGTTCCCCAACACTGAAGTGTCCTTTTCTGGTTTCATCAGGTATAAAATAATATCAACTGCAAAAAGAGCCAGCTTTTCTTGACTACCATACCAAATGTATCTCTGAATTTCTGAGTCCCTTATTTTCTTTGCCAATGGTTCTAAGTATAATGTAAATAAGAAATGGGAAAGAGGACCCCTTGCCTGGTTCCTCTGTTTAGACAGAAATTATCAGAAAGACACCCACCTACTTTAATTTTCACCTCTGTTCCCTCATATGCCCTCCTAATCAACCTTATAATTTTATCAGGGAATGCAAATTCCTCAATTGCCCTGATCATAAACCCACATCTTAGTCTCTCATGTTCTTTATCTACACCAAGACCTATCAACAACAATGAGTTCTTACATTCTGCTTCCCTCTGGATCATCAATGTTCTGTTCATGCTGTAAAATGTTTGCTTCCCCTCCAGAAAACCATACTGATCTATATCTATCAATTTTGGCATCACATTTGTCATTCTTTTAGCCATTATAGACAAATACACTTTATAATTATTGTTTGAGACTGAAATGGGCCTGTATGAAGCTGGATCTGATAGGTCTTTACCCTCGTTAGGTATTACAGCCACTACCACTTTCTTCCAGGTTGTTGGTGCTTCTCCTCCTCTTAAAGTACTGTTAATTTTCCCTCCTAACTTCCAAACTCCCACAGGAATACCATGTATTCCTGGGAACTTTGCTGTGGATTGTTTATACATCACCATTTTATCTCCTCTTATCCTGTTAGAAAATGAGCCTCATCTACCTCTTATATCGTTGGCATATTTAATTATTCCATAAACATTTCCATTTGTGCCTTTTCTTAACTTCTATATTTCCCTGCATTATACAGACTTTCATAAAACTTTCTAAATATTTCTAGTACCTCTACAGGATCTCTTGTTATCTTCCTTGTTATAGGCTCCCTAAGCTTGGCAACAGCCCATTCTACTTTCTGTTGCCTGAGTCATTGTGCTAAAAGTTTTTGCATTCTGGATTTATTATCAAAAAACTGTTGCTTAACAGCAGTCTTCTAAACTCAAGCATATTATCAAGATGATCCCTTATTTTCTGTTTAGCATTCTGCAACTGCTCCTCTTCTTGTTCTGTGAGAGTCCCCCTATTCTGCAATACTTTAATCTTTGTCAGTCCCTCTAAATAATTATTGTTACTTCTTCACCATATCTCTCTGTCATTCATTTATACACTATTTTTAAATTCCATTTTAATGTTATCCCACTCCCTAACTATATTTTCAGAAGAAATTTATATCTGCTCTAATAACTCCATAATAACTTCTAATACCCATTCCTTAAATTCCTTTATTTTCAACAGATAGGTGGGGAAGCTCCAGTCTCACAGTTTTCTTTCATTACCCTGCTTTTTTAGTTATTATTGGCACCTGATCTGAAATAATTATTGTATGCATACTAAAACTTTCAATTAAAACACACGTGCCTATGAAATATATGTTCTGTCTTGTCTAGACCAGTTTTTGTATCTTGGGGAATAATATGTCAATTCACTCTGAACTCTTAGCACTGAATTCACATCTTCCATGCCAAACATTTTCATAAATTTCTTTAAAATTCTACCTTTTTTGTTATATTTTCCATTCTGGTCTGCCCCAATACATCTTCACTGCTGCAAATCAAATTCCAGTCTCCACCTATAAATAATATTCCCTGCTGAAAGGTGATTATTTCTCCCAGAATTTTCTTAAGCTCCGTTGTTGCAGTTTTAGTTGGGATGTAAATACGTGAGTGTAATCCTCCTCCCTTGCCAGCAGCCCTTGAGTACTACAAATCTACCATTATTATCTATTTTTATCCCTTTCAATCACTAATGAAGCTCTTCTTGCAATTAATATAAGTACTCCTCTTGTCCTCTGTCCCAGATATTCCACTGAATAACTATCCCAAAAACCTTTCTTTATCAAAGTTCTTTACATATTTGTCTCCTGTAGCACAGCTATTTGCACTCTACATTTTTAATATAGTTCACTACTCTTTCTTTTTTGTACATATCTGTGAGACCATTTGCATTTAAAGATAATATAGAAAGTGTTATTATGTTAAAAAGGTATTATTCCCACCTTTTATGTGTAACAGTTAAGTGTCTAGTTCCATCTTTTCTGTTACATGCATACACTAAAGTTTGTCATGTTGATCTTTTATACAGCTATTTCTTGTCATGTCCATTTGAGACTATGGCACATCTTATAAAACTTTTTTTTTTATTGAAAGCCCTCAAAACACACACACACACACACACACACACACACACACACACACACACACACACACACACACACACACACACTCCTAATACCTATTAACTTAATACTAACAGACAAAACTATGTAAATCTTCAAATATTGAAGTTTTACCATCCTAATAGGAACAATTGTCAGAGTGACAGCCACACTCACTGACTTGCGTTAACTTAAAAGGAAGGTTATTCATGCTACGATATATGGTACAGACTGTGCTTCTATTAAATGCTGTTTGGTTTTGTCTTTTCTTTATTACTCTTCCAGATTGGAAAAACACTTGAATGCTTTCAGAAAACATCTCATAGCCATGGAAAAAAGCCATTGGAAGAAATAAGTATTCTGTTTTGATTGCTCTTTATCAGACTGTCTCCATTGAGACACAAGAACCAGATACAAAGTCGTTTCTAGAAGCACTCATTTATTTGCTAGACAATGTTCTTTTTTATTAATGTATTTGCTTTCTCTTAAAACTTGTTACTAGATTAAGCCAAAAGCCTTAATCCAGTCATTCCCCTATGCAAGTATGAAAAATGTACATCAGTTTTTTTTGTATCCTGCATATCTGACCAGACTTTTCTTCCTTTTTTATGTTGCAGTGCCTGCATTTCTTAAAACTGAAAAAGGAGGAAGAAAAAAAAAAAGATAGGCACCTCTTTACTTTACTATCTTCATTACACTCAAAAAGACTTGAGAAAACTTTACATTATAGCAGGTCGATTACCTCATGCATTATAAAGACACTACTATTAAGAACAAGATTTTGTTTTGCATACGGTTAACTCTTTCCTTCCTCTTCCCCCCTCCTAAATGTTCTTCCAAATATTGATGGCATGAAGTAGTGGATATGCTTAAGATACCCCTACATGTTTAACAAAGTCAAAAAGTCCAATATTCTCAGGTTTTCTTATTATGTCATGTTGCACAAATATAATCAATGCTTTGTAATCACACATTTATTTGTCAATTTCTGAGTTGCTAGTTTTATTACTGTTAATCTCATCTCCCAGATCCAGTCTCTGCTTCATTTCCAACATAATCCCAGTTCTTCTAGTCAACTCTTGTGCTGTTTTCTGTCTCACAAGCATTTTCTTTTAAAACATTGGAAAAGGTTTCATTGGCACAGTCTTTCTCTGGTCTTTATTACCAGAAGAACAAGAAGCAGAATTTCCTTCTGTTTCGTAACTCACTTTTTGTTGGACAAACTTTTCTATTTCCTCCTTAGCATGTTTTACATTAAAAAATGCATTTTGTTCTTCCAAGAAAGAATATTCTGAAAATATCTGCATACAGCAGCTTGCTTGAATCTCATGCCTGTTTCTTGGCATTCCCTAATAAGGAATAAATGTACACCTCTTCTGCCTGGTGTACAATGAGTAATCATTCTCCACAAACACTGTCTCCCACTGTTAGTGCTTTGTTTTTCTGCCACAGGTTTATCAGAATCAAGTCCTTCTGCTGGTAAGATTGCATCTTTACTATTAAAGGTCTATGCTGCTTTCTCATGGCTAGGTTTGGAGCATATTGTGAGGTCACTCTCTGGGCAAGTAATCAAGGAGCCTGAATCCTCATCACTGACACTGGAGAGGGATGTGCACTTGGAAGAAAAATAAATACACACAGTATTTCCAGCACAATTTCCCTTAGCACACAGGGAACACAGTCTGGGGTCTGGATTTCTCTATCTCCCTCCAGGTCCACAGAAAGACACCCCCAATGGCACAGTATAGAGTTCAGCTGAGTATCCAAGCCAAGTCCTCCAGCACCCTCCCTGTGAAACCAGTGCTTCATGTTCCTGCTCCAAGCAGCTGACATACATACTCTTTGATATTTGATTTTCACAACCCCCCCCCCACATGCACACACTCACACACACACACCTGGGAAAGGCTGGCACAAATTTAGTAGCTATGCCCCCTTCTGCCTAGAGTATAAGGTCGTTACTGCCACCAGACACTCCAAAAGCCAGCTACTCTAAGGCTCCTACTACCCCAATTATACTGAGTGAAATTAATATTAATACAAATGGCAGTGTTTTGAACAATGCAGTAAGGCTTTCAGGAGTGGCCACAGAGTCACCAAATAGATATAAGTACTCTCAAAGGTAAAATATTCTCTAAAGGACCAGCCACAATGAAATGTTTAAATTTATTTAATTATAAATAGTACAAGAACATGCAAATACTAAATATCTATTTACAATAAACACCAGAGTTTCAACCACAAGAAATATTAAAATAACACAGATGAATATATTCACACAGATACAGAAAAACAGTGCTTAACTAATCTCACTATATTTTCCTGACTAACCTAAAGAATTACTTTTCCCTGGTTCACTTACTAGAGCAAGGCAAGATGAAGTTGGTAAGAGATCATTTTATGTCAGGTTCCAAGAAATGGACTGCACTGAGACTTATCTCTCATATGTTATTAAAACATAATTTTTGCCTAGATTACAGAGTGATATCACATACATCTGACTTCTGGTTCCCCTGCTACCCCCCATTTCTAGAAACTGCCAGGATTTAACACATATGTGTCAATAATGCCCACACCTAGAGCTTGCCAAGATATGTTGCAGCTTCTGGAAGTCATAAAACAATTTCAAACCTCCACCTTTCCAGAGTAGCAATTAGTTTACCCCAAAGACAATACAGAAAGCTTTCTTGTACAGACATTTGTCTCTGGCTGCACTGAGAACTGTAAGATACAATATTTATGGCCTAAGCCAGGTAATTTAATTTCAAACTATTTTCAAAGTTAGGTGGATTGTGATTAACGTATTCACTTCCAGTATCCTCTGTTAAAATGTATACACTTACACAGTTACAATAATACATGTATATATTTTTTTCTGTCCAGCAGGGCACACTATTGGTGCATTTTTAACACAAGCAGCTTTACAAATACATTTTTCAACACAAGCATCTGTACAAATTAGTTTGATATACAAATAACAAATAATTATTTACTAAATTCCAGAGCTAGCTGTGTTGGCATATGTTACACATCCACTTCCCTACATCTCCTGGTTTAGCTGGTGATACCTCACATCATCACATCTCTGTCCCCCTTTGAAGACTCAAGCTAGTTTCTCAAGTGACCCTGGAGAAACATTGCATGACAGTAATGAGCCTGTCTGGGAATACATTAACCATTACCCTGTCTTGAGAGCCCATTTGCATTGGAATTGCTATCCCCACTACAGTGCTACACTGTCATATCATATACCTGCAACCCTAAGCTCCAACTTAATAACTTGGCATTTGGCTGGCTGGCTGGCTCAATGTAGCCATGTTAAGGGATTGTGGTCTATAACTATAATGAATTTCCTTCCATACATATAGGGTTGAAGTTTCTGCAGTGCCCATACTATGGCTCGACATTCTTTTTCTACTGCTGCATAACATTCCTCCCTAGGTTGGAGGCTATGGCTGAGATGCACAACTGGGTGCTCTTCTACCTCTGAGGAAACCTGGCAGAGCACAGCCACTACCCTATGGTTTGATGCATCCAACTGCACAACAAATTATTTGTTGTACTCTGGACTGGCTAACACAGGGGGTCCTCCCAAAGCCCCTTTAAGCTTTTGGAATGCCTGTTTGCAGTCTAGGGTCCACACTAACTTATCTGGTCTGTTTTTCCTTGCCAGGTCTGTGAGGGGAGCAGCTATTGAACTATAATTGGGAACACATTTTCTATAATACCCCGCTGTCCCCAAGAATGCCCTAACTTGCTTTTTGGTAACAGGGGCAGGCCACACTTGAATAGCTTACACTGTGGCAGCTTCTGGCTTGATCTTACCACTCCCCACTCTATGTCCCAAGTAGTAGACCTCTGCCATACCCACCTGACACTTACTGGGCTTAATGGTCAACCCTGTTCTTTGCGGTCTGCCCAGGACCTCCCTGACACACTGAAGGTGCTCATGCCAGGAATGGCTGTTAATGGTAATATCATCCAGGTAAGCATGGGCATAATCTCCTGCTCTTCCTAGGATATGATCTGCCAACCTCTTGAAGGTTGCTGGGTCATTTTTCATCCCAAAGGGCAACTTTGTGACCTCATATAATCCAAAAGGAGTCACAAAGGCTGACCTCTCTCTAGAGGTGAGAGTCAAGGGCATCTGCCAGTAGCCCTTGGTCAGATCAATAGTGGTCATATACTTAGCCCCACCCTGCTGCTCTAAGGCTTCATCTGTCCTAGGCGTGGGGTAGGCATCAGACTCTGACTATTTAGTTTTCTGTAGTCCACACAGAACCTGGTGCTACCATCTTTCTTTGGTACTAGCACCACTGGGGAGACTCAGGGAATACTGGACGCCTGGATTACCCCAAATTATAACATTTCCTGTATTTCCTCCCTCAGTGTCTGTCTGACTTACTCAGATACCCTGTAAGGGGCTTGCTTGATATGTCTTTGGGGTCCTGTATACACATGGTGCTGCACCAGGTGGGTGCACTCAGTTCCCCAGTGAACATGCCCCCAAACTCTTGTAACACTGCTCTGATTTCTTGAACCTGGGTAGGAGATAGCTGCTGGGACACTTCTACCCCTTCCACTGAGATGTCAGTCCAAGCCTCACTGAGGAGATCAGTCATCAAATCCCCTTCAGACTCTTCCTGCCAACCACTGCAAATACTCAGCACCAGGGCCTCCCTATCATGGTAAGGCTTCATCATGTTAACACGGTACAGTGTGTGCCCCTGCCTAGCAGTTCTACCATGTAGTTAACATCACTGACCTACCTACCACTTTGAAGGGTCCCTCCCAAGCTGCCTGCAGCTTACTGTGTCTGACAGGAATGAAAATCATAACCTGCTGTCCCACAACATGTTCTCGGGCTCGAGCATTCCTGTCATACCAGACCTTTGTCTGCTGTTGGGCTCCTGCCAGGTTCTCCTGGGCCAAGCCCATGAGCTCCCTAAGCCATGTCCTGAGGTTTAGGATGTATGCCACAACAGACTCCTTGTAGGATTCACACTCACCCTCCCATTCAACATGAATCAAATCTAAAGGCCCCCTCACCCTTTGTCCATAGAGAAACTCAAAGGGTGAAAAACCTGTGGATTCCTGGAGTACCTTTCTGTATGCAAACAGCAGATGGGGCAAATATTTGTACCTCACTCTCTTAATTTGGTCTGCAAATGCCTGTAGCATGGTCTTTAATGTAAAGTTTAACCTCTCCACAAGACCATTAGTCTGGGGATGGTAGGGGGTGGTCTGTAGGTGCTTCACCACACAGCTCTTTCACAGACAAGCCAGCAGGTCTGACATGAAATTGGCAGTCAGTATTTCTCTCTGGAAACTATTCTGCTGAAAATCTCTAACAAAGCATTTGCCACCTTCTCTGCCTTGATGGAGGACAGAGCCACCACCACCTCAGGGTATCTAGTAGCATAATCTACTACCACTAGGATACACTTCTTCCCTGTGGAGGTTGCAGTACTCAGAGGCCCCACAATATCCATAGCTACCCTCTGAAATGGCTCCTCTATCACAGACAAAGGCATGAAAGGAGCTTTGACCTTGCCTCCTGTCTTGCCTACTTTGTGGCACTGCTCACAGGTCTTGTAGCTGCCTATTACATCCCTTGCAATCCCAGGCCAATAAAAGTTCTGCATAATACATCTCTTGGTATGCTTTATGACCATATGACCGGCAAAAGGAATGTCATGGGTTATGGTTAGAAGTGCCAGATGGTAGGCTCTAGGCACCATCAACTGCTGTATTACCACACCCTCTAGCCCTCTCTCAGGGTTTCACTCTCTATACAGTAACTCTTTGTTCCAGTATACAGACTCCCCTTTTCCTTGATAATCAGGTGTCTCCCTAGCTACCTCCCTCAAGCCTTATAATGTAGGGTCCGAGAGTTGAGCCTGTCTCTACTCTATCTTTGTAACTCTTCACAGCTCCTCTTCCACAGGAATTCTTATATTTTCTGATAGCAGTGCCTCACTGTCAGTCTGGGTACTATCAATCACCTCTACTCTTGTAGTCACTCTGTCCAAGGGAACATCAGCACCTACCAACAGCTGTAGCTCACCTTTAGGCTCATTGCTACAGGGTAGTTCCCCTCTCTGAAAGAGCCACCTAACCAGCCCTGACTTCAGATGTCGGGTTTGTCTGGGTCTGGTTTAGGCTGCCCACCATGGGTTCCCTTATATCCATGTGAAGCACTGGGCATCCCCTTCTTGTGCAGTGATGCCCTGCTTGCTAAGTAGTGATCCCCCTTTTAAACTAGCTCATCTGCAGGGTTACATTCTCAGTCTGCCAACTAGATTTGCAAGTCCTCAGGCAAAGTGCTAAGGACTTGTTCCCTCAACAAAAGGTATGCCAGGCCTTCAAAAGTGGTGACCTGACACCCACTGACCCACCTATGAAAATAAGTGCTTCACTCAACAATATAATCACACACACTTTCATCTGCCTTGCATCTATGCTCACAAAACTTTTTTCTGTAAGCTTCAGGTGTTAAAGCATTCAAGTAAGCATTTATTTACTTTATCATAGTTTAAACAATCAATATCGGACAATTTAGAAATAGCAATTACCATGGAGTAAGGGGGGTCCGTACCCAGAGCCCTTGGTCAGCATTATACTGTTTACATACTCTTTCAAATATATGAATAAAACTATCAAAATTATTCCCTTCCCCATTACCTCCATGATCCTGGTGAAGAGAAAGTATCTCCCTCTTATGTTGACACTGCTTCTTATTTTCTTAAGCCTCCAAATGCTCCAGTCTCTCATTTTCTTCAGCCTCCAAATGCTCCAGTCTCTCTGCTGATTCTAATTCCAAACGTTTTGCCTCCAGTTTGTCTCTTTAACTCCAGACAGAGTTTTAACTCCTCTGAGGAAAAGGTGAACTGTCCTGTTTCTGAGGGCTGCAGATACCTATCACCAGACTAGTTATCCTCCTAGTTACTGGTCTGAGTTGCAACTAAGGCTGAAATCATTTTTTTTTTAGTCAGGTTTGCATGCACCAGTCTTTTGGCTTCACACACCTTGGTCAACTGGTTCTTTATCAGTTTGCCATAATCCTCTGCTGACATCTTTGCCTGCTTTCCCCTGACTAAACTAAATAACAATAAAAATAATAATCACTGCTCCGGCACTATTAAGGCTGCCCTTATCGACTCCTTTCCAATTCCTGTTTCACCATGTATATACACCATCAACGAGACGAAAGATATTTCTATAGTTTAATAATTTTGAAATCCAAGAACAAACACCACAGACAAGAAACAAGTAGATTAAGCGCTTTCATCTCCTTTACGGAGACTTCATCAGAATCTATTTTACATTGTTCATTTTGTATTTTTATACCTTCCAATAGTATGTCTAATTAGTTAATTAACTAATATAACAAATAGCCACATTTAAAGAGACATTCCTTTTCTTAGCGTAGTGCTCTTAAATACATTGGGATAACTCATACTAAAAAACAATCATCATTCAATGTTACTAATTAGTGAATACTTTTATAATAAATACTTTTATAAATTCATAGTAGATTAGAATAAACAGAGGCTCAAGAACAAATTCTCTAAAAACTTATAATATAAGTTAAGTGTGTGCATATAAACATAATCTTGTGTATATATAAATATAAATGTAAATGTAAATATAAATATAAATGTAAACATACATAAATATATAAATATATAAATATGTAAATATATATATATATATATATATATATATATATATATATAAATATATAAATAATCCATTGAAGATGGATAATATTAATGATAATATAAAAATATTATATAAAAAGGAAATATGTGTTAACAATGTATGATAGATATATATATATATATATATATATATATATATATATATATATATATATATATATATATATACACATATATTACCCCCATGTTTATGTCTCTACTTAATATGTATATATATATCAACTGTAACACATTGTTATAACTTAATATTTAGTGAATGTTAAAAATTAGTGAATATAAAATTTTGAACTGAGTATACAGTGAGTAAATAACGTCAATAAATAGTAGCACTTAAAATTGAGAAAGGTTAAAGCATCACACAATGTATCAAGCTATTTATAAGGGCAGATGTAAATGCAGGTGTAAAAGCAGATGTGATAAACGTCTATAAATACAGCTTTAAAAACAGCTATAAAAAACAACAACTATAAAAAGCTGTAAAGGTTAAAAATAAGTTTTTCGTCTGTTAACAACCAGTATAGGCATGTATTAAATAAATAATTTGTTCTTAACATTTTAATTTCTTCGGGTCCATTGCTAATATTTTCAATGCAGGGGTGATTGATATATGATCATTAAGGCCTTTACTACTGCAAGCATCCAATCTTAATTGCCAGATCATCTCCCTGTACTCAACTTTAGTTTCCCAATCACCTCCACGTTCCATGTGTTCAACTTTTTCAAGCACCCAGAATTTAAAATCTGCTTTTTTACATTCTATTGCATGCCTATACAAAGCATTGTTTTCATTGTGCCTGTTTATATCTCTTATATGCTCATATATTCTGTTTCCAAGGGCGCCCGCAGGCAGGTGCAAGGGGGTGCACTTGCACCCCCCTGGATTTTCTTAGCGCTATACACACTTTTTTTTTTTTCGCTTTTTTTTTTTTTTCTCGCTATACAGACTTTTTTTTTCCCACTTACTTTGTTTTTTAGCCCGTTTTCCCCGTAGCCTGAACTGTTACTGGAGATGGCGTGCCAGGCAGTCACATGACTGACGCGAGTCTGACATGACGACAACTCGACAAGCCTCAAAATCCTCAAGTAATCGCGCGTTATTTGCGTTCGCGTAGTTGCAATTGCAACTTGCAATTTAATGGAAGAAGACTGACTGCAGGTGGACATCGGTGGAAGTGGAATTTGACGATTTCATGCTCAGGAGGAGCGAACCAAACCATCGTGGTTCGTGTGGTGAGTGGTGGAAGGACTGGACTGGTGGTGGTGGTGCGTATGGTGTTGGTATTATTACAAGAAGAGAAGGTAGGTTGTTTTTTTTGTACTTTTGAAGGTGACTGACTGAACACTTGGCGCCAAAACGCAAAACTGGCGTGGCACACTTCACTTGAGTGTGTGAGAGTGAGTGGTGCTCTGGACTGCACCTCCATGTCTGAAACTGAAACCCCATTACATTTTGACTACTAAATATTTAAACTGTATCACCTCACATGAATTATCCTCCATATGAGATGTACAGTACTGCAGTATGGTATGTGGAGAGTCTTTATTAAAAATGCCCTTCTTGTATGCCACCATACTGTTGGCAGTCACTTGCAACTGTGTGCTTCCTATGGAATATAGAAGCTGTAGACATGTAAATTTATAAGAGCTAGGCAGTTAGGGTTATCTAACCATTAGTATATTAGGTGTTTTCCATAGTGGTCCTGATGAGTATGCTCAACTCAAATGTTTTTCAAATCATTCCATGTGAGCATGCTGTGGAATTTAAATCTGTCCAGGTAAATGCATCTGCTAAGCCATTATCAACAAGCTTAAGCTGGAGTTCTATTGAGCATATATTATCAGCAACAAACAGATACCAGGGTCTGCAATATTTAACACCTTACCATGTCAGTGGAGCATTAACAGGAGAGTGTATGTATTACATTTGTTTCACCATCCATCATGAAAATGCAGTTCTCACCTTTTCCTATCTCTGTGCAAAGAGTGTGAATTGCATAGTTTGTTTGGGTACTAATTCAGTGCCATTATCCTAACAGCTTACATGGAGAGACTTGTGGCTGGGAAGTGAAAGGCAGTGCTCCTTTTAGACCACAGATGTAGTGCGACAAAAGACAGATCTTTCTGTGACCCCTCAGTAAGCATTATATCTGCAGGCTCCTACAGGGGTCTATATACAAAACTGATGCCTGTAATCATTTGGAGAAGTCTGTTACCCATGCTACTTGCATCCCACACATAGTGATAACAGTCAAAATCCTGAACGCTTTGGCCATTGACCCTGGTAAGCATCTTGGTACTGTAAATGTAACCTCACCTATATTTACAACCTGTTAATGCATGGTATCATACACATTTTAATATACCCTCTCTCTTTGCAGTTCCAGACCAGAGTGAAAGGAATCTTGGGGTTCATAGAGAGCAACTGGAATGCCTAAGAGAGATCCAGGGTACTATTAGTTTAATTGTAACAGGCTTGATTGCTCATTGTACTCCTGATGTAATGTTTAACTTGTCAGAAATGTATGCAGAGGGTTATGTTACACTGATTACTGGTATCTAACACTGATCCCTTGACATTCTCCTGTAATTTTGTACCACTTCTTTCAAATCTGTGCCTTCTGACATCTGTTACATAATTTCTTTAGTGGTGTCAGGAGCTAGTGCACAAGTCAAAAAATGACTTAGGCTGACAGTGGTTTAAATCTAGTGTGGTGTATCATTGTGAAAAGAAATTATTGACATGCAGTAATGACTTACTGTAGAGAAGTGATGTAAAAAAGGTCTACTTGGATGGGACAGTTTCACAGTAGGAAGTTTTTGATTCCCTTACTGTTGTAATCCCTCATAACTATGGTCATTCTCATTCACATACCAGTTAATGATAGCCATTGAAATGTGTGCTTTCTGTCAGTAATTGTAGAACTTCATCTGTGGCACAATTAACTGGTATATAAGTCAAGATAATTTGTGCTAGACAAGGAGGGGTTCAAATCCAAAATAGTTTGCATTTTAGCAGTGTGACATGCAATCCATACATCTCAAAAACTAGGTACAATACATGTATAATACAGCTAATGTAGTATGTGCAAATTACATTTTATTAACATTTATTCTATCATTGCACTACAGCACTTTTGCATGCTGTTCAGTAATAACCATTTCATCAAAATTACATGATCATGGTGCAACTGTGCAATTAATAACTCCCGGTTCACATTATATCAGCAGATATACTGACAAAAATGGATGTCACATCTACAGGTGGCCTGCATCTGCAGCATGAATTGTGCTACACATGCTGTGGTGTACTATATTTGACTTTAACTCATTCTTGCCTATGGCATGACTTGAGCAGTTCTCAGAATGGCACCTGCACTGCCTACTCAAAAGGCAGCATGTCTAGTGACATTGAAACTCTCTGATCAGAAAGCTGGTATGTGAAAGCCAGATGCCTGACATCACTACTGTAATAGTTAATGGACTGCAGAGACAACTGGGGGCATCTGTCTACATCTGTTAAAAAAACTTTCTCCTAGTGCATATACATTTATTGTCAGATTTCATATTCTTTAGAAATGCAAGTTAATGCAAGCCCCACTATTATAACAGCCTTAGGAAAGAGCTATATTTAAAATACATCCCTGATTATGGAATATGGGATTTACTCCCTTTTGGGGGGTAGTTGAAATCATTCATAATAATGCATTATTGATGCTTCAGTGTCTTCTTAATCAGTGCTGTCTTTTAACTAAATGTAAGATATTCAGTGGATTTCTGTTTTCACCATAAATGCTTTGAGTTCTTGTGTATAGCCTTCATAACAAGCTTGCCAATAGAAAGTTGCTGGAATAATAGGCTTTGTAAAATATATGGTTGGTATCTGTCCTTGATTTTTGTCCTTTGTCTCCAATTTTTTTCTAACTTTCTTCTTGATTCTTGAGCTAAGAGGTTGAAATGTTTTGTGTGTGTGTGTGTGTGTGTGTGTGTGTGTGTGTGTGTGTGTGTGTGTGTGTGTGTATGGGGTGGCATAGATGCTGCCACTTGTCAATAATTTTATAGACTGCCTCGGATTTCTTTGCCATGGTATAGGACTATCAGCACTTTATTTGTTTATGAATAAGTGTTATGGTTACTCGTATTTTATGTGTGAATATCTCAGCCTCTGTCCATATAATAGGAATGAGGAACCACATTTTTCAGGAGAGGTCTACATTGATTTATGCACTTGTTATACTGAATAGATAGACTAACAGCTTTATCCTTATCAGAGCATGTGAATGTACTATGACTGGAGGTATTTTCTTGAGGAAGCTATAAGACTTCTTGCAACACTTTACATGCTTAGTGGGGATCATACTGAAGAAGGCAGTATATTCAATGATAGACTTAAAAAGTAAGAGGTGCAAAGTGGGACTATAACTTATCTGGACCTCTGAGAGATACTACAAAGTATAAGTTGCACAAACAAGAATTATTTTGTAAGTATCACAAAAATGTGTTTAGCAAAGAAGAGTCTTAGGTACCCAAGACCAGAGCCATGGTTAGCCCTTGTAATGCCTTGAACATTTCCCTAGAATGGCACCCCACAGTCCAAACTAAAGGAAAGAAAAGCTTTTCCAAAGCTGAACACAGAAAAGCTCATCCACTGAGCTCTGCAAATGCAGTATTGGCACTCAAAGAAGCTATGTTTTCACCTGCAGCTTCTTAAATGAATGTCACTACTGTCCTTGCACTCTATTGGCAAGTGTTTGTACTACCTAACAGATGCTTTTTCCTAGTTACAGCTCTCCAAAGTCCCTGATGACTGTGTCTGATTTCAGTGGAATGTGATTTACAAAATGAGTTGTAGTGATGATAGAGTTTCCATTTGTTGGCACTGAGGGTAGAGGGTAAGCCCATGATTAACATACCAAGCATGCCTTTGGTCCATCCCTTGCTGGTAGATACGAGTAGTGGAATGGGATTTAATAACTGCTTCCAATTTGCAGTTATTGGCAGAGTTTGTTAATGAATTTGGCTCACAACGCAAGTTAGTCACTTAGAGCCCTGGGAGACACTGCTGGTGACTTAGTTGTTCACTCCACATTACATTCCTCCCCACACTCTAGATTTTCAGAAGTAATGTCCTTTGTTAATGCTTTTCAGGAAAATATGCATGCATCAAAAATAAACAACCTTAGACTTCAATAATTGTATCTCCATTTTTAAGCAAATAGACATAGTCACAAATATAGCAGTGAACTTTAATCTATTACTGTTTCAGTAAAATTATTTTTTTCTGTAGCTTTTACATATTTGGAAAATAACTCATGGATTTGGATTAAACTCTTCCATACTTATAACTTCATATATACCATAAACAAATCATTATTTCTTTCATTCTAATTGTTTGGTCTTTTGTTTTCATCGTAATAGTGTTAAATTCTTCTGCCATTTTGTAGTTTTTGTATACTTTATCATCTTTCTAATCTTCTTCCTCTTCTTTTGGCTGCTCTCGTTAGGGGTCGCCACAGCAGATCAACTGTTTCCATTTCTTCCTGTCCTCTGCATCTTGCTCTGTCACACCAACTGCCTGCATGTCCTCTCTCACCATATCCATAAACCTTATCTTAGGCCTTCCTCTTTTCCTGTTACCTGGCAGCTTCATCCTTAGCATCTTTTTCCCAATATACTCTGCATCCCTCCTCAGCACATTTCCAGACCAATGTAATCTTGCCTCTCTGGCTTTGTCTTCAAACCTTCCAACCTGGGCTGACCCTCTAATATACTTATTCCTAATCCTGTCCATCCTCGTCACACCCAGTGCAAATCTTAACATCTTCAACTCTGCCACGTCATGGATATCATTATTGCTTTCTGGAGTGCCTCCAGTTTAATCTCACTTGCAAAACAATCAACAAATTATTAGTATGGCCAAATAATTTTTCTTCAGGTCATAAGATGAGAACTGTTATTTGCTTCCACCTATGCCTAATACTGCAGCTTTTTTACAAGCATCGTACACAATTTCAAAATTAAAAGATATATTATTTTAATGTCTTGGACCTGTGTGTGTGTGTTGTGTGTGTGTGTGTGTGTGTGTGTGTGTGTGTGTGTGTGGGGCTGTGTGTTCTGCTTTTGTCACTTGGTAACATGTTAAATATCACTAAGCAGAATATTAGCTATGCATGCTACATACCTTTCACAAGTCAACAAAACATTTCACTTTATCATAATAGTGGTCATCAATATAAAGCAAATCCACCTGACAGGATTTAAACCCATGCATAACTCAGTCACAGTCTGACAAACAGAGCGTCATTTATTCAGGTATGTCATTGCAACTCACAGAGGAAAAAGTGTCCAAAGATGATCCTTGTAAAGGACTGCCATTAAAGGGTGGAAACAATATTGTACAAAATCCCACTTTCAGTTGATTAGAAGCATGCACTCAGTGCAATTAAATGAAAAATTCCTATCATTAATACATTGAACCTTGCCATCTGTTACAGAGAACATAATCCTCTTACATGTTAAGTTTGTGTTGTTTTGAATGCTAGATTTGTTTACTGACCTGCAAGGATTCTAAAGTTTGGTGTGTGACTAATGGCAAATTCTTAGAGAATGCTTGGGCATTTTCTTCATTTTTTGTTATATGATAATAACTAGCCTTAAAACCAAAGGGTAAAAAGTTCACACAGACCAACCATTCAATAAAAAACTGCAAGAAATTCCTAGCCAAGTTAGAGATTTCACTGTGTGATACATTAAACCTCTTGTAATCCAGGCCTATGTGACATATTAAAATGACCCCTTAATGACATCAAGTGTATCATGTACATGGCTTCTGAATGTCCATGACTTTTTTACTTTTTAATTCTTTATGGTTACATTCCAACCAAGAAAGCCAAACCTCACTAGCTGTGGACATGCATGTTTCTGCCTTTTTCTGACTTCAGCACATTGTAAGGGCATAGTTTGGTTGTACTTCAGAAACACAGGGTATTTAAACCCAGTTGATGCCTGCAAAAGTTAAGATGCCTACAAAAACATCCCAATTAACATTAAACTAAAGGGTAAAAAGGTCATTACTCTCTGTTCATTGTTGACCGATGATGGCATATGGCAAATATCATGCAATAGATAATTTAGAAAAGTTGGAAAATTGTTTTATAAGCCATTTATGCCCACATGTGTTTATGTGAGTTTTTTCAACTAATTACACAAACAAAATGGACAACATAGAGATTAAAATAGGAAAGAGGTGGAATGGCATAAACAAGTAACATGACAACCATGTAATGCTACTTTATTGTTTGGGACATTGAAAACCTCAATCCCTGCATTTGTTAAAATTATATTGTCAACAATATACAACTTCATATGGTTACAGGTATTATGACCATTGCTGGCAATGAAGGCTGTGCATAAAGTCACCAACCTCATATAATTACTGCACAAATTATAAGTATGTAGGCCACTATTATTCCATTCATTCTCTTGTCATTCTCTTTGAATGTGGGTTTCAATGCTGTTTCCATCAATGTGAGTATCAAAAGCAGAGAAGTTTTAATTTTAAGTCTGTTTTCATTGCAAGACTGTTGCTTTGTTTAGTAAATGTGAAATGCGTGCTGCAGTGTTTCTGCTATAAAATTTGAAATAAAAGTTGTGAATTAAATCCAAATATCTGTAATCATTGTAGAAGTAAAGCATAAGACAGTATGCATACTGATAGATTTGAACAGTGTCTGTGGCAAATGATGAGAAATAACCAAGTAATGGGACACTGCTGGAATGGCTGTGTGTGTATGTATGTGAGGGACTGTGTGGGGGCGGGGCTGTGTGGGGTAGGGGAGGGGCAGTGGGGGTAGGGGGAGGGGCTACATGGGTGGGGCTGCATGGGCGGGGCTCTGGGTTTTGCACCCCCCTGGAAAAAATCCTGCGGGCTCCCTTGTCTGTTTCTGAGATGTCTCGCAGTTTTACCAATATAATATTTTTGACAAGCTTTACATATCACCAAATAAATTACTCCTTTTGAATAGCAACTGCTGTATTTTTTAGCTCTTAAAGTTAATGATAAGCTTGGTATTCTCAGTTCTTTTGTTTCCGCAATGTACGGACATTGCGCACATCTGCCACATTTAAAAGTTCCATGCTTTTTATTAGTCCCACTTTTTTCCATTTTCTTTTTCTCCAAGATATTCTTGATATTTTTGTTTTTCCTAAAACTGAATTTTAAATCACTCTTAAACACATCTGTCTTAACAGCCATATTCCTAAACATACCCCATGTCTCATGGATGCTTTTCTTCAACCACCCTACATCCTGGTAGTATGTAATAGTTAGATATGGTGTTGAATTAATTCTTATAGTGTTTTGTGTGTTTGTTACGTCATTCACCTCATTTATATGGTTATTTGATCCACCATTAACCACTAGATTATCAACCTTTGTTAATAGTGGTTTATACCTATTTCCTCTCTCTAATATTACATATTCTTTAATAGGTTTAATGAGTTCCTTAGGATACCCTCTCTCAATAAACATTGATTCAACATGTTCAAGCTCTTTTAAAAAATCAACCTCCTCTGATATCATCCTAGCCATCCTAATCATTTGTCCTTTTACGACATTTTTCTTAAGTTGATAGGGATGGTCACTATCAAAATGGAGGTATGCGTTGGAATAATGTTCCTTCCTAAAAACATTTGATTTGTAACACTTTCTACGTCTATCTTTACTTAACTTAACATCAAGAAAGTGTATTTCCTCTATTTCTATTTGGTGTACAAAACTTAGAAATGAGGTAGTATGGTTGATATACCGTATGAACTCATCAATACAGTCTTTTGTTCCATTCCATAAAACAAAAATATCATCCAAGAACCTGAAGTATTTAACAATATGTTGATTATACTTAGAACTAAAAACATATTGTCTTTCCCAGTATAACATAATTATGTTGGCATATACTGGGGCACAGGCGGAACCCATTGCCACCACTTCTTTTTGGTGGTAATAATCACCCTCAAAATATACAAAATTATATTTTAGTACTAATTCCATACATTCTAGCACAGTCCTGAATTGGACAGCTGTGAGAAAATTCATTTCAATTAAAACTTTTTCAAACCATTCTATTCCAGTAGTTTGTGGAATGACTGAAAATAAGTCTTTAACATCAATCGTTATAAAGTACATTTCTTCACTATAAGTACTTTCTCCTATTTTTGTCAAAAAATCCCAAAAATCCTTTAATATGTGGTCATACTTAACATAAAATTCTTTAATCATAGTATCCACATAAATAGCCATAGCTTGGGTTTTTGACCCTTGTGATGCTACTATTGGTCTCATAGGCGGGTCCACTAGGGATTTTTGTGTTTTCGGTATACCAAATATAGCTGGTATCACTGGTTTAGGTACTGTTAAAAACTTATATAATTCTAAATCTAAAAATAATAATAATAATAAAAATTTTGTGAAATGAAACTGAATGTTTACCTTGTGTCTGCTGAGAATTAACACTTTCACTGACAACTGCCTACAGGCTACAGAAGTTCAATTAATATCCACACCCCTCCTCACCAATATGTGACGTCCCCACTCTGGGCCAGTGTCAGTGGTGAGGATTCAGGCTCCTTGATTACTGGCCCAGAGTAGGGATGTTACACATACACACAATGTACCTTTCAGTTAACAACTCCTGCTGTGGAATACCAGTCCATTCGTTTATTTGTGCTTTCATAAAATTAATACAGTCTGTTCCTTCCATCGTCTCTAGTACAGCTGAAAATCTCAGGTTTTCCCTATATGCTCCCTCCTCTAATTCTATTATTTTTTGCAACATCTCTTCTTGAGCAGTCTCATATTCAACCAGCCTTTTCTTCATTTTGACCTCTGATTTTTGCAGTTTTGTCACCTTATCTGAATATCTGTTTAAAGCTTCTTCAAAATTTTCCAGCCTTTTGTTGTTTGAGTTAATATACTCCATCAGTGTTTCATTTATTTTAATCAGGTCTGTGTGTAGTTGCCTTATACTTTCCTCTAGGGTACTGGAAGTCGTGTCTGGAGCTTGCAGTGTTTTTTGCTGAACAGCTGCAGTACTTTTCCCAGTCAGTGTTTTTTCCTCACCTTTTCTGATTGATTTCCTTTCAGGTTCTCTGAATTTCTTTTTTGTTGGCATCCAGGCAGTGTACTTACTAGCTAATTACTGAAATTTACCCCAAAATATGAGTTTACTGGCTCTCTCTTCTGATTTTCTGTTTTCACACAGGGAAAGCTGAAATTAAGCTGTTACTCAATATGAAGCCATTTTGGAAGTCCTCCTTATTACTGCAAATATGAACAATATTTCTGCATGAAGTAACTGCAGAAATGCTTGTAGGCATCTCTAGACTGTAATAAGTTAAACTGTCTATTTATGGTGTATGGTACTACTTTGATTTGTAAGATAATGGTTGTGCTTTTGTGTAGTTTTAAGCATTTCATGGATGAAACTAGGTATCTTGTGTCAGAAAACACTTTTCAGACCTTTCCTGGTTAGCTGTTTGCACCTGTAGGCTTGTTATCTGCAACTAAAAGCATTTGCTAACTGAAAAAATGAAAGAAAAAAAAAGAAAAACGTTTTCAGGTGTAGATTAAACTATGACTTGGGGTGATTCTCTTTTCTGTTAGTTATGCTAATTACTTTTCTGCATTTGACAAAACGTTTCTATAAATTAACAAAAGGTCTCACAACCCATTTAAATGTCTTTTGTTACTGACTGGTACATTACTTTATGTAGTTTTATTTGCAGTTTAGGTGTACTTATATTCAACTACAAAAATTGCATTTTGCCTGTAATACATTAATGAAACTATACAAACAAACCTTGGAAATCAGAGACATTTTTCCATCAGTGCTACTTGACTTGTGTGATGACACAGCTTTCTGATTCAGAGATGAATAAATTGTACTGGGTAATCCCACTGAGGATCTTTTCCATTCTCATTTACACTGACAATTAAGGTATATAAGGTGCAATATTTATATATCATGCAGAATAAAAGGAATATGTTTTTTCATGGATATTTTGTCACATTGTGCAATGCAGCAATGCAAATGAGCTGTCTTTTATTATTCAGCTAAATAAATGAGTTAGGTACTTTTGGGATGACATCTGCTGCCATACTCAATATGTATTAGTTATTTGTGCTATGACCCTGTAAAATTATTAATCTGTGTTATCTGTGCTGTAAACATGTTTCTGCTAATGTTCCACCACTACAGTAGACATGCCTGCAGTTACTCCCTTTTTGTTGCTGCTCTCACCAAGAGGAATCAAATACAGTAGACTTCATCTGGTCCTGAAGAACCACAGACAACTCTTCAATAGCCCTTCATAACAGATTACAAATAAAATGTTTTCAATAGTAAAAGCACTCTGTTTCCACAGAACTCCCCAAATGGCTACATCTATACTAGGCTATATATGAATTACTTACAGCTAAAGTAAAACGTGTTTTATCAGTGAACCATACAGCTCCTTCTGTAACTCCCTATAGAAACACCTGCACACTATTCAAAATAACTATGCCACTTTCTATTAGTCATGGTGCTTATAGTGAGTATTCAGTGTTTCATACCCCACCTACCCCATGTTTCCAAATTGCCAGGACTAATGAGAATGCCTGCATATATTGTATGCTTCCCTACATAACTGACAGTCATCTAACTTCAACAGCACTGTGTTTCTGTACTGGACTGTGTTGTTTTATCAGCATTATATCACTGAAACGTGATGGTGTCTCAGACTCACTCTCTAAATAACAAGAAATACCAAATTCTTCAGCTGATTCACTCGGTATAGTGAGTGGATACAATACAATATGAAAGTTAGGTACTGGCTGACTTCTTGAGACCCAGTCAGAAGTTCTAAGAATTTTTGATGGCTGGAAAGGGCAAGAGATTTCAAATGTCCAGAGTGGGATTTTAGCACAGAAGAGTATACCACTACATGTCAATGAAGTAGAAAGTAGTGGTTTCACAGGAAGGGATACCACCATGATGTATATGGACATGATAAATAGTCACCCATACTAAACCCAGTGCAGAACAACCTATGGAATACAGCACTGCAAGTACAACTGCTTAGAGAGCTGTATTACCTAAAACAATATGTGTGTGTGTATATCTATCTGTATATATGTATATATATATATATATATATATATATATATATATATATATATATATATATATATATATATATATATATATATATATATATATATATATATATACATCTATATATATATATATATATATATATATATATATATATATATATATATATATATATCATTTTCTTGGGAAAGGAATGAGCCAGAGTAATTTATATAGCAATATTACAGTTTACCACTTCATCGCTACAATGACGCACCTAAATGATCACATTCATCAAAGATGCTTATAGCATAAGGTGACACTCATAACTGTAAAAAATCAAGTAGGACTGTGATGTTCATTACTGAAAATATTCTAAAAACCTTTTCTGCACAGAAGAGATTAGCATTTGTTTTCAGTCAGGTTTTCAACGTACCTGCTTAGGCACATCTCTGCATTTTTTTCTATACCAATTCACAAAGGCTTCTAATAGCTAAGAATATAGGGAAATAGGTAGCTAAACAGAGAAATGTACTTGCATTACATCACAGGAACTGGGGCATAACAGGACTCTCACCTAGAATAAAACAATGTATTGAGTATCACCAGTAAAGTACTGATGCTGACTCCAAGTATTAACTGAGAGATCATCTCTGTGTGGACATAATACAACAGCTGTATAATCTTATCATACTGCTGCATTTTCAGGTCAAATATACTTCCATCACCACTAAGAGAGTAACTCAATCTATTCAAATTTAAATAAAGTGTCACACTGCCAGCCCAGCTAGCTGGAATTCTGTAAATAATTCTGTCATTTGTGAATATTGCTATGATTTATATATATGTATGTGTTGAACAGGATTTGTACAGTACTGAGCTTCAAAATTGTAACCACAACATGCCCTGTTGGCTTAGAACAGAAATGTATACAAACTATTATAATTGTGTGACTATATATATTTTAACAGTAGAAACTAGAACATACAGAGTTAACTTGCAAAATTTCAAGAAAATAAGTTGAAATTAAATTGTTTTACAATTGTGCTATAAAAGTCATCTCTCAGTTTTCAATGTAGCAGACACAATGTCTACAGCTAGAAGGTTTTTGTATTGTCTTGAAAGAGAAATAATTACTAGATTTAAGATGCAGAAGTGTTTTATTGCTTTATGACATCCTAGGAGCTGCACAGTTCTGATCAAACATATAAGAGATATGTATTTTTCACACAAAGATGTTAAATTCAGTTAGTTTCTGACAAAAGGGGGTTTTGCTTGGAAAGTGATTTCAGGTGACAAAAAGTGATGTCATCGGAGCTAAGCCAGCAGTAATATTTGATATTAATTTAAGAACTCTAAGAGACAGACTGGCCATTTTGTATTTTGTCTTGGACCTAGCAAGAACATTCACTCATCATCACCATCTGCACTTGCCTTGCTGGAAGTTTCTAGGACTTTGGAACTCTTTTATATATATATAGTTAGGAATATAGTAAAGATTAGTTTAGATGTTGTCTATATTTATTTGAGACTGTCCTGCAACGTTTTAAATATTTCCTGTGATTTTGAACTCTGATATTACTGTGTTGATTTACTAAGTATTGTCTTGTCCTTTTATTACTTATTATTAAATATATTTAAACCTATATTTGTGGCTGATATTTGTGAGACATATTTAAGCTCTTAGAGAACTTGCATATGTATTTAGTGACACTGTACAGGCCACTCCTAATAGCCTGGTTTGGTCAGACTACCATTTTTATTAATAGTAACATTACACAGTAGGATTGGACATCCTTTGTTAAGGTCCTTAAAAGTAGCTGATTAGGGGTTCTGGTGGCAGTGATAACTGCCTTATATCCTGGGCAAAAGGGGGCACAGCTAGTAAACCTGTGCCAGCCTTTCCTTGGTGTGTGTCTGTATATAAATCAAACCTCAAAGTGTCTGGGTGTGTCAGCTACTTGGGCAGGGACATGAAGCATTTGCCGGACAGAGAGAGTGTTGGAGGACTTGGCTTGAAACTCTGGCTAAGGACTCAACTCTATAGCTGTGCCAGTGGGGAGTCTTACTTGAGATCTGGAGAAAGAGGGAGAAACCAGCCCCAGACTTACAGTGGTCTCTGTGTGCTCTTAAGGGAAATTGCACTTTACTGCATGTGTACTTCTAATCCTCCCACTGTGTATGTCCCCCACTGTTGCCAGTGGTGAGGATTGAGGCTCCTTGATTACTGGACCAGTGCAGCAGCATCACAATCACCTTAAACAATACTTCATGTAGAACACCAACTACACAAATTGCTGTAAAGCTTCAAACTATAACAATTTCTTCTTTACCTGCGATTTCTGACTGTACCAGTTTTCATAAGTTTTAAATTTTACTGACTGTGTGACATTTACCTTTCACACCTAATCTACCTCTTCAACTATTTGTAAGTTTTTTTGTTGTCCCTACGTGTATCTGTGTGTGAGTATGTATATAAGGGCTCAGTGCATGTGGTCTAATTCTGTGTTTGGTCACATTAAACTAATATAATGTTGTCTTAGACAAATTTTGAAATGTGAGATTGATGAAATTGTCTCAACTGCAGTACCTATGTTAAAGTTCATTCCACAGCTGGAGAACAAGGAAGGAATAAAGGAATGGCATATGTATCCCCTGCTGGACCCATGGTAAAGGTTGTTTAGGAGTTTTGCTAAGATGGGATTTGGTAAGTTTTACTTTATGATCTATGAGTCATTAAAATGATTTAACTGGACTTCACAGATGGCTACACACTGATCAGCAGCTTGATTTCAGATCTCCCAATGTGAAAAATAGGAAGTGGGAAATAAGAGCCAGTGATACAGTTAGCTTGAGTAAAATTCAATTACTGACTAGTAAGTGCAATGCCTGAAGGCAAACAATGATGAAGTTTAGAGAACCTGAAAGAAAATCAACCAGAAAAGGTGAAGAGAAAACACTGACAGAGAAGAATCCTGCAGCTGTTCAGTAAAAAGCAGTTCAAGCTTCAGCTTTGGTACAAGATATAACTTCCAGTAATTTAGAGGAAAAAATAAATTAGATGTGATTAAAATAAACAAAATATTGGAGTATATCAACTCAAATACAAAAGGCTGGAAAATAGAAAATTTAACTAGCTATTCAGATGAACTAATAAAATGGCAAAAATCACAGGATGAAATGAAGAAAACGCTGGTTGAGTATGAGACTTCTCAAGAACAGCTGTTTCAAAAGTGGTAGAGTTAGAAGACAGAGCATTCAGAACCAAATGAGATTTTCTGCTGTAACAGAGAAACTGGAATAAACAGACTGTACTAATTTTATGAAAGCAGAAATAAGCAACAGGACTGGTATTCCACAGCTAGATTTGTTAATTGACAGAGCACATCAAGAGTATGCTCCAAACCTGGCCATGCGAAAGCATCCAAGATCTGTATTAGCAAAGATGCAATCATACCAGCTGAAAGAGTTCATTCTGACAAAATTGTGACAGGCAGAAAAAAGGTATTAAAAATTGGAGAATAGAGTATTTGTGTAAAATCATTATTCATTGTATATCAGGCAGAAGAGAAGCTCATTTATCCCAGTGATCAGGTAATGTCAAGAAGCAAGTGTGGGATTCAAGTTGCTGTAAACTGTCTTCGGGATTTTTCCAGTGGAGGACCAAAGACATTTTTGGATGCAGAACAAGCTAAGGAGGAAATAAAAACGTTTATCCAACAAAACATGAGCCAGCACACAGAAGATGACTCTGTTTCTCATTTTTCTGACAATAAAGATCACAGAGAGACTTTGTCAGTGAAACATTTTAAACTGTTCTAAAGTAAAATGCTTGAGACACAGAAACAAGCAAGGGAGTTGACTAGAAAAATCAGGAGTATCTTTAAAAAAAAACACCTTTATTGAATTATCACTTGTGACACAGGTAAACTTACATTTCTATAAAAGTAATCAAACTATATTAACAAGTTCACATTTACAACCATACATCAGATGGATTAACTTTAGAATATAAGCAAAGCAACATTACAGAAATTATTCAATTCTTGCTTTCTCTTAAACCCTCTTCCTCTGTCATATCATTATTTGCATGTATTGTTCCCACAATTTCAATTTTTCTATGTCATTTACTCCTACCTTTTTCTAAATATTCCTCTTCCTGTTCTTTTATCTCTGTTACAATGTTTACTACTTGAAGTATGGTTGGTTTAGACTTTCATTTCTGTTTTCTAGTAATGGCTTTTTTGGCAGCCACCAGAATTAAACTTAAGGCCTTATTATGTCTAGGCAATTCAGATTCTGTATCCCAGCTTAGAAAATTAATTTCCATTGTTACACTTATTTGCTCAGCCAGTATTCCTCACAGAGTACTCTGTATGGAATAGTTATCTCTGTTGGGATCTTTAGATCCTAAGGATTCTTCCTCAGCTACAGTTTTGGCTTCAACTTTTGAGAGGGTACTCTCCAGGTTGAAAGTGGATGTCTCTCACATGCATTCTAGGCAATTCAGATCCTGTATCCTAGCTCAAAAAAAGTAATCATTTAGTTACACTCATTTGCTCAACCAGTATTCCTGATACAGAACTCTGCAAGGAATTTTCAAAATCTGTCAGCCCATTACACTCTGAGAACATATGCTCCCAGGTACCACTTTCTTTCCCATTACACCCCCTACATTTGCCACCTACCTGAGGAAAAACTCTTTGGAGTCTCCTTTGGGTATAACAGTATATATGCAAACACTTCCAGAAAAAAATCCTAAATATTCTAAATTTTGTTGCTATTTGGGAAGCATACATATGTCCTCTAATTGTTTCTTTGTGAAACTGCTTATCTAATCTTCTTTCCCACTCATTTCTGACCTCCTCTGATTGAATCCTTTTGTTATCATGTAATATTTTATATACCCTACTAATTATCCATTTTTAACAGCAGCTTCTATTCTAGATTCAACTAAAAACTCAACCAGAGTAGGTCTTTAATTTAGGATTCCCCTATCCCTTTCTCTTTGTTTATACTCTGATATCAATCCCTGATAGAGAAGACAATCTCTAGCCTGTAGTCCAAATGTCTTCTTGGCCTCTTCCCATTCTATTACCTTTTGCTCTCTAATTATTTGTTCCCAATACCTTAGTTCCTTTGCCAGACTCCTCCAGTAAACTCAAGTCCCTTCTTGCCTCAGAATCAGGAGTACCCTGAACTTGAACCAGAGCTTAGTGTTGGGTGATTGACATGAACAGGAAGAAGACCAGCAACACTGAAATTAGTGACTAAATGGGGGACTATAAAGCATTAGTCACATTTATAAAATATGGCTTTGCAAGAAAAAGTGGCTGAAAAAGACTGGACTTTTGTTGACTTTGTTACATTTGTAGGTTGACTGTAAAGCATATACCCTACTTTATATCATTAATGTTTAGAAGGTCAAAAAAAATTTAATATTTTTGTTCTTATTAGTATTTGTATAAAACATTTCATGATGCAAACTGCATGATGTATATAGTAAAGCAGCTTTGTGTAGTGTGTAGTCGGGTATTTTAAATGTGGAAGGAGTATTTTCAGTGACTGTTGTATGTGTTGAAGACACTAAACATACTTTTTAGTTGTAAGAAATATACAATACAGAATATATATATATATATATATATATATATATATATATATATATATATATATATACATATATATATATATATATATATATATATATATATATATATATAAAATATAAAAGTACAACAATTGAAAGGCAGGACAAATGCAAGTGTAAAGCTAATATTCTGTGATCGTGGGCTGGTAGGGTGGTATGTAAAAGTGCACAGATTATATTATATGTAGAATTAAGATATTTTCTCTTATTTTTACATGGATGAATGTCTAAATTAATGCCATTGGCTTAAGCTATGAGCAAGTGTTTTTGTAAGCAAGTAGGCTTGAAAAATAAGACAAACTGAAAGACATGAAAAATGCTAAGTTTTTACATCTCCAAAGATATTAGCTTGTTTTTTCTCATTAGCAAATGTTGACTGGGAGTCAAGAAGTCTGCAGCTGAAGGCAGTTGTACATTATGTAGTGAGTGAAATTTACAAAGATTCATTGTTAATTGTTTTTAATGGAAACAATTAATCTTACATTCTGAGCATTCTTTGCTAAGGGGAATACAAAATTCAAAGGTACAATGGCAAGCAGTTCAGTGAAAAATAAAGTTTGAAAGTATACAAAGTGAATAAAAGATAGCATCCTCACTAGCTTTATTAATATTGTAATGCATTTCACAGAACTGTGTACAATTTAGTTTTATTTAAAGACAGCCAGTGCACTTTTTCTTAGGGCTAAAAGTTAATATCTTCTGAAAGCATAAAGCTGTTTTTCACATTTGGGAGGGAAAAGAGGTAAGAAAAGAACAGAGAGCAATCAGTCTAAGCGAGAACACAGACTGTAGTGTGTGATTTAGCAATGATCACCATAATGTGACACAGGTTCAAACAGAGATGAGAAAAAACAACTGTATAAAAGATCAGCCCGTCTAACATTAGTCTGTGTATGTAACACAAAAGTTGGAAATGCATAATCAAATAACTTTCATGTATAGCAGGTGGGAACGATACATTTTTATCATAATGGCTACGCTGTCCATTATCTTAGAATGTAAATGACTTCACAGGTATAGACAAAAGGAAAGTGTATTAAATTATATTAAGAAATGCAAACTGCAAATAGCAATACTGCAGAAGATACATTTAGAAAAAAATGAGGATGTGAATTTGACAAAGAAAGGATTTCAGGATATATATTCAGCGGGAAATCAAGGACAAAGGACAACAGGAATAATTATACTAATTGTTAGAGGGGGCTCAAATAGTGCTAGGAGAGGGAAAAACACAATAATAACAGATATATGGAAGAGACTACTGGCAAGGAAGGAGGATTATGCTCACATGAATGTATATTCCACCAAAAAAAAAAGATGTTATGTACTTACCATAACATTCCATGTTTGTAGTCCATCTCACCTACATTCTTGCTGGATGGGTTCAGAGCCGCAACTTGGCTGATACTAAAGCTCAACAGCTTTTACTGACTCAAGGCTAGCCACTATCCCATGGTGCCTCACGGCAATTGCCCAGATCTAGTTTGCAAGAAAGCAATAAGTACCTATTAGGTAAGACCAATATCAGAGCGGTATATATATATATATATATATATATATATATATATATATATATATATATATATATATATATAGACAAAGGATTTTGAAAATATAATCCATGCCAGGTGGACAACAAAAGAGAAGCAGGTCTGACAGCACCAGTATAGTCCACCAGATCCCCCAGAAAACAGGAAGGGGGTTGGAGGGAGGGACGCAAGAATTTAGGTGAGATGGACTACAAACATGGAATGTTATGGTAATACATAACTTCTTTATGTTATGTAGTCCTATCTCACTGTAATTCTTGCTGGATGGGACAACATCCCTAGCACCTATATCCCGGGTGGCTCAAGCGAAGAGACTCTTCAGCACAATGGACCCAAAGGAAGACCTGTCCCAGGAGGCCAAATCCAATTTGTAATGAGTGACAGAAGTGTGTGGTCTTGCCCAAGTAGCTGCTGCACAAATAGTATCAATTGGAAGCCTAGATCTAAAGGCACATGAAGTAGATACAGCTCTAGTAGAATGACATTTAACTTTGATGGATAATTGTTTGTCAGCTTGTTGATAAGCAAATGAAATGCAATCCAAAAGCCATTTTGAGAGAGTAACCTTAGAATCAGGCAAGGCCTTCTTCTTGTTGGAAAAGGAAACAAATAGTTGATCTGATTTTCTGAATTCTTTAGTCCTGTCTAAATAAAATCTGAGAATCCTGTGAACGTCTAACTGGTGTAGTCTATACTCAGATTTATTAGAGTGGTTTGAAAAAAACAAAGGTAGCTCAATAGTAGTATTCAGATTGTGCTCTGAGCACACCTTGGGAAGAAAGGAAGGGTTTGTCCTGAGAGAAACTCTATCCTTGTGAAAAATAATGTAAGGAGGTCGAATAGAGCTTATAGTTCTGAGACTCTCCTAGCAGATGTTATGGCTACTAAGCATAGTGTTTTCCATGACAACAATTTTAGGTCTGATGAAGAGGATGGCTCAAAGGGTGCAGACAAAGATGAGAGGATTAAGTTTAAATGCCAGGGTTGGAATGGTTGTTTGATTGGAGGCCTGAGAAGAAGAACTCCTTTTAAGAAAGTTTTACACAAGGAGTTCTGCATGACTGGATTTCCCATGAAGCCAAAATGGAAATTGGAAATGGCAGCTAACTGAACTCTAACTGTAGCAGCTGCCACTCCTTCATGAAAAATTGATGCTAGGAAGGATAAGATAGATTCTATAGGAGCCATATATGGATCTAAGCCCAGGTTTGTAGCCCAAAATGAAAAACTTTTCCATTTGCTCGAGTATAGTTTCTTAGTGGAAGGTTTATGGGATGTGGGATGAAATTAGAATGTGCTTGACCACAGGGGAAGGGGAATACATCTGGCTATTCATGGAACTGGAGCAGCTGTGCTGTCAATTTGAGGGTGTGGATGGTGGGGTGGAACTGTCCCGATTGATGAATCAGGAGATCTGGAGATGGGTCCAGAATCCATGGTTCCTCCAAAAGGTAGGGCCACGGGAAGGGAAACTAAACTTGTCGAGGCCAGTAAGGAGCAATGAGGATCAAAGAACTCTGTACTGTCTTGCTTTCTGTATTCCCTTTGGGATGAGTGGAAAAGGAAGAAAGGCATAAAGAAGTCCCGGGGGCCAATTGTAGATGAGCATCCCTGGGTGACATCCCCAGATGGGGAATGAGGGCAAAGTAGCTGCTGTATTTGGTGTTCAGGTGAGTGGCAAATAGGTCACAGCAAGGCTGGCCCCATCTGTGAAAGATCTCTTTTGCAACTTTTGGATTCAGGGACCACTCGTGAGGCATCAGAATTGCTCAGCTGAGTTTGTCTACTATTACGGTGGATTTCCCAAGGATATGTGTTGCTATCAGGAAGCATTGAGTATCCATCGCCCATTTCCAAACTTTTAAGGCCTCTCTGCAAAGCGGGTAAGATTTGGTTCCCCCTTGCTTGTTTATGTACCACACGACAAACATGTCTGACTGAATCGCAATCATCCCGGTGGGAAGGGAGCTGTGAAGTGCTTGCAATGCATACAGCACTACTCTCATCTCCAGAACATTGATGTGCAAGTGGTTCTCATGGTTCTGCCAAGTACCTTGGACTGTCATTCTCAGATAATGCCCCCCCACCCTATCTGGGAAGCATCCGTGGTCAAAACTGCTTTCTCTTGGGGAGGAACAAGTGGACGACCTAGGAGAAGTCATTCTGTGTGCAACCACCATGTCAGATCCTTTTTGCAGGTGTTTGTTATAAAAATCTGGTGAGACAATGGGAAGTCTTGCATCGACCACTGGGTAAATAACAACCGCTGAAGTATCCTCATGTGTAGACGAGCAAGAGGAACTAATAGGATGGTGGAAGCCATAGTCTCTAGGATTTGAAGGACTAATCTGGCCTGAACTTTTTGTTTGTTTAGAAAGGATCTGACTTGACTGCGTAGAGACTCTACTCTTTCCGGTGTTAGTCTTACTGACATGGTGGTTGTGTCTATTTCTGAGCCTAACTGGTAACCGCAAATTCTCCGTTAACAAGATCCAATGAAGGCAGTCCCACAAACTCCGTATAAATAATAGCAACTGGTGGTTGTCTTTCAAAACTATTCAGTCCACAAACAGGCAATGAATGTTATATTGGTTTATTGTTTCGACAAACAAAAGTTCAAGCAGTTAGATTAAGCGCTTTCATTTCCAACACAGGAAACTTCATCAGAATAATTGGTATATTTCTACTTGCGTATTTATATAGGTCTAAATCCATTAATTATTCAATTTGTCACAATTAAAAATGTTACAATTAAAAACATGTGGTTCAACTTGTTTTAATCAGAAAAAAACACTTTTCACTTTGACACTCCACTAAATAAAAATAATAATAATAATGATGATGACACCACTTGAAAAACTTCAAGTGACTGTGGTTAGAAAGCTGCAGTACATCATTTTCACCATTCAATAGAACTTGGTTGTATGAAAAGTTGAATGAACACATAAATAACCATAAAACAAGTAGTCGAAAAGAGAAACTGTTGAAAAATGTTAACAGGCAACCTTGTATCCAGAAAGCAAACTTTATAATGATAAACCAGGCGAATAAAATATCCTTAATGCATAAATTTATTGCAATACAAACAAGCGTTTTTGCCGTGACTCCTGTCACAGCTTCATCAGAGATACAATGAGACAGCTTCAAAAACGCTCATTTTAAAAAGTAAGAACAGGAAATGAGCAAGAAAACATCATTTCCTGATAGAATAGAAATAATATATTATATTAAAAAACTTCAAAGAGCTTAAATACAGTAACCTAATCTGCTACATTAATGACAAAGTATATTAGAACATCTTATTGTAAAAGATGTTTAAGTCATTTTAGTAAAAGTATTTAAGTCATTTTAATAAAAAAGTGAATTTAAAAGTGTACTGAAAAGAAACAAAAATACTTAAATAAACTTTTTAAATGCATTAATGACACGTAGTACATTTGAACGTTAAAAGTATCACCTAAAATAGCTCTTTAATTTCAGCACGGCTGATATATTGCAGTTTTCATTCAGACCCGGAGGTCTGAATGCATCCAATTTTAACTGCCATATCAATTCTACATTTTCAAGAATTAAAGAAAAAGGACCACCTCTAATAGTAGGGGCCACATGGTCAATGCCCATAAAACTAAAGTTGTGTCCTGGGTTGGTATTGACATGTTTTGCTAGTGCGTTTTCCATCAAAGAATTTTTGATTGCATATGAATGTTGATATATCCTTTCCTTAAGTTTACGGTCAGTCTTGCCTATGTAAAACGCAGAACAGCAATTACATAAGGCAATGTAAGTGACTGATTTTGTTTCGCAGGTGATCCTATGATGAATAAGAAACTTTCTATTCCTCACTATAAATGTGTTACCTGTTCTAATAAGTTTACACCAATTGCAGAAACCACATTTAAATGATCCCTTTAGTCTGTTAAAAGAACTTGAACTTGAGGTATGTTGTAACAGTTCTTTTAAATTACTTCCTCTTTGCAATAAATTTATGCGTTAAGGATATTTTATAAATAAATAACCATAAAATGTATAACATTTATAAAAAATATATATGTAATAAAACATCTGTTGATCAATACTGTTATATAGTGGTCATCCTGTAGCCATCTATAGTAAATATATATAAGTATATATAATGTAAATATAAATATAAGTATGAATATAAATATAATATATATAAATATATGTGTGTATATATATATATATATATATATATATATATATAGATATATATATATACACGTACAAAATGATTAAAATAATTAATGTAATTAAAATTTATAAAAATTTTATAAAGATGCCAACAACTACATATATATAATAATATACACTGGATATTTCTGAGCCTAAGTACACAACATGCTGCGAGGGAGATAAGACTGACTTCTTTAGGTTGACAGTGATGCCTAGACTGTCGCACAAGAATAGAGTCTCGTCCCTGGTTCTGATAAGTTGATGCTTGGTGGTAGCAGTGAGGAGCCAGTCGTCTAGGTATGGAAACACCTGGAATCCTTGATGTCTCAGGTGAGACGTTACCACTGCCATGCATTTGGTAAACACTCCTGGGAGCTGTAGTGAGACCAAAGGGCAGTGTTCTGAACTGAAAACTGTCTCCCAGATGGAAGTGTAAGTGTTTCCTGGAGCGCTTGTCCATTTTGATGTGGTAGTATGCGTCCTGGAGATTGATTGAGCACATCCAGTTGTCTTTCCCGATAAAGGGAAATATTGACTGCAGAGTGACCATTTGGAACTTCAATTTCTTTATATGCTTGTTGAGCCTGCAGAGATCTAAGATTGATCTCCAGTCTCCTGTCTTTTTTGTAACTAAAAAGAATCGAGAGTAAGTTCCGGATCCTACTTGCTCTCCGGGGACTTCTTCGATTACTCTTTTTTACAGCAACGAGATGACCACTGATGTTGCACGGTCTAGTTGGATGGGTGGTACGTCCAATAGAGACCAATTTGTTGGGGGTTTGGAAACAAAGAGGATCAGGTAACCTCTGGATATTATGGTGTGTACCCAATGATCTTGGGCGATGGTTAGCCAGGCGCTTGGGTACAGTGATAGATGACTTCCGACTGCCTCCAGAGATGGACAGTTGGGCAACCCCTCAAGGGCGATGGAAGGGATGATCAGAGAAAGTTTCTCTGTCTCCCTGATGCTGCTGACTACCTCTGCCACGAGGGGGGGCATCTTCCAGTATATCCTCCCCCTCTGCCTCTAGGGGAAGGTTGACCTTGTGCCTGAGGGGAAAATTTTTGAGATTTACGGAACCACATTTTCCCTTCTGTATTACCCTTGGGATAGGGTTTAGGTTCATAGGTTAGTACGAGCCATTTTAAGCCTAGCCAATTATCCCTTGTGAGACTCAAACCCTGCACCTTGTGTTTGCAAAGCAAACACCTTAACCATTAGGCCACCCTCCCTCCCAAAGTTGGGAGGGAGAAACGGACTCCGACAGCAGATAAGGTTTTCCCTTCCCGCTCGCACCTAGTCAATGTCTCTTTCACTTGGGGTCCAAAAAGAGATGACCCATCAAAGGGGACATTAGTGAAGGAAGACTTGAAGGACTCCATAAAATTACAAAAATGCATCCAAGAATATCTCCTGAGAGATATTCCTGCTGCGGCTGCCCTACTCGCTCCATCTGCCGCGTACGATATCAGCCTCATGGAGGAGTTAGCTATGGAAGTAAGTGTGGAGAGCTGTGCAGAAACCTTATCCATGGAACCCGGAGCTACTGAACCCAGGATGGTGTCTCCTCTTTCAGGAGATCCCTCTGAAGACGAGTAAAATGAGTAAGGTAATTCAGCGATCTTAGTGTAAATGCCGCTGAAGAAAAAGTACGCTTCCCATACCTATCCATCGTCCTGGACTCCTTGTTAGGAGGATGGATATTAGAAGATGTCTTGGATAACTCCTTCTTGGTGGGCACTGCTACCACCATAGTATCAATGGGAACTCCCTTACTGAGAAAAGTCTTGTCCTCAGGTGCTGTCATGAACTTATTTGGCCTCCTTGGGACGGGCTCCACTGAGTCTGGAGAGGTCCAGGCTTTCTGCGATATGACCCTCAACAGTTGGTCATAAGGCGGTGTCACCCAGGAGGTGGAAGGTCGAGAAATAAAGGCTTCAAGATACACTGATTCATCCTCAGTAGGGTTAGGGGTCTTCCAATCACCCCTCTGTCTAAGGATTTTTAGGATGTCAGAAAAAGAGACATCCTCAGAGAAGGATCTAGGGGACCATTCTGATTCTTCTAAATCAGTGTCTGACATGACAGACTCAGGTGAGTCGGCATGCTTCTTCTTACACAGCCTCTTCTGAGGGAGCTCTCCAGTGGGCTAATCTGAGGAAGTCTAGGAAGAGGGAGCACCTCCAATGGGGGCTACTTGGGCCCCTGGCTCCCTACACTGTGGGGATGGCAGGGGGGAAGAGGTTGCTGCCTGCTACTGGTGGCACACAGGTTCCAATGGTATGGCTTTAGCAGAGGATAAAGCCTTCTCTATAGCTTCGAAAGCCTTCCCCCCCCAGCTCCGAAGAATACCTCCGCTCCAATGGGATGGATGGTCGACTCCTAGCAAGGGAAAATGGCTCCAAAGCAGAAGTGGGACCTGAGCTGAGTCGATCCAAGGCTCCAAGAGGGATGGTCAGTTCCGACGAGAACCCAGGGTGTCTGTCCACCTCGGAGTTGACTCGAGAGCATCGGCTCCCAGATCCCTCGGCTCCAGACTGAGCCATTGAGGATAGAGTAATTGGCTCTGAGGAAGCAGGTAGAATCCCCGGAGCCGACAGGTCCAAGACAGAAGAACATGAAGTAACAGGCTCTGAGAGCTAAGCAGTCGGAGGAGGAACAGTGGTCAGTAAGGGGGTCGGCTCCAAAACCTTTGGGTCTGGAGGGGCCAATTTTCTTGCCAGAGCTGGATCTAGAAGCAACCTCTTCAGCACCCGCTCGATGTCCTCATCAGATAGAGTCCTGGAGGATCTGGTGGAGACAGAAGGAGATCTCCTTCTCTCTAAAATAGGAGATCTCAAGCTGGGAGACACAACCTCAATTTCCAGTAAAATCTTCAGTACCAAAGGTTGCCTAGGAGCCGAGGAGGCCAATGGTACCGAAATGGATGAAGCTGAGTCGAAACTGGAACTTCTTGGCTCCGACACTTTGGTCTTTTTAGTCGGCTAAAAAGCTGGGGCCGAAGATTTTCTCATAGAGGATTTTGGAGCTGCCTGACCAAGTTCCAGCTGTTCCTGGAAGGAACTGGTCATGAGACCCCTATCAATGCGTTTCCTCTTTCTTTCATTTAAAACTCTGGTGCTAAATGCGTGACAAAAGGGGCAGGGTTCCTGCAAATGGGCTTCACCAAGCCAGTACATGCAACTGGTGTAACTGTCTGTAAGAAACATTTTCTGTGCACACCTATCACACTTCTTAAACCCCGAATGGCGATGATCTTTATGTTCCCTATCCTTAGCGTTAGACATTGCGACAATCGGGAATAGAGAAGCTAGATAAACAATAAGCAATACAACACTAAATACTAACTACAAACAAGAAGAAGTGAGGAAGAAAGAAGAAGATAACTTTAAACACTTGCACACAGGGAGGAAAGGCCCTCTAACTTAAAGGGGTGTCATGGCCCTCTAACTTAAACGGGATGTACAGTCCTATGGGGAGGAATTGGGGTCGGAAATTCTCAAAAACAATCACACAAGAGACAACTATATATATATATATATATATATATATATATATATATATATATATGTGTGGATAGAAAAAGTTAGGGAAAAGGACTAAATTTAGCAAATAAAGTTTTACTTAGCCAACAAGCCAGTAAGACACAACCTCAAAGCTTTTGCGGCAAATGAGATCTGGGGAATTGCCGTGAGGCACCATGGGATAGGGGCCAACCTCAAGCCAGTAAAAGGTCTCGAGCTTAAGTATCGATCAAGTCGGAGCCAAATTTCGGCTCTGAACCCATCCAGCAAGAATTACAGCGAGATAGGACTACATAACATCTGGAATTACAGAGATTAAGAACATTTTGGGAGAAATAATCATCTTTCAGCAGGGAATACTATTTATAGGCGGGGATTGGAACTTGACTTACAATAATGAGGGTATACCGAGGGGGCCTAGAAGGGAAAATATAAGAAAAGAGGGTAGATTTCTATTTAGAGAGACTAACAAAGGTTAAAGTATTACAGAACATGGGCAATCTCACAGAATAAGATGATGCACAATTACAAAGTGCTAAAGAGAAAATAAGGGGCTACCTGAAAAGCAGACATGGGTTTAGAAAGATTGCTCTTAAGCTACTGTTTTTCATAATAACTCCAGAATACAAAAACTTTTAGCACGACAGCTCAGGCAACAGAAAGAGAAAGGGGCTGTTGCTAGGGTTAGGGAGACTGTAACAAGAAAAATAACCAGAGATCCTGCAGCGGTATTGGAAATTTTTAGGAAATTTTGTGAAAATCTGTATAAACCAGAGAAATGTGGCACTCAAGACAAAGTACAAATGGAAATGTTTATGGAATAATTAAATATACCAAGGTTAGAGGTAGATGAGGCTCAATTACACACAGTTAAGAAAGGAGGATATGAGATAAAATAGTGAAAGTCTCCAGGAACTGATGGCATTCCTCTGGAAGTTTAAAAGCTAAGAGGAAAGAAAGTGATAAAGGTTTTGTAGGTTTTGTTTAATAGTATTGTTTAAAGGGTAGAGAAGCACAAAACATTCTGGAAGAAAGTAGTGGTGGCTGCAATACTTAAAGATAGTAAAGATCCATCAGATCAAGCTTCATATAGGCCCATTGTGATTCTAAACCATGATTATAAAGTGTTTATGTCTATAATGGCTAAAAGAATTGCAAAAGTGATGTCAAACCTGACTGATACAGTTCAATGTGGTTTTGTGGAGGGGAAGCAAACATTTGACAACATTAATAAAACAATGATGATCCAGAGAGAAGCAGAATGTAAAAAAATGTCACTGTTGTTGGAGGTTCTTGATGCAGAGAAAGCATTCAACAGAGTAAGCTGCGATTTTATGATTAGGACGATGGAAGCATTTGCATTCTCTGAGAAAATCATAAGGTTAATTAGGAGGATATATGAGAATTCAGATATGAAAATTAAAATGGGGTGGGGGTCCTCTCTGATAACCTCTGTTTGAGCAAGGAACCATTCAAGGGTTTCTTCTTTCTCTTTGTTATTTGCATTATATTTCAGAAAACTGGCTGAGAAAATAAGGAACTCAGAAACGTAAAGATATAGTTGGTATAGCAGTCAAGAAAAGTTGGCTTTATTTGTCAATAATATTTTATACCTGATAAAAAAAAAGAAAAAAGACATTTCAGTGTTCAGGAACATTCTGAGACCGTTTGATGTCTTTTCAGGGTACAGAATTAATGGAGATAAAAGAAAGGAAAATAGTTCTAAACTATGTACCCACACACAAATTGGTTCAACAATACCCATATTTATGGGTTCATGAGAAAATTAATTATTTGGGAGTATAGATTAAAAAGGATTCTGTTGTGGCAGTTAAGGATAGGTGGGAACAGACTAAAGACTAAAAAGACAATACAAAACCTCAGAAATTGGAAATTCTGTTTCATGGATACAGATAGTAAGATACAAGCAGTGAAAATGTTTTTAGTGCCTTTAGTTTTATATACAATTCATGCATATTTTTACCAACTAGAGGAGAATCTGTGGATAGCAATTAATAAAGAGTTGAAGGATTTTATCTGGGGAGGGGAAGAGGGCAAGAATCAAGTGGGATAAGTTGATCCTTCCAATAGAACAAGGTGGTTTGGGATTACCTGGTTTGAAGTGGTATTTCAGAGCTACACATTTAAGGTTCCTATTCAGAGCACAAGTAGAAATATATAATTCAATGTCAAAAGGGATGATAATGAAACCAGAGGGGAAGCTCTTGAAACAAGGAGAGACTGGGAGTTTGGGTGCAGATCCTTAAGGAGAATAACAATAATTATATTCATTATTATAGTTACAAAGAAGCATTAAGTATTTTAAAAACTTAATGAACATGGGGATGGAGAAGGAGATTCTGCCTATATGGATGACTGCAATTAGGAGTACAGAGAATAGGCAAGAGGGGGCTGGAATTTACTGGAGAAAACTGGCAAAGGAACCGAGGTATTGTGAGCAAATAATTAGAGAGGGAAAGGTAACAGAATGGGTGGAGGCCAACAATTCATTTGGTCTGCAGGCTAGAGACTGCCTTTCCCATCAAAGACTGATATCAGATCACAGGCAAAGAGAAAGAAATAGGGGGATCCTAAGCAAAAGACCAGCACTGGTTGTGTTTTTTTTTTTTTTTTTTTTTTTTTTTTGCAGAATCTAGAACAGAAGCTGCTGCTGAAAAAAGGATAATTAGTAGAGCATGTAAATTATTGCACAATAACTATAGGAATTAATCAGTGGAAGTTATAAAGGACTGGGAAGATAGAATGGATAAGCAATTCAAAAAGAAACAATGAGGTGATATATGTATGTCTCCCAAATATGCAAAAAAGTCTAGACAATTTAGGATCTTTACCCAGAAGTGTTTGTATAGGTATTTTATTTTATACCCCAAGCAGACTCCAAAGAATTTTTTCTTTGGGTAGATTGCAAATGTTGGATGTGTGATGGAGAAGAAAGAGGTAATTGGGAACATATTTTGGGAATGTAATGAGTTGGCAGACTTTAAAAAAATTCTTGCGGACTACTCTAACAGGAATACTAGGTGAGCAAATTGGTATAACTAAGGAAATGATTATTTGAGCTGGGATACAGGATACAGATTGCCTAGAAATAGTAAAGCCTTGTTAAATTTAATTCTAGTGGCTGCCAAAAAGCAATTATTAGAAAATGGAAATCAAAGTCTAAACCAACCATATTAGAAGTAGTGAATATAGTAACATAGACACAACATCTGGAAATGGAATTTTTAGAAAAGGGTAGGAGCAAATTACACAAAAAAAAGGGAACTGTGGGAACAATGCATGCAGAATAATGTTTTGGAAGAGGAATGAGGTTTAAGGAAAGGCAGAAATGTAATGAGTTTGTAATGTTTGACTGACAATGACTGGATAGATTATAAGTGATACATAACATTTGCAAATGAAAATATGTCAATATGTTTTTTTTTCATTTATATAAATGTAAGTTTCCTATGTTACAAGTGACAATTTAATAGAGATTTTTCTTGTTTAAAAAACAAAGTAGATTTCTGAGGAAATTTATGAAAATATGGTGTATGGAAGATGTGAATTCAGCAGTAGGATCTTGGGCAGAATTTACATATTATTCCCCAAGGTACAATAACTGGGCTAGACTCAATTGAAATTATATTTTACACGAATATGTGCATTTTGTTGAATGATTCAACACACATCCGATAACTATTTTGGATTATGCACCAATAAAACAAAGATAAAAATGTAGGATAATGAAGTGAAAAATTAAACACTGATACTTTCCCATCTACTTGTTAAAAAGAGAAGAATTTATGGAATGGATTGCAGAAATTATTAGGGAAGCTAGAAATATCTTAAGTTATTTCTAGTGAGTGGAATAAAATGAAAATTGAGTTTAAAAACAGGGTATAAACAATATAGAAAGAGATATGGTTAAGAAGCAATTGGAATTACTCAGAAGGGTTGTCAAGACTTAAAATACTGCAGAATAAGAGGACTCTCACAAAGGAAGAAGAAGCAAAACTGCAGAGTAACTGGATAATATGCATGAGTTTAGAAAGATTGCTTTTAAGCATCTATTCTTTGATAACTCCAAAGCACAAAATATTTTACCACACTGACTTAACATTAACAGAAAGTAGAAATGGTTGCCATCAAACTTAGGGAGCCTATAACAAGAAAAATAACCAGAGATCCTGTAGAGGTATTAGAGATATTTAGAAAATTTTATAAAATTTGTATAAAACAAAGAAATGTGGATATCATGAAAGAGCACAAATGGAAATATTTATGGAAGACTTAATTATGCCAAGGTAAGGGGTAGATGAGACTCAACAGGTCTATATCAGAATCGCGAAAGCTGCTTTTCCCGAATACATATTCATCGACACATAAATGTCAAAGAACGAGAACAGCGAAGGACAACAGCAAAATTGAGAATGCCGAACAGATTTTCTTGGCTGACAGGATGATCATGGGGATGAAGAAATGAATCCTTTTCCCCACTGTAGTGTGGTCTTGGAGATGGTATATTTAAGTAGGGATGTGTGGGAGGGGGGGTACAGGGGGTTGCCCCCTGCAAAAACATTTGAAAAAGTGTTTTAGGTAAGGTTTGTTCAGTTAGGTTTACCTTACCTGTATGGCACTGTTACTTCTAGGAATGCATTTGGCATTCTCATTTTCACTGTTGTTGTCCTTCGCTGTTCTCGTTGTTCGACATTTATGTGTCGATGAACATGTATTCACGAAAGACAGCTTTCGCAGTTATAATATAGACCTGACTCAACAGCTAACAGTTTAGACAGGAGGAGATGAGATAAAAATGGTGATGTATAATCATTTTTCAGGAAAGTCACAAGGAACAGATGGCATTCCTGTGGTTGTTTGGAAATTAGAAGGGAAAGAATGTGATAAAGATCTGGGAGATTTTAACACTAATTCTTCTTGGAAGAAACCTGTGTTGCTTGTATTACCTAATGACGGTAAAGACCCATAAGACCCAGCCTTGTATAGATCCACTTCAACTTTAAACTATGATTATAAAGTGTTTATGTCTATACTAGCTACAAGAATGGTAAAAGTTTTGTAAATAACACACCAAAAAAGAAGGGAGAGATGGAAGGAGAGAGTGGCTACTGCAGTAGTGATCATTCAAACATCTACTGTTATGGTATGTTCAACTTATAAATCTGTACTATGTTCATCATATTAATCACTGTTGCAGTAGCCTTAGCTAAGTGGGTAGATTACCTTAGGTAAATAGAAGTTATGTCCTTACCATAACGTTCCATGTGGAGTGTTCATCTCGCCTTTGTTCTTACACATGGGTTCGGAGCCAATCCTCGGCTCCGTGTCGGCCGCTTGCAAGTTCTGCATCGAGAAGAAGCTTGAGACAACCTAATACCCACAATCCCCCTCTGCCTTTACCTCAGATCTAGTTTGCAAGCAAACCAGCAGTCAGAGAGAGCACACTCATGCCAATATCACATATGCACAGAACTATGAGTCTATATATATACATATATATACATGTCAACTATATATACAACAACTGCAATGCAGAAGCAGAATGCCCCAGACCAGGCACCAAACTGAACATTCTTCCTAAGGGTGGGAGGGTGGGAATGTAAGAACAAAGGCGAGATGAACACTCCACATGGAACGTTATGGTAAGGACATAACTTCTATATGTGATAGTGTTCAATCTCGCCGTTTGTTCTTACACATGGGTAGCGTCCCTAGCTCCTTGTTCCTGAGGAACTCACGGAAGGACGTTCTTGAGCACAGTGGAACCAAAGGTTGCCCTGTCCCTAGAAACCTTGTCTACCTTATAATGAGAAATGAATGTATGTGGTTTAGACCAAGTAGCAGCTGCACAAATAGCGTCTAGTGGTAGGCGAGCTGCATGAGCCAGGGATGTAGACACTGACCTTGTGGAATGTCCTTTGGGTTTGTGCAAAAGAGTTTGATCTGAAGAATCATAGACATAGATTGATGATACAATCAGTTAACCACTTAGAAAGAGTTCTTTTGGTAACCGCTACTCCTTTTCTGTTATCAGCAAAGGCTACAAAAAGTTGATCAGATTTCCTGTGATCTTTTGTTCTATCCAAGTAAAACCTTAGTTGTCTGTGGACATCTAATTTGTGCAACATATACTCCATTTTATTGGAGTGATTCTTGAAGAAAGTGGGTAATTCAATGGACTGATTAATATTGTTAATAGAACAAACTTTAGGAAGGAAGGATGAATTAGTGCGAAGAGAAACTCTGTCCGAGTGAAAGATCAAATAAGGGTGTTTAATGGAGAGAGCTTGAAGTTCAGATACTCGCCTAGCGGATGTAATGGCTACCAAAAAGAGAGTCTTCCACGACAAAAATTTCAATGGGCAAGAGGAGGCTGGTTCAAAGGGGGCAGCATCAACTTAGATAATAATAAGTTTAGACTCCAAGGTGACGTAGGAGATCTAATTGGTGGTCTAATATGAAAAGCCCCTTTTAAAAAGGCTTTACAAAGTCTGTGGGCCATAACAGGAGCCCCACATTCCTCCACATGGAAATTAGAAATGGCAGCCAATTGAACTCTTAATGTGGCAGGAGAAGCACCCTGATGGAACAATTCTGTTAAAAACTCTAATATTTTATTCAAAGGAGCCATAAGCGGGTCCACTTGCTGTGAATTTGCCCAGAATACAAAGCGCCTCCATTTACTAGTATATGTTTTAGTAGTGGAAGCTTTATGAGAAGCCACTAATATATTCTGAACTGCAGGCGAAAGAAGATCAGACCTGGCTAAGTTGGGAATTGGAGCAGCCAAGCTGCTAGATGGAGGGACAAAAGCGAGGGGTGGGGAGCCCCTGACGAGTGAGTAAATAGATCTGGCTCTGGGTCCAGGATCCAGGGTCCCCGAATGCAGTGTGTCATGAGGAAGGGGAACCAAATTTGACGAGACCAGAATGGGGCAATGAGGATTATTGTCCTGTGTAGGTTGTTGGCTTTCTGGAGAAACTTTGAGATCAGGGGGAAGGGAGGAAATGCGTACAGGAGACCCGGGGGCCAATCGTGAATCAGCGAGTCCCTGGGGACTTCCCCTGGAGGGGGTAATAGGGCAAAGTAGCTCCTGCATTTGGCGTTCATTGGAGACGCAAACAGATCGCAGGAAGGCTGGCCCCACGTGCAAAAAATCTTTTTCGCAACTGACTGTTTTAGGGACCACTCGTGCAGTAACAGTATTGCTCTGCTCAGCCTGTCGGCTATGACGTTGGATGACCCCGGGATGTGCGTTGCTATCAGAAAGCGACCCGTGGACTCCGCCCATTGCCAGATTCTCATGGCCTCTCTGCACAGCTGATAGGACTTGGTTCCCCCTTGCTTGTTTATGTACCAGACTACCGACATGTTGTCCGTCTGAACTGCAATAGTTCCCAGAGGAAGAAGGAGAGCAAAGTGTTGCAACGCTAGAAACACTGCCCTCAACTCTAGAACATTGATGTGCAGATTGTACTCTAAATTGGTCCATTCGCCTTGGACTGTCTGTCCCTGAAAGATGCCCCCCCACCCTATCAGGGAAGCGTCCGTGGTCACCGTAGCTGTAGGCGTGGGTAGCACAAATGGTCTCCCCTTGGAAAAGTTGCAAGTCTGAAGCCACCAGTTTAGGTGTGTTTTGCATGTGTTCGTTATAAGAATCTCGTGTGTTAGAGGTAGTTGTTGGAACGACCATTGTGCAAACAGTAGCCATTGTAGGACTCTCATGTGCAGTCTTCCCAAGGGTATTGCAATAAGAGAAGCTGACATGAGTCCCAAAACCTTCAGTACCAGTTTTGCTGGGGATTTCCTGGACAAAAGAAGAAGACGTATGTGAGTCTGAAGTGAAAGTATCCTTGTTGGAGGAAGTCTTAGAATTAACTGATGTGTATCTAATTCCGCTCCTATGAATAAGATACGCTGTGATGGCTGGAGTAAGGATTTTCCGAAGTTTATGGAAATTCCTAGGTGAATACACAGTTGAAGAGTGTAATCTCTGGCCTGTACTAGTTGACGCTGGGTGGTGGCAGAAAGGAGCCAGTCGTCCAGATACGGAAACACCTGGAATCCTAGGCGTCTCAAGTGAGACGCTACCACTGCCATGCATTTGGTGAAGACCCTGGGGGCTGAGGTCAGACCAAAGGGCAGGGCTCGAAACTGAAAGTGACTGGCACCCAGCCGGAAGCGCAAATGATCTCTGGATGCCCTGGCCATTTTGATGTGGTAGTATGCATCCTTCAGATCTATTGAGCACATCCAGTCGTCCTTCTGTAAGAATGGAAGGATCGATTGAAGCGTGACCATTCGGAACTTTTCTTTCTTGACGAAGGTATTGAGGTCGCTTAGGTCCAGAATGGGCCTCCAGTCCCCTATTTTCTTTGGAACTAAAAAGAACCTTGAGTAAGTTCCGAATCCTCTTTGGTCCTCTGGGACTGGTTGGATGACTCTTTTTTCTAGCAGCTTTGAAATTTCTATAGCTGCTGGCTCTCGCAGATGGGGCGGTACATCTGGGAGTCTTTTCTTTGGAATGGGATAGGATAGAAATGGTATATTGTAACCTCTGGTAACCACGCTTTTTACCCACTTGTCTGTAGCTATGTTTTGCCAGGCCTGAGGGTATAAAGCTAAGCGACCCCCGACTGCCTCCAGAGCAGGACAGTCGGGCCTCCTCTCAGGAGTGCTGGAAAGGTTTACCAGGGAGTGTATCCCTGTCACCTTGATTCTGCGGACCCCCTCTGCCGCCTGGGCGGCGTCTTCCACCTCTGCCCCCTCCTCTGCCTCTAGAAGGGGCATCACCCTGTGTGCCTGGGAAAGATCCTTGGGGTTTTCAAACCACATTTTTCCACCACGTTGCCCTTTGGGGTACGGTCTGGTTGGGGTGGAAAAACGGACTCCGACAGCAGACAGAGTCTTTCCCTCCTGCTCACACCGGGTAAGGGTCTCCTTTACTTTGGGGCCAAAAAGAGTGGCACCGTCAAATGGGGCGTTAGTAAAGGAAGACTTGAAGGCTTCCGCAAATGAACATAAGCGCATCCAGGATTGTCTGCGAAGAGCAATCGCTGAAGCTGCTGCCCTACTCGAACCTTCGACTGCGTAAGAGATCAGCCTCATGGACGAGTTCACAATGGATGTAAGGGTATTAAGTTGCGCTGTCACTTTCTCTGAGACAGCAGCATCTGTAGTACCCTGGAGGGTATCTCCCAACTCTTTGACTAGATCCCTCTGTAGTCGCGTAAAGTGGGTCAAATAGTTCAGGGATCGCATGAAAAAAGCCGCTGAACTAAAAATGCGCTTCCCATACCTGTCCATAGTCCTAGAATCTTTATTAGGGGGATGGACAGATGAGGAAGATTCCGACATCTCCTTTTTCGTGGCAGCTGCCACCACCATAGCATCCACTGGAACTCCTTTTGTCAAGTAAGTCTTGTCCTGGGGTGCAGTGATATACTTATTGGGCTTCCTAGGGACTGGTTCCACTGTGTCAGGAGCCTCCCACGCCCTTCGAGCAATAAGTTCCATTAATTCATCGAAGGGCGGAGTGACCCAGGAGGATGAAGGACGAGCACCGAATGCCTTCAGCAAGACTGACTCATCCTCAGAAGGGGGAAGGGACTGCCAGTCACCTCTCTGTTTCAGGATCTCCAATATGTCAGAAAAAGAGACATCTTCAGAGGGTGACTTAGGGGACCCTTCTGACTCATCTAAGTCAGTATCGGATGTCAAAGATTCTTGTGGAGAATCTAAGTGTCTCCTCTTACACAATCTTTTCCTAGGGACTTCTTCGTGGGGAGCATCCGAAGAAGCCTCCGAGGAAGAGGGGGCACCCTCCAGGGGTGGCTGAGACACCGGTGCTCGACGCTTGGATGTAGCCGTGGGTGCAGAGGAGGATAACGGCCCTTTATGGGGAGGAGAGGTTGCTTCTACTGATGTGGTTGTCTGGGTAGACAACACCTTCCTCATGAGATCGAAGGCCCCCGGGTCCCGAGTCGAAGAATCTCCCGGTTCCGAAGAAATGGGGAGAATCCCCGAGACAGGCACCGAAGGCATCGACCCCGAGGACGGAGCCGAATCGATCCGCGCCGAGGCCCGAGGGAAGAGTCAGAACCAAACGCCGGTTCGACTCTTGGCCCCGGAACCAAGGACAGATCGTCGGCTCCGAGACTCCGGTACCGGATCCGACGGAGTCGAGGTGAGAGGAACAGACCGAGAAAAAGATGGTTCTGGACCCGAGGGCTCCACAATCAGAAGATCAACCTCTTCCGGCTCCAAAGACTGGACAGGTCTCGGAGGAGGAATGGATGGAGACAATGGGAGGCCTTCAAGTTTCGACACGAACTGGGTGGAAACCAAATAAGTTCGGATAGGGCCGAATGCTGCAATAACTTCAGCACCAGACGATCCACATCGACAGCGGAGAGCTTAGAAGAAGAACGGGTCGAAGGAACCAAGACGGAGCCGACCTCAATAGAGTCGAGGAGGGAGCTCCATCACCGGTTCCAAGACTCGAGGCTCAGGAACTGACACCAGTTGAACACTCGCCCCGAAGTCTGTGGAACCGGTGATCTAACTTTACTCGAAGAGCTCGGAGCCGATGACTTGGGCTCCGACGTCTTCGATTCCTTCGAGGATTTGGATGCCTGGTCTGAAGCATCCAGAGCCTCCTGAAAGGAAGGTTTTAATAACCCCCTGTCCATGAGTTTCCTGCGCCTATCTGTCATGACCCTCCCACTAAAAGAGTGACAAATTGAACAGTCCTCTTGTAAGTGGAGAGGGCCAAGGCAGTAGACACAGGAACTATGGTTGTCAGTCACTGACATTTTTTGGCCACACTGGCAACGTTTAAAACCTGATTTAATTTTCTCAGACATCTTAAAGAAAAACAACAGGTAAGAGAAAATGTCAAGTCCAGTAAAGAGACAAATCCAGTAAAAAAATGTCGAATCCGATAAATAAGTCAGTCCGGTTGTCAATATTCAAGTAAGGGGTGGAAGGCCCGAAAAACTCTAACAAGTTTAATTAAACTTAACGGTACCGACTATTTCTACCTTACCACACACACATACACTATGTAACCAAAAAGTACTTTTAGAACAATTTTTTTCTCAAATATAACAATAATAAAGTTATATCTTATCTGAAGTTGCTCGAGCTAGATCCCAGTGATGCGAACGCAGCAGCGGCAAACTAGATCTGAGGTAAAGGCAGAGGGGGATTGTGGGTATTAGGTTGTCTCGAGCTTCTTCTCGATGCAGAGCTTGCAAGCGGCAGACACGGAGCCGAGGATCGGCTCCGAACCCATGTGTAAGAACAAATGGCGAGATTGAACACTATCACATCTATATTTTAGAAGCTGAAGAAGAAGACTTCAGGAACCCCTGGAGAATGGTCCTACCAAAGCTTGATCTGGATCTTGACAAGTAGTCAAGCTTGTAGTGCTTTGTAAAAGTATGTACAGAGCACCAAGCAAGAGCTACTAGAATACTTCTGGAATCAAATCCTTTTCAAAAAGGAATTCATTGAAGCCAAGGCCTTGGTACAGTGGGCCCTGACCCTGCCTGGATTAGATCTGTTATGGTTAGCATGACAAAAAGTAATAGCCTTAGACAATCATTTTGGAAATAGTCTGTTTTCACACAGGTTGTTCCTTCTTCTTACATTCTCAAGAAATGAAAAATTAATCTGAAGATCTACAAGATTTAGTTCTGTCAAGATAGTACCTGAGTTGTCTGCGGACATGCAAATTATGGTGTAACCTTTCTCTGTAATTTTTAGGTTCAGGAAAGAAAATGGGGAGCTGGATAGTTTGGTTTAAAGTAAACTTGGCTATCACTTTAGGCATAAAAGAAGGATTAGTTTTCAAAGAAACCTTGTCTCTATGGAAAATGAGATAGGGTTGACTCACCATAAGAGCTTGCAACTCAGACGTCCTTCTTGCTGAGGTCAGATCAATCAGTAAAACTGTATTCTGTGTTAAGAACTTCAAGCCAGCCAGATTACCAAGTTCAGACAGTGCAAGTTGTAGCTTATCTAACAGAAAATTAAGATCCCAAGGAGGGACCACCGGTTTTCTTGGAGACCTCTTATGTAAAACCCTTTCAAAGAACATTTTGAAATGAGAATGTCTTGAAAGAGGAGTATCCATGGGCAGACATGATAAAATGGTCAATAAATGAACACTGACAGAGGAATAAGTAAGGCCATAAGGTAGTCACTCGCACAAGTATTGTAAAACCAGAGAACAACTAGCCTTAAATGGATGCTAGCTGTGTTGCTGGCACCAAGAAGAAAACCTTTTTCCATTTGTTAATATTTAATTTTTTAATAGCAGGCTTTCTTGACTCCATTAGTACCCCTGGCACATCTTCAAAAAACAGGTGCCTAAAGGGGATTAAGACCTTATCATCCATAGGTAAGTAGGTGAGTAGTGAGCTATCTACCCTTGTGGGTCATTTTGATCCTAGCTAACTTCCCTTCCAAACATGAGGATCAAACCCTGTACCTTCGCTCTATGAGGTAAACACCTTAACCATTTTACTAATCCCTACAACCCCTAAAGGCAGTCAATTGAAGAAGATTGATATTGGAGTGTATCAACACCCCTGTTTTTGTGTGAGTAGATCCAGTCTGTGAGGAAGCTTGTAATTGTCCCTGGCAATTCCAAAAAAAGGGAGAACCATGGCTGCCTGGGCCAGAAGGGAGCCACCATAATGGTCTTGTGGGAGTCCATCTGAATCTTTAGAAGTACCTGTTAGAGTGGGCCCTGATATTAGTGGAAATGGTGAAAAGGCATACAGGAACATTCCTGTCCAAAGAAAAGGCATCTGTTTTCCAGGCTTTCTTGCATGGAGTCCTGAAACAGAAATTTGGCAGTTGATTGTTCAGACAGGAGGCAAAGTAGTCTACCTGAGGAAATTCCCACAGATGGTTCAAAACTTGGAAGAACCCCACACACCCATCTAGTTTCCATTAATGAGTGTCTGCCCTGGTCCTGCTCACTTTGTCTGCTACATAGTTTTGCTCTGATGGAATGAAGGATGCCTGCAGACTGACATTGTGCTGTGAAGCTATATCTGAAGTTAACATGGCTAGACTGCAAAGGGAATACAACCTGGTTCCCCTTCACTTGTTGATGCACCACATGGCTGTGACATTGTCTGTGACCACTTGAAGAGGTCCTTGGGAGAAAGATGGTTCAGAGGCTTGATTGCATTAATCAAAGCAAGCATCTCCTTGATATTTCTATGTTTGTATCTGTCCTTGGTGTCTCACACCCTCTGCACTTTTATCCTTCCTGAAACTGCTCCCCAAGCAAAATCTGAAGTGTCTCTGGTGACCAACTACTTTGGGGCAGACAGGAGAAGAGGAAATCTGTATTGAAGGATATCTGTTGTCTACACCAAAATATTTCTCTTCAGACAAATCCCAACACTTGCATTTGAAAAGATAAATGGTATTGATGCTGGGAACAAAAAAAGTTAGAAACTACTGCATCCTTTTCATGTTGAGTCTTGAGAATCATAGATATCATGAATCCCAAACTACTGAGATATTCCCTCCCAGTGACTAAAGTCTGAGTGGAACACCTTAGAAATAGATCAAAATAAAGATCGATTTTTTTTTTCCTGTAGAAGAAAAGCTCTTTGAACTGAAAGTTGGCATCCCAGGAAATAATCCTGTGTGAGGGAGTCAAGAAAGTATTTTGTATGTTCACTTGGAATCCAAGCTCATGTAAGAAAACTCTCACCTAATGGCTTCCAGATACTTTGAAAAACACTCTATAAAAATAAGCAAGTTGTCTAAATACAGAAAAATGTAGATACCCTGTAGCCTGCAATGAGCTGTAGCTGGAGCTAGACAATTTGTGAAAACTCTTAGTGCAGTGGATAGTCCAAAAGGTTAAGGTAGAGAACTGATAATGTGATTCAGACACACAAAACCTTAAGAGACATCTGAAGTCTGGATTAACAGGGATTTGATGAGCATCTTTTCAGTCTAGTGTTACCAGGAAACGTGAAAGAGGATGAAGAGGTGAAATGGCATCTTTTTGAATTTGGCCACCAATACAAACAGGTTTAAGAAAGATCCATTACTGGTCTACAAGCATTTTCTTTCCATGGTACTAGGAACATACCTGAACAAAAACTCTTATCCACTCCAAAAGGAGGAATTGGTTCTATCACTCTTTGGGATAGCAAGTGATGTAGAACAGGTGGAAACCAAAGAGTCTGATCTGGAGGATGAGGAATGATCCCCAGGGAAGATGGAACTTCCTCCCAGTGCCATCTGTAACCTTGATGAATGATATTCAGTACCCATTTGTCTGAAACTTCAGGCCTTCTGGAAGAAAAAAGGGGCCAGGGTAGGAGTGGGTGAATAGTCTTTCAGACTTGTTGGTATGATTTTGGTTTTGTGAGGTTTTAGATTTTATTCTGGGACCCCCTTGCTATTTCCTCTTAAACATCTGTTTACCTGAATTCTGTTGAAACTGCTTATTCTGGTTTTTGACAAAACTGGATGAGGAGAAAGAAAATCTGTTGGATAATTTGGAAAAAGAGGGCTGAAAATCCCTGAATCAGCTTACTTCTTTCATCACACTTTTTGGTCATCTCTGCAGCAGACAGGCCAAATACTAAATCTTTCTCCAAGGGAAAAGTTTCAAATCTAATTTTTAACATTATCAGGAAGTTTCTGAGAATGCAGCAACGCAAACCTCCTTATAACAGTACCAGTGGCCATAGCTGTGGTAGAAGTATCAACAGAGTCATACACACACTGTAAATAAAGAGTAGTGATCCGTGCAATAGAAGAAACTAAGTTATTTACAACAGATTTTTCAACACAACAAGAAACTGTAGGTAAAGTATTCATCATACTTTCAAAAATTGTTGGAACAAACTTTAACATATGAACCTGATGATTCAAAATTCTGAAAATCAAAGTTATGGAAGTATAAACTTTTTCCCCATACCTATCAATACTATTTCCATCCTTATCAGAAAGAGTAGGATTGCAATTAACTAAGTGCTTAGCAGCAGTGGGATAAACTAAGACTATATCTGCTGGGTCAGGTTGATGAATAGTGTATACACATTTAAAAGGCTGACGTAAGTACAGTTGTGTACCTACCATAAATGTAGATGTTCGAGTGCATTCACTGTTGCAGTCATTACACTTGGGTTATCCTACTGGCAGGCTACCCACAGTCGGCCTGAATTCCAAAGTCCTGGTCCGGCGTCAGTTGCTGTTGCCTCTTCCCTGACGTCAGTGCGCCAGGGGTATAAAAGATGCAGCTGACGCCATTTTCTTCAGTTTTTCTTGCCCCAGATGTCAGGTGCCCCCAAAAGGGTAGGCTGTAAAAATTATGATCATAAAAAAGCATGCACATAACCTTCATCTACAAGCAAATACACCACATAGGTTGTATAGAATTGATAGGTACAGATAAGTCCCAGCAAAGAAAAAGGGGGATGGTGGGAGGGTAACCTGGACTGCAACAGTGAATACACTCGAACATCTAAATTTATGGTAGGTACACAACTGTACTATGTTCATCGTGTTTCACTGTTGCAGTCATTACACTTGGGTTGAATCCCAAAGCTGAGGTTCGGCGGCTGGGCCTAAATAGAGTTTGGAGTGGCTATGAGGCCCTGCAGAACTGCAGTGGCAAAGCCTGCTCTGGATTTAGAGTAGAGAGGTAAATGGTAGTGCTTTGTAAAAGTGTGCACTGAAGTCCATGTTGCAGCCTCCAAAATATCCTTGGTTGGTACTCCCCTGAGGAAGGCTGCTGAAGTTGTTGCTGCTCTGGTAGAATGTGGCCTAATGCCCTTGGGCACTGATTTGCCATGTTGTGAATAGCAGAAATGAATGCAGTGGCCTATCCATTTTGAAATCGTCTGTTTTGAAATGGCTTTTCCTTGGGAACCTGCAGCATATGCCACTAAGAGTTGTTCAGTCTTTCTGAAAGCTTTAGTCTTGTCCAAGTAAAAGCGTAGCTGTCTGTGTATGTCCAAAGGATGCAGAAGTCTCTCCACCTTATTCTGTGGGTTTGGATAAAAGGTAGGCAAATGTATGGTTTGGTTAAGAGCCATGCTGGACACTACCTTAGGCATAAATGTCGGGTTTGTCCTTACAGACACCCTGTCTTGATGGAAAATAATAAAAGGTTCCACAGCCATTAGTGCCTATAACTCTGAGACTCTTCTTGCTGAAGTTATTGCTAGGAGAAGAGCGTTTTTCCATGACAAGTATTTTATCTTTGCTGTATTGACAGGCTCAAAAGGAGGCAGTGTGAGTTTTTCCAAGACAAAATTGAGGTCCCGTGTAGGTATTGGAGCTCTCCATGGAGGTCTTATGTTTTTGGCCACTCTGAGAAACTGTTTTGGCAGTGGATGAGGAAAAAATAGGTGAGTCCATATTGTAATGAGCTGAAATGGCAGAGGCATGGATCTTAATTGATGAGAATGATAGGCCTTTGTCCAGCATCTCAGTTAGGTATTGCAAAATCTGAGGAATATTTGGTTCAAGCGAGTCAATCCCCTGCGCTTGGTTCCAAGCACAGAATCTCTTCCATTTTTCTACATAAGATTTTCTGGTGCTGGGCCTCCTGGCCTCCAAAATAACATCCATAACTGCTTTAGAGAGAGGTGTGTTCTGAATGATTACATTATCGGCCATGCAGCCAGATTTAGGGTTCTGAGTTGGCTGTGCAGGATCTGATTGTTCTGTTGGGTCAGAAAATGAGGTATTAGAGGCAATGTCCAGGCTGGGCCTTGAGACAAGCTCTTGAGGATTGGGTACCAGTGCTGGCATGGGCAGTCTGGGGCAATCAGTATCATTTTTGGCTTCTCTTGTCTGGCCTTTAGGAGTACCTTGGAGAGTAGAGGCAGAGGAGGGAAGGCATATACTGTAAGGGCTTTCCAGCTGAATGAGAGGGCATCCACTTTCCATGCTTGCTTGTGGTAAGTCCGAGTGCAGAATCTCTGTAGCTTGCAGTTGTGAGGGGAAGCGAATAGATCTATCTCTGGGCATCCCCATTTTCCTGTTATCATGTTGAAAATTTGTGGATCCAGTTTCCACTCGTGAGGATCCATGAGGTTTCTGCTTAGTTCGTCTGCCAAAGTGTTTGTCTTTCCTGGCAGGAATTGTGCTTGCAGATGTACTTGATAAGTCAATGCTGTGTTCCACAAAGTCATGGCTTGCCTGCAGAGAGGGTAGGAATGTGTGTCCCCTTGCTTGTTTATGTACCACATGACTGTAGTATTGTCCGTCTTTATCAGTAGCTGTCCTGGATGAAGTAGGTTCTTGAAGACTGTCAGGGCATTTTGTACATCTAGCATCTCTTTTTGATTGATATGAAGATGCATTTGGTTTGTGGGCCATTTGCCCTGAATACATTTTCCTGCCATGTGTGCCCCCCAGGCATAATCTGGTGCATCTGTTGTTAGTGTCTGCCTGGCAGTGGGTAAGGTGAATGGCTGTCCCTTGTTATGGTGAGAAGCCTGTGCCCACCATTGAAATTCCTGTTGCAGGCAGGGAATGAGAGTAATTACTGTTTCCAGGCTGTAGCAATGTTGAGTTCAAACACTTTTGAGATACCATTGTGGTTTTCTCATATGCAGTCTTGCATATGGAATTAGTAGAATGCAGGATGCCATGTAGCCCAGAGCCTGCAGAATTTTTCTTGCAGATAACTGGGTCTCTGTTGCCATGTCTTTGAAGTAAGAAGTCAGATGCCTTTGTTTGTCTGGCGTAAGATAAGCCATCTGGGCAGTTGTATTTAAGCTTGCACCCAGGAATATTATCTCTTGAGAGGGTACTAGTTTTGATTTTTTTTTGTTTACTGTGTACCCTAGGCAAATCAGTAATCTTTTAACAAACGCCAGATGCTGTAGTAGAATATCTTTGTCCTTTGCTTGATTAAGGCAGTCGTCCAAGTAAGGGTATATTTGAATTCCTCTTTGTCTGCAAAATGCAATCACTGGTGCCAGGCATTTTGTGAAGACCCTGGGCGCAGTAGATAAGCCAAAGGGCAGTGCAGAGAATTGGTAGTGCAGTGATCCGGCTATGAATCTGAGGTATCTTCTGCAAGATTGTCTGAGTGGGACATGCAGGTATGCCTCCTTGAGGTCCAAAGTTACAAGCGAAGCCTTCTTGTCCAACATGGGCAGAAGCTGCTGTAGTGTTAACATTTTCAATTTTGGGACGTCCAGAAAGGTATTTAGAATAGACAGGTCCAGACCTGGTCTCCAGGCTTTGTCCTTTCTTGGTACTAAGAAAAGTCTTGAGTAAAATCCTTGTCCCTGCTCTTGTTGTGGCACTGGCTGAATAGCTCCCATGTCCATGAGAGAAGAAACTTGTTTTTGTGCGTCTTGCCATTGATTGTGTGGAAGGTCTGGCATACCTTTTGCCTTTGGAAAGGTGTGAAAGTGGAACCTGTAGCCCTGAGAGACTATATTTAAGACGCATTTGTCCTGGGTGATCTTGTGCCAGTTTTGTGAAAAAAGTGCTAGCTTTCCCCCTAAGGGTGCTGTCAAAAAATAAGTGCTTGGCATTGGCAGAGGGAAGTCATTGGGACTGTTTTTTATAAGGCTGTGATTTGTCTTCTCCGCTTTTGGAGGTAGAAGCACCCCATTGTTTGGGCCTGTATGAGCCCTGGGGTTGTTGCCTGCCTCTAGGGCATCTGAATCTGCCTCTTTGTGGTCTGACACTGGAAAGGACCAATTCTTAGAGGGCCAGCTCCTGCTAAATCTGGGTGGCTGTACCTGTAAGAAATCTTTTACTGTCTGCATAGATTTTGCCTTATCCTCCATTTTCTTTAAAACCTCCTCTGCCTTAACACCAAACAAAGTATCATTCTATAATGGAGCATCCAATAATTTTGCTTTAACATGATCAGACAGATTTTGTTCCTTTAACCAAGCAGGCCTTCTAATAACAGAACCTGTAACAGCGGCCCTGCACGAGGCCTCCAGTGAATCATAGCCACATTGCAAAGTATGCTTTCCCACTTGTTCAGCTGCATGCAATAAATCCTGCAAATCTTTGTTCTCAGAACACTCAGAATTTGTCAACATTTTTTGTTTTAACAAGGACATTAAGTATTGCTGATATTTGAGCATATGAAACTGACAATTTAAAGCCCTTAAAGCCAAGGTAGCAGAAGTGTAAACTTTTTCCCCCATCTGTCCAAAGCCCTAGAATCTCTGTCTAAGGGGACAGGGTTTTTGGCAGAAGCAGCCTTGACCCCTTTGGGACCCTGTGAGATAGTTTCTGGGTCAGCAGCAGGGTTTTTGTAAATAAATTTAAGGGAGTCTGAGACCTTGTAGTACCTGTCCGGCTTAACAGGGGCAGGAGGTAAAGAGTCTGGAGACAGGCCGGACTCTGAAAATACATCATCTACTATGTCTAGAACAGGGGGAATTGCAAGAGGTCTGTGCTGAGGAAGTAAAAGAAAGTCTCTAAGTCTTTTCTTAGAATCAGAATAATCCTGGCTCTCCCAATGGAAATGCTCCCTCATGGTATGCAGGGTTTCCCCAAAAGAATAGTCCTCAGGAGGAGAAGCTGAAGGAATAGAATCTTCAGCATCAGAATCCTCATAGGGAGGAACGGAATATCCCTGATCAGAAGAGGAATCAGAGGAAATTGAAACCTGATCAGAGGAATCATATTCAGTGTCTTGCCTAGGCCTCTTATCAGGAGGGGGATGGGAACCCCTGATCAAAGTAATTAGATATTCGGCCATTTTGAGCATCTGTTTCTTAGGCATAGAAGCCTGTCCTGGAGAATGCTGCACTGGTTTCCTTGTCTTTAAAACTGTTTTAGACTTTGTCTTGGATGCTGAAGTAGGCTTTATATAAAGTTGTGTAGGTCTGAAGACACCCTCAGAAGCCGATGCCTGCTCAGCGGCTCCAGACCCATCTGAGGGATAAATTTCTGAAGGGCCAATACCTTGAGTATCCAGAGGCCTAGCTGTCTCCACGTGGGAGTCGGAGGTGGCCTGTGGCTCTGAGGTAGCGGGAGTCAGGGGCTGTGAAAGCACCTCACTGAGCACCGGCAAACCGGCGACTGGCCTAGAAGAGGCTTCATCTTCGGTTTTGGACCTCAGATGCTTGTCCTTGTCTTTATCCTTGCGTTTTTTATGAATTTCGGTAGTCGGTTGTTCCGACGGCATTATGTAGTTAAACCTTCTTCCAAAATAATGAAAAGCAAAATCGTACAGATGCTTAATAGTGCGTTGGTTAAATCTAGCACAAAACTGACAACTAGCAACTTTGTGGTCAGGGCCTAGGCAAGGAATACAGTAAGAGTGGAAATCCTTATGAGGTATTTGCTTCCCACAAAAAATACAACTGTTAACTTTTTCTGACATCGGTCTGGAGCAAGAAAAAAGTTTCCCCAATGGGATACTTAGCTATATTGAACACTTCGGATCTGAAATTGAATTTCGAAAATCTCAGGAGTCGGCCGACTGGCACTTGCGAACTGCTTTTACTTCGGGCATCACGCGGCAAGAAAGACTGAAGAAAATGGCATTGGCTGCATCTTTTATACCCCTGGTGCACTGACATCAGGGAAGAGGTGACAGCAACCGATGCCGGACCAGGACATTGGAATTCAGGCCGACTGCGGGTAGCCAGCCAGCAGGATAACCCAAATGTAATGATTGCAACAGTGAAACACGATGAACATCTTTATACATCCTATCTGCCTTTTTAGGGCCAGTTGGTGGAGTATCAGGAAAACAGCAGGCAGAAACACACATCCTATAAAGCAGACAGAACAGGAAGCACCCTGGAACAGAACACCATGGCTGCCCTACTGCAAACAATTTTAAAACTATTGTGAATTAGAATTTCAATTGGAATATTTCTAATACTGTGGCCACTATCCTTGGCAAGGGCTAACTGTATCTTTCTCCCTAAAGCAGTGTGCATTACAGGCAAGAGTCACCCTACATAGACTACACTAAGTATAATTCCACTGTCTTATGCTTAGGTATTCTAAGTCCTGAACTGTTTTGAGAAATGAATATTTGCATCCTCCATACTATGAGGGCACTGACATACCAAAACTACATGTTGAATTTCCAGATTAATTTGTTACACATAGCCTCTGAATGTAGAGGCGCCATGCCCAATTCTGCAAAAGAGTACATCCTCAAACCACAGACAGCAAAGATATCCATAAGTTCTCTCCCTACGGAAGTAAAAATGCAACTGTCTAGGAACATCTAATAAATGTAGTACATATTCTCCTTTGTTAGAAAATTTGGGAAAGAATAATGGCAAATTGATTGATTTATATTGAAAAATGACACCACCTTTGGAAGAAATGATGGGTTGGTATGTAAGATAACTCTTGTCTTTATGGAAAAACAAGTATGGAGGTTTTGAGCACAGTGCTTGGATCTCTGAAATTCTTCTGGCCTAAGGTAATAGCCACTACGAACATTATCTTCCATGAAAGATATTTGAGTTTGCATGTAGATCAGGGTTCAAAGGAGGATTGTGTAAGAGACTGCAGCACAAGATTTAGGTCCCAAGGGAGGGTAGGATCTTTAAAGGGTGGCTTTAAGAGTACAGTGCCTTTCCAAAAAGCATTGTTCAACTTATGGGATGCTACAGAAGAACCATTTATTCCAACAAGAAAACTGAAAATCACTGCTTATTGTACTTTAACAGTAGAAGAACTACCGCCTTCTTCAAAAAGATGTGCTAGAAATTTCAAGATATTATGAATGAGGACTGAGAAAGGTTTAATATTATGGTTTTGAGCCCAAAAAACAAATCTCTTCCATTTGCTGGAGTATAGTTTTCTGGTGGAAGGTTTATGGGAGGACAAAAGAATATGATGGACAGGAGAAGACAGCATAGGTTGTCTGGCTATTAATGGAACTGGAGGAACCAGGCAGTTAATCTGAGATTCACTATGTCTGGATGTATCATGCCTTTTGCATGAGACAGGAAGTCCAGAGTTGGATCCAGAAACCAAGGTGGCTGAATCAGGTGAGGCCAAAGGAAAGGAAACCAAATTTGTTGAGCCCAGTAAGGGGCAATGAGGTTGACCTTGCTCTTCAACCTTGTAGCTTTATGAAGAAATTTGGGGAATTAGTGGAGTGGGAGAATATGTTTAAAGGAAAGTGTGAGTGTGTGTGTGTGTGTGTGTGGGGGGGGGGCAATCATGAAGTAGAGCAGTTGAGGAAGAATGAAAATGGATAACACAGACAGAATGTTATGGTAAGTACATAACTTCTTTATCTGATGTCACTTTTCATTCTATTCTCAACTGATGGGAAACAGTTCCCATTTACATAAATTCCTCGGTGGACTATACAGAAGGATATTCCTGAGCTCAATTGAGCCAAAGGCTGCTCTACCCCACAAGACCAGATCTAGTTTATAATGAGTAATAAAGGTATGAGGACTGGCCCACGTTGCAACTGCACATATGATATCCACGGAAGCCCTAAATAGGAACACTGAAGAAGTTGCCAAGGACTTAGTTCAATGAGCTCTTAGAGGTTTTGCTAAGGATAAACCCAATTAGTTGTAGACAAATGATGTACAATGCATCAGCTATCTGGCTAAGGTTACATTTGCAACTGATTTTTCCAATTTAGAATCTGCAATGGACACAATTAATCTGTCTTTATAATATATTTTGTTCTACGTAGGTAAAAACATAATTGTCTGTGGACATGCAATAAATATAACATATATTCACCTTTGTTTGCAAATTTAGAAAAGAAGACTGGCAGATTGATGGACTGGTTAATACTGGATTCTTACATGAACTTAAGAATCAAAGAAGAGTTGGTACATAATGTTACTATATCCTTATGAAAAATCAAGGAGAGGTTTAGAAGATAATGCTTAAAGTTCTGAAATTCTTCTAGCAGAGGGAATGTCCACTAAAAGACAGTTTTCCAGGTCAGGAAGTTAAGATCATATTTAGCTGCTGGTTCAAAGGTGGAATGAATGAAGGCCTGCAGTACCAAATTTAAATCCCATGGTGGAGTAGGATCTTTATATAGAGGTCTCAGCAGGAGGGTGCCTCTCAAAAGGGCTTTACAAAGCTTAGATGAAGCCAAGGGAGAATTCTCAAATCCAATATGAAAATTAGAGATTGCTGCTAACTGAATTCTAATTGTTAAGGATCTAGCTCCCTCATTAAAAGTTGTTGCCAAAAATTCAAGAACACTTTGCACAGGAGCTGAGAAGGGGTCAATGTGTTTCTGCTGTGCCCCAAAAATGAACCTTTGCCATTTACGTTTGTAAAGTTTTCTTGTAGAAGCTTTATGGGAAGATAAAAATATGTGATGGATATGGATGGAATGGAATAAGTGATGGAGAGGGGAAGAGAGCATCTGTTGTCTGGCTATTAAAGGAACTGCAGAAACCACGCTGTTAGCCTGAGGTCTGAGATATCCAGATGAATCATGTCTGTTGGGTGAGACAGGAGGTCTGGAATTGGATAGAGAATCCAAGGTGGGTAAAGTAGATGAGGCCAAAGGAAGGGGAACCAAACCTGTCGAGGACAGTAAGGTGCAAAGAGGATGACTTTGCTCTTGAACTGGGCAGCTTTCTGTAGGAATTTGGGGATTAGGGGTGTTGGGGGGTGTGCATAGAGAAGACTGGGGGGGCAGTTGTGGAGTAGACTGTCCCTTAGTAGTCCTCTGGTGGAGGGACCAGGGCAAAGAAGCTGCTGCACTTGTTGCTTAGGGGAAATGCGAACAGGTCACAGCAAGGCTGGCCCCATTGACAGAAAATCATACCTGTCACTTTCATGTTGAGTGACCACTTGTGAGGTAGTAGAATGGACTGCTCAGTTTGTCTGCTATCATGTTAGACTTCCCCAGAATGCACGTTGCTATCAGAAAGCGGTTAGAAGAAATCACCCATTGCCACACTCTGAAAGCTTCTCAACACAAGGGGTAAGACATGGTTTCCCCTTGTCTGTTGATGTACCAAACTCCTGACATGTTGTCTGTCTGGATCACAACCATCCTGAAAGGGAGAGAGTCTTGGAATGTCTGCAACACTAAAAGCACTGCTTTAATTTCCAGGTCACTGATATGTGTGTTGGCCTCTTTGGGGGACCAAGTGCCTTGGACTGTTTTCCCTAGGAAGTACCATCCCATCGGGCAAGCATCTGTGGTCACTATAGCCTTGGGGCTGAGGCAGGATAAAAGGACAACCTTTTAGAACTTGATCTGGTTGAATCCATCACCAAAGGTATCTCTTGCATGGCTAAGTGATTCTTATTTCTGCTGACATGTGTTGATAAATAATTGAAGAATTGACCACTGTGTTGCTAGCATCCACTAAAGAATTCTCATATGAAATCTTGCTAGAGGAACTAAAATTATGGCCGCTGACAATGACCCCAACGCTTGCAGAATCAACTGAACTGAATTTTTGGTACTGCAAAATACTTTCCTGACCTGGAATCTGATAGTCTGCCCTCTTGAGAGAAGAAGAGAAGCTGTCACTGATACCGTGTTGAATACTTCTCCTATGAATTCCAATGTTTGATTTGATTGTAACTGAGACTTGCTGTGATTTATGATTATCCCCAGATGAGAACAGGTCTGGAGTACCTGATCTCTTGCTCTTATTAGATGTTTGGTCGGGCAGGGGGGTAATGAGCCAGTTGTCTAAGTATGGAAACACTCAGAATCCCTGCAGTCTCAAGTGAGCTGCTAACGCTGCCATGTACTCGGTAAACACTCTGGGGGCTGTGGTGAGGCCAAAAGGCAGTGCTCTGTGACTAGCTCCCAGATGGAAATGTAAATACCTTCTGGATTGTCTGTTCATTTTTATGTGACAGTATGCATCATGAAGGTCTATCAAGCACATCCAGTCGTCCTTGTCTAAAAAGGGCAGAATAGACTGAACCATGGCCATCCAAAATTTTGTGTGTTGAACTGACTTGGTCAAATTGCTGAGATCCAAAACTGGTCTCCAGTCCTCTGTTTTTTTGGCACTAAAAAGAATCTTGAGCAAGTTCTGGAGAATTTCTGGCCTGGTGGGACCTCTTGGATGACTCTTTTTTCTAGCAGCTTTAGAATTTCTAGTGTTGCTGCTTTCCTCTGACTAGGTGGAACATCAGGAAAGTTATATACAGATGGAGGTGAGATGGAAAAGGGAGTTATATAACCTCTGGAAATAATCCTCTGCACCCAAGTATCTTTTGTTATGTCTAGCCAGGCTCTCTGGTGCAGGGATAATTGACTTCCAATTGTCTCCAGAGGTGGACAATTGGGCCTCCTTTCAGGAGTGCTGATAGGAGCTATTGGAGAAAGAATCTCTGGACTCTTGGCTCTGCAGGCCTCCCCTGCTGCATGTGTTCCATTTGAGTACCGCCCTCTGCCCCTGGGGGAACTATCTCCATGAAGATCTTGGAAAAGACCCTAGGACTTCCTGAACCACATTTTTTGACCACCTCATTGATTCTTAGGAAAGGATCTTTAAGGGTCAAAAAACATATGCCCACTGAAGAGGGTCTTTCTGTATTTCTCAAACCTGGAGAGTGTGTCTTTAACTTTAGGAGTAAACAACAAACTGCCGACAAAGTGTGTATTGATGAACGAGGACTTAAAGGGCTCCACAAAAGCACACAAGTACATCCAGGCATGACTCCTGATGGAAATGCCTGAACCCACCTCCCTTGAGGTACCTTCAGCTGCATACGAGATAATCTTCACTGACGAATTTGAAATAAATTGAAGGGTAGCCAACTGGTAGGCCACAGAAGATTGAGCCTCGGCAGCAGTGGTCCCTGAAAGGAATTTTTAAAGTTCCTTGATCAAGTTCCTTTGTAGTCATGTAAAGTGTGCCAAGTAGTTCAGTGACCTAAGGGCAAGGGTCACTGAAACATACACATGCTTTCCAAATCTGTCCAATGCCCTACACCCCCTGTTAGGGGGATGGACAAGCTTTGCTTAGCAAGTTCCTTCTTTTTGGCCATCTCCATGACCATAGCATCTAAAGGCACCTCCATACTACAGAATTCCCTACCTACAGTTGGAGCAAGAATGCAATCTAGTCTCCTGTGGATTGCCTCAGTTGAGTCAGGCTCCTTCCACACCCACCTAGAGATCAAGTAAATAAGCTCATTGGTGGGAGTAGTAACCTAGGAGGTAGACAGGAAAGTCCAAAAATGCTTTCAGAAGTACTAATGCCTCTAGGGAAGGGTTACTGGAGGACCAACCATCTCTCTGCTTAAGGATATCAAGAATGTTTCTGAATGAGGCATCTTCAGGAGGTGACCTTAGGGACCCTTCTCCTTCATTGCAATTAGTATCCTTGGTGAATCAGTACCCATGGTGACTGACTCCTGAGGGAAGCCCAAGTACCTCCTATTTCACTTCCTAGGAACTTCCTTGGTGGGATACTCCAGTCAAGTATTAAAAGAGATTGCACAATCCTGCTGGGTGGCATGGAGACTTTGCACTGGCTGTCCCTCTGACACAGAATGATGTGTCTCAAGGTACACAGCATCTGGATCTAGAGAGAAGATCAAAGGGGTAGGATCCATCTGTCCTGCTGAAGCAGAGAATACTCTCTTCACTACCTCAAAGACAGAACACTCTGGGGTGAAGGAAGACAATGGAGCTGAGAAGGTAGGCTTCTGGTTCATCGGTTCCCTCTGCCCCAAAGGCAATCTACTTGAGGCAGATGTCGGAGCCAAGCTGTCCAATACCGAGGCTCTGAAAACTTTGTAGTTGAATCCAACACCTCAGATCCGATAGGTGCACTTTGGCTCCGATAGTTATCTGGCTCCGAAAACATCAGAGCTGGTGCACTCAGGCACAGTTTCAGATCCAAAGATAAAAATGTCTTTGGATCCAGACAAGACAGACGTTGAAGGCTCGGATTCAAGGTCTCCAAAACAACTGGTCAGATCAGAGAAGGATCTGTAATAGGCAGAGTGGTAGAAGGACGGGCTTCCTAACCAAAAGGGGAAGGAGCCAGGAGAACTCCCATCTTAATTTGCACAGAGAGAAATCCCATCATCCTGTCACATCAGCTTTGGTTACACTTCTGAAAGATCGACAGAAAGCCAAGCAAGGAGACTTAGAGTGCCTTTGTTCTACAAAGGGGAAGGTACACGTGAAAGAACTGGATCCAGACAAGGTGAATAGCTTGTCCTGGGTAATAATCTCAGATCTGAAGTGCTTGGATATGAGGAAGGTTTTGTTGGATCCGACAGCGGTTGTACTGCAGCAGCCTTTGAATCTAGCTTGTGTTTCTTTTTAGACAACTCTGAAGAAGATAACGTAGATGATCCAAAAGGCTTTGGAGACTTACTAGACTTACCTTTGCTTTAGGTCTGGGGGATTGAGCCCTAGCAATAGCTTTGGAGAAGGAAGTTGGAAGTAAACCTTTCAAATTCAGCTTGTTTTTTTCTGTCTGCTATCACACACAAATTAAAATTCTGACAAATAGTACATTCAACCTGAAGGTAGTCTCAGGCCAAACAATAGAGAGAGTGTGGGCATCAGACAAGGGCAATTTGTGCCTGCATGTTTGGCATTTTTAAATCTTGAAAGACCTTTTACAGACATCCTGCACACAGAAGAAAAAGTATGTGTGTGTGTGTGTGTGTGTGTGTGTGTGACACACACACACACACACACACACACACACACACACACACACACACACACACACACACACACACACACACACACACACACTCACATCTTGAAAGGAAGCTTTATAAAGCTTGTGGGAACCTGGTGAAGAATCATCAATCTTACTATGGAAATTAGTAATTGCTGCCAAATTAACTTAAACTGTAGATGTAGTAGTTCCTTTGTTAAAGGGTGGAGTTAAGAATTGGAAAATGCTATGAATCAGGGCAGAAGAGGGTTCAATGTGATTTTGAAGAGCCCAGTGTCCAAATCTTTCTTTGTAGATGGTTAAAGGGAAGATAACAATATCTGCTGCATAGGTGCAGAAAGCATAGGTTGTCTGTCTATTAATGGGATGGGAAAACCTTGCCATCAGCTTGAGGTTCTGAATATCTGGATGGATCATTCTTGTTGGGTGAGACAGTAAGTCTGGATTTGGATCTAACATACAAGTCTGGTGAATTAATTGAGGCCAAAGGAAGGGAAACTTAATCTGTGGAGGCCAGTAAGGGGAATCAGGATGAATTGTTCTTCAACATAGCACCTTTCTGCAGAATTTCTGGAATCAGAGAAATTTGAGGATATGGATAAAGGTGGCCAGTCATGAAGCAGCGCATCTCTCAGTGTTTACCCCTGTGGAGTGAACAGGGCAAAAATAGCTGCTGCATTGTTGTTTAAGAGAGAGGTGTAAAGATTACAGCAAGACTGGCTCCAGTGATGGAAAATCATTCCTGTCACATTCTTTTTAAGGAATCACTCATTATGTAGAAGAATGTACCTTCTCAGTTTGTCCTCTATCACACTGGAGTTCCCAGGAATGTGCATTGATGTGAAAAAAATGTGTAGATGAAATCGCTCATGTTACCCTCTGAGAGCTTCTCGACAGAGGGGGGTAAGATCTGGTTCCTCCTTGTTTGTTGAAGTACCACATAACCGACATGTTTGATTCAACCGCAGTAGTTCCCACATGAAGAAAATGATGAAAAACCTGCAACGCTAGTAGCACTGTTCTCTTCTCTAGAACCCTGATATAGAAATTGGCCTCCCCAGGAAACCATATGCCTTGGACTGTTTTTCCCTGGTAATGACCCTCTACCCGGGCTAGGAAACATCTGTAGCTGGTATGGCCTTGGACTGAGGGGAGGGTGGAATAGAAATTGCCTTTTAGAACTTTGTCTGAGTCCACCACTTGAGATCTATCTTAAATACTTTGGTGATTCATATCGAAATGGACATGGGATGATGAGGTATGGCCATTGTGAGGCAAACATCTACTGAAGAATTTTCATATAAAATCCTGGTCAATGGTATTAGTGTTATTGCTGCAGTCTTTGATCCCTGAGCTTGAAGAGCTTAGTGGATGTATTCCAGGTATTGAGAACTATCCTTTTTTTTAATAGTTTACAGTTATAGTTACATGCAAAAGAGCTTATGTATGGGCAACCTTTTCTCTCTGACATCATAAGCTGATGCCTGGTTGGGACGGAAATGAGCTAGTCATCTAGATATGGAAACACCTGAAATCAATGTAGTCTCAAGTGAGTAGCTACTACTTCTGCACACTTGGCAAACTTCATAAGGGATTTGGTGAGATCAAAGGAAAGTATTCTAAACTAGTAACGACCGGCTACCAGTCGGAAACATAAGAACCTTTAGGAATGCCTTTTTGAATGGGAAGGAGGAAGGGAAAAAGGCATCTGTTGTAAACTCTAGTCAGGTTTTCTGGTGCAGGGAAAAAAAAAACAAATGCCTGCAGAGGAAACTTTAGATTCTGCAGCTGTTAGACATTTCTACTGCTTTAGCAGGTACTACAGCTAGTGCAACCGGTAGTGTTTTAACATGCACTATGTTCATTCATAGCAAACTGCGAATGCCATTTGGTGGTAAATTAGTGCAGTTAATAAAGGGGTGTGTAATGAGCTGTGTGCCCTTCCAAAGGCCATGGTTGCCAACATTAGGTACCATAAGGCCACTGTGAGAAGTGAAACTGCATAATATGCTATGCCACTCCATAGCACAGGCTATGCTTTAAGGTAAAAATATAGGGGGAGTGACGTGTAGTTAAGTGCTGCATGTGACCTATAATACATTGTTGACTCTATTCAGTACATTATTTCTATTATGGGCATATCCCTTATTATTACTGAAAAATAATTTCCACGGTTGTGTCTGAGTGATACACGATAGCAGAAGGGAGCCGCTGCTCTGATAACATCTATTGGAAAAACTATGTCAGGACTTGTGTTATTTGTGTGCCACTGTGAACACATTTTATGTTATACATATAATTCTAACACACCGTCTTATGTCTTGGGAACAACATAGTGGTGTAGTCATAAAAGTGTCATGTAAACTGTACAGTTGTTTTTGTTGACATGCTTAGATGTCACCTCAGCATTAGCAATTACTTCATTATTTATTTATTTTATTAATGTTGTATCTGCAGCTGTCAGCAGTGTCTGTCAGCATGGGATACTAAATGCAGGCCCGGGACAGAGTAATGAATTTTGTACTGGGAATCATACCTCTCAACCTCTTAGCACAAGGAATCTGGATGAGTCAGAAATAGTGGGGAATAAAAGACCAAAAGTAAGGACTGATTTTAAATATTCCTCCTTTAAAGTTAAAAGTCTGTTGGAATAACAGGTTTTGCATTACTATGTAATTTTTGAAAGATATGAAGCCTGAAACTCAACTATGTCCTTATTTGGCATTATTTAGTGATTTCATAATCAACACGCCAAATGGTGAGGTGATAAAACTGAACTGTACAGTCGGCAGGAATACTCCAGAAACAACTACCTCCATATGTCTATGTCAGATCCAAAGACTTAGGATCTGACTATATGTGTCACCATGCATGAAGAATACGAAGACTTAAACTCAAAGGCCTGTCATTATTTAGGAAATTCAGTCATCAATCTGTATCATAGAGGAAGTCTGGAATTAACTAAATCTGTTATTCAGATCCAAAGACTTAGGATCTGACCAAGAGTATAAAACCAGCACAGCAGGTATAGAACTGACAAGAAAAACTGCACTGGATCCTAAGAGGGCAGTCAAGGAGTCCTCAGATCCGACACCATAGCTCTCAGTCTGTTGGAGCACAATATAAAAATTCCAGCCATTCAGGTAAAAAACGTTGAGATGTAATTACACCTCTGAACTTCTCAGTGAAAATTTAGGGAAAAAATTAAAGTTTTGCTCCTAAAAATGTACAAAGCCACTAGAATAATGTGTCCTGCAATATCATGTATGTACTGATGGATCCAAAGTGAAAACTCAAACGTCTGCTATAAAGTGACTTCAGTGTCAAGGATTCACTGGAAAAAAACAAGCCCCATGATATTCAACGAAAGACTATACAGTTGAGAGAGATGGGAATATCCAGTGGATGCTTAGTGCACAGAAGATGACCAAACCACATGAACTTTCAAATCGTACCTCTCAACATATCTTTTCCCCCTTTGCTTTCATTACAAAGTTAGAAAATTAATAAAATAACAGGCTTTGCACAAGAAAGGAGCATCTGAAGGATGTGAAATCTGAAAATCAAATGTCTGTCAGCACTTCCTGACTCAGCTCTAAACAATCTGCAAGTGATTTGCCAGAAACCACAAACACCCCACAAAAAATCCATTAGGAAGGGATGAAAACCATGAGTCAAAAGGTCCGATTCTGATGCTGCCAACACTTTTTTTTTTAAAAAGGGAGAGGTCTGATAAATATTTTGCTTGCAGTTAAAAGCTGTTCTCTCTCTTGTCATGACCCTTCAATGTTGGGACCTTTTGAAGGGTCCCAATTAGCACTTGGCGGGGGGGGGGTGAAGCTCCAATAAGGCTGCATACTAAAAACACCCCCCTTTTTTGTGAAGTAAGTGCAGTGGTTGAGTTTGCCACAGAAAAGCAAAAAGCAGCCACACTGAAGAAAACTCCATCAATAGGAAGGGAGAGAGAGAAATAGAGATTTCAAAAAAAGCAACAGGCGTATTTACCAAACGTAATGAGGGACAGAATTAGAAGTGAAAGAGAGGGCTTCTCAAACCAACGGGGGAAAAAAAACAGGGTATAAGGGAGGGAGGGGTAAAATTAATTAAATCAGAAATAAAAAAAGGAAAGAAAATACCTATCTTTCAAAGCAAAGCTCGAGAGCTGAAGATGACCACGTCCAGTCACCAGAGTGGTAAACAAGATCTGAGGTAATGGGGCTTGTGCATTATGGGTAAGGGAGAAGCTCCAGAGTTCCAGATTGCCACAAGCTTTTGCAATGGCCGAGATGGATCGGATCTGACTCATCAGTCAAGGATGGAATGAAAATTGACATCAGATTACGTTTTTCAAAGATAAATAGAAAAACACTTGCATATAAAAATGCTGCTCGAGAGCTTAGGATGACCACATTTTTTTCCCAAAGCGGCAAATGAGATCCAAGGTACGTTAGGGGTTGGTGCAATATGGATAAGGAAGGAGCTTCAGAGTTTTTTGGTGGCCATGAGCTAAAGTAAAGGCAGAGTCTGATCTGAGGACTGGATCCGATCCCAACAGTTGAGGACAGAATGAAAACCAACATCAGATCTATTTTTTATAAGCTATGCATTATATTTTCTTTACTCAATGTCACATTAATGCTTTCAAATCACTACAGGCTATTTGTTAATGCTTGTTTACTGTGGACAAGAGCTGTACTCTCAGGCCATTGTTTTGGTAGTTCAGTTCTTAGTTTCAAGCCTATAAATTTTGGGATTACCTCAATTGGATTATACTCACATTTGGGAATCTTATGAACTGGACTACATTCATACTTTGCAGGTAACCTTTTTATTTTGTCCTTTTTTCCAAACAAATAAATAAACAGAAGAGGGAATGTCTGATTGTTACTTATAAATGTTTCCATTATGGCAGAGTTTGTGACTACATATTGCTGTAAGCATTATTTCAGTGGAGATTTCAGATGCATGTTGAATATACTCAGGAGAGTTTTTGTGACTGAATCTGTCCTGTACATTTTCACTTGAATGATTGTTCTGATAATGAATGTAAGAAATGTGTGATGGTATGTTGGATATTTTATCTTCTACCTGTAAAGCTGTTTATGGTCATTGCCTCCCCACAGGAATGGGACCACAAAAGAAAAGAAATGGGATACAGTCTGTGGTCACACGTTAAAAGTAAATTAAATTTTTTTGCACACGGGCTTCATAGGTTCACAGATTCATAGGTGTTTACTAGGCTAATAACTACAAGAGCCTTTTTAAGCCTAGCCATACATCTCAAATCTCTGACAAGTTTTGATACCCTTGATAAGTGTAAGCATGCGCCTTGGAGATGAACCATTTACAGATTACCTGTGTCCATTAAAGACACATGTGCCAAACCAGGGATGAATTTCTGGTTTTCCATCCAATTGTCCAAGTTGCACTTGAATTGGGTTAGGGAGGAACTCTGCTTCACATGGATGGGGAGCCTGTCCATGGATGGGGTAGTCTCTGGGATACATACCTATCTCTCTAGCAGTTATATTTATATCACAGGCAAGGTTTAAGTCTTTAGAATGGATAATTCTGGTGCTGTTTGTTTTGAGGATATGCAGGAGGTCCATCAGAGTGGTGTCTGACAATGCCCTGTATGCCAGGCATAGAGCTCCCCTCAAAGGCCTGTAGGAGACATAATACAGGGATAGAGCCTTCAGAGAGTCTGCATAGGACATTTTAACTCCTCCTGCCAAAGGGAAGAGTGTCTCTGTTTGTGGATAACCTCATCTTCATAATGTGTGTAAACACTTGCTTACAGTCATTCAGAGGATTTGTTAATGTACAAGTCACCATTTCCCCATTCCTGGATGCAAATCATACTCTGCAGCAGTCAAACTGTCTAATGGACAAACTCATAAAAATAGTGTTTAACCCACCAAGTGTTCAGAAAGTGGAGTCTGCTGATGTGTGATCTCTATGCATGACACAGCAATTATAAGTGCAAAAACTTTTTGTTGCTTCTTCACCATATGCACAGTTCCTTCCAGCATACTATGGTACCTTGTTCCCCTGAGTAGATTTAACTATCAATTTCATTTAAAGAGGTTCTTCATTGAAATATCACATGGGTCTCAAATGTCTTTCTACTTACATATTCTCATTCCATCTAGAAACAGAACATTGCCTAGTACCCTGGTTCTTGTTATTCACTGGTGATGACTGCTCCTATTTTCTCACATAATATATGACACACTCTGAGGGCAGTTCTAAAACCTTCAACATAAAAACAGACACTGTTCTTTTTGTGAGTTTCAGACTGCAATTACTTTCTGCATACAGCCAAACTGGCATTGGCCATGGAATACCTATTTCATTTGTCTAGTTGTAGACCAGCTATTATGGTTAAAGTGTCCACCCTTCTGCCATCTCTGACTTACATGCATGAACAAAGGGGAAGTTTCTGGCATCTTTAAGAGTATGCAAAACCGTTTTAAGATAAGCACTTTTCTCCTTAAAACCTCTTTAAGACATCCAGCTACTTCTTCAAGTCTTAGCTATGCTAGGAAAACTGATCCAATATCCTTTGGACCAGCTTCTGTCACAGACTTAAATGTCTGCATTAGGAAAGCATTACTGATAGAAATTAACTGCTTAATTTGTTGCTTTTTCACAACAATGGTTACTCCTTGAACTAATCACACTTTCTTTCCTAAGGCTGTTATATATTCAATTTTAAACCTTACATACATTTACTGGTTTACTTTCCTGAACTTTTCAACCTGCAGGAACACATTGCGCCTGGAAGTTCACAAGAAGTTACAGTGCTGCACCAATAGAATTTTGACTTTTTTTTGCAAAAGAAAGATCAACTCTTTGTCTTCTTTGCTTTGGAAGACAATATCACAACATCTGTCAAAGTGGTTGTCCAACTGTATTGGCTTCTGGAAAGTTGCTTCATTACACACACACTCAGAGCCAAGGTCCATTCCATGGAAATATTGTCTACTTTTGGCCCTTTATTCCAAAACATTGATTTGGATAAGATTTATATGGCTGTCGCTTCCCCCACCCCCAAACCTTTAACAAGCACTATAAGCTTAGCTGGGTTCAACCTCATTAAAGGGCTGGGGGGGAGGCAGCTGTCTTTGGTACTCACTGCAAAATTACATTTTTGAGGTGTACTGTGATTGCAACCCACCTTCAATTTCCCCACTTGCTGTAATATTCCCAGGTTATGCTTTTATTTGCATTTGCAGCCTCAAGGTCTTACCTTCAAAGAACTGAAGGGCAGAACAGTATCTGCCCAAAGCAAAGTTGGCCTAAGAAGAACAGAACTAAAGGGCTGTTTGCCAAGTAATCACAACGCCTGAAGGCACAAGCCCTATGTATATTGTAACAAAGGCACCTTAAGTTATGATCTGGTTTTACAACCTAGGCTTCATTACAACCAGCAAAGTGAAAGTCTGCACTGTCCTTTGGAAAGCTGTTAAGAAGAAGTAAAGGAAACAGAACTTAAAAAAAAAACTGGCAACAACAGTAAACAAAACAAAGCATGCCTTCGTAAATTTGATATTCTATTTAGACTGCAACAGTTACTGTGTGATGGGGAATTTTAACTGAGTCAACACTATCCAAATAGAAACACAAAATAAATAGTGTGCAGGATTACAGTCGTTGCTAGTTCTATCCCATTCCATTGCATACTTGTATTCCCTTTTGTCAGGCAGATGCTCTTACCATTAAGGCAGGTTTGCTTCATGGAACGCAAAACTACAACAAACGATCAACACCTCATGTTACCCCCCAGTTCAAAAAGAGCAGGTAAGTATTCAAGAAGAGGAGGACATCAATGAAAAGCTGCAGAAAGAAATTTGGTAAGTAGACCAGATGATGCTGCCTGAAAAATCTGGTGCTGGAAATTAGGACAGAAATGTTCTCTTACTGTTATGAAACTTTCACAAATGCTGATAATCTTCACTGTTAAAGAATTATAAAAGATATCTGATGTTTATTCCCCAGATACCACAGTTGTTCATCAGTCTTCACTCTTTAGCTACGTCATCTTGAATCCTGAGTATACACCCCACATGCATTGACATCCACTCGTGTCAACAGAATACTCCAAATAATCTTGTTGCTGAAACAGTCTCTTCTTTTCTGAAGGGAACAATTTCCTCATATACAGCTAAGAATTACGGATGCTGATTAATCGCCATTAACGTGTGTGCTTAATTCAGAAAAATTATTGGCAATTAAAATGTTTAACACAACAACTACGTGTGTTATTTACTTGTTAAGTAAGCAGTGCCAGGTCAGCTTCACTTGATCACTTCTCATGTTGTTTCTGGTCTTCCTTTCGTAAGCGATAAATGGAAGTTGGTTCAAATGGAACAACACTATTCATCAGTGGCAAGATCATGGGGAATTTATGAAAAAGTGACCACTTTTGAGTTGGTTCAAAATGGAATCAAAAATGGAAAGAATAATTCTGAATGGAAAGTTTTGCAAATACTGGAAAAGTTTAAATATAATAGCAATTGATCACTGAATTATCACCTGTGAACCAAGCATGCATTTATTGCTCACGATGAGCCATCAACATCGACTGCATCGTCAATTGACCTAATGCTGAATCAGCACATTGCTAGACTGCATTAGATGAACTTCCGGAGATGGCAAACATTACTAATGCCACTGCAAAATGGATAGCTGAGAATAGTCGACCGGTCAACAATGTCACTGATGAAGGTCTCCAGGACATTATTTGTGTCTCCAGTTGAAATCTGTCATATACTTTGCCTGCTGGGTCCATCATTAGCAATCAAAATGATGCTTTGTACAAGCAACAGAGACAGAAAAAAAGTCAGATTATAGCAGGAGCTGAATTTGTAGCTTCAACGGGTGACTATTGGTTATCCATGGCTAACAATAGCTACCTTGGCATTACTTGACATTTTATTGACAAAGACTGGGTTTCTCACTTCTTTGAACTGTGTGTTAAGCAAACTGAAGAATGACATGATTCAGTAAACTGTGCAGAGCACTTTTCACCAGTGGCGAGACCATGGGGAATTTATAAGAAAGTGACTACTTTGCGAGTAATGTGACAGCTGCTCTAGGAAGACTGCCATTTCTGAACATGCCCTGTGCAGCACATAGCCTTCAGTTGTCTATAAATAAAGCAGTTGCAGAGTCTGGAACTGAAAGCCTCCTAGGTAAATGCGTCAAAGTTGTGAACAATGTTGAGTTGACAACACAGCAGGTGCAACTGTATCAGCGACAGGAGAAGTTAATTCAGGATTTTCCCACATGTTGGAATTCATCTCTTCAAATGATGGCACAACTTCTAAACAACAAAGAAGCTGTGCTGAAAACTCTAGCGCAGCCAGGCCACAAACATGTGCTCACTCTAGCAATGGAGAGAGTGGAAGAAACTGCATCAGGTACAAAAGGTTCTCAATCCCTGTCACTACACTTTCCTGCTCAATGATACTTCCAACCCTCTGCCACCTTGAAGATGAATTAGTAGTATCTGATGATGCTAGCATCATATGTTTCAAAGAAGCATTTTTGATGGATCTAGAACAATGCAAACTGAACCTCAACTTTTTGTGGTTAGAAACAGGACCCACATTTTAAAAATCTTAAATACTTGTGAATGGACAAAAGACACAAGGTTTGGCAAGAGCTAGAAGTTCTTGTGGAACATTCTGATCAACATGGTAATCATCAACCAGAAGAATAACCACCCACAAAGAGAATGCGAATGTATGAACTTTCATCAGATTCTGAAGATGAGCCACTGATGCCTCTCTCTTCTAAGAAAGCAGATGTTGAGCAATACAGACTTGAAAAACAAACTGACATTGAGTCTGATACATTGTAGTGGTGGAAGCTACAAAAGGACAATTACCAGTCCTGGCTAAGTTAGAAAGAAAATATTTAGCACCCCCAACCACTACTGTCCCTTGTGAACGCTTGTTTCGGTGTCTGAATATGTTGTCAATAAAAAAAGAGTATCCCTTGAACCAACTAACGTAAATAAACTGGTCTGCTTAAGCAACTGGCTGAAAAAATAAAGTAGTGACAACATCGATGTCTTTTTTTTTTTGTCTTATCTTGTTTTTTTATTCAGCCTCAGTTTATATCAAAGTGACTAATATTCTTGAAGGACAAAATATTGATTAATATGCAGTTAATTTCAATTAAAAATTTTTATTGAGTGATTAATTATGATTACATTTTTTAATCAAACAGCAGCTCTACCCAGAATACAAAACTAAGAAACCTGTAGGACAGAAGAGCTCATATGCCTAGCCCTCTCATCTGTTCCTCAGCTGTATCAAATGATGTCTCTCTAAATTACTAACAGTGGCTGTTCAGTACCAGTCATCTTTGAAAATGACATCAGTGCTATTCAATGTTATATTCCAACCATTACTCTTTGATACTCAATCCAGTCCTACAATGCCCTGAGTTCAATCGTGAAATTGACTGCAAATATGGTGGAAATTCAGCCCGGAAAGTTTCATATTAAAATTTTTATATATAAAAAAACTTTAAAATATTGTTTCGTATAAACAATGTTTTATTACAGGTTACAGAAATACAGATATAATTTAAATATCTATCTAAATACAAATATAATTTAAATATCTAAAACAAGGCACAGAGCATAATGTCATTACTCAAAAACAGCAACATCACCCTGTCTGGCCTAAGTGCAATATACTCAGTGTGTCACAGTACTGCAACCTACTCACCTATTTAGCAGGTCCTATCACTGATAGCACCGATCCACCTGAAAGACAGTGGGCAGAGAGGATATATCCAGAATGAGAATCATCTGTCTCATCAATGACTGACTTACAGAAGACTGTTCAGGATGGTCTAACTAAACAGAGCACCAGTGAAATTTGTGCTCTTTGGTGCTTACATTTCTTTTCAAGATTAGGGGATGCAGGAAGCATGTTCCCTTGCATGGGAGGTGCTGATACCCCCATAAAAAAGAGTGCAGTTTAAAACATCACTGATGTGCCATTCGGTTAGCCAGTTTCACTTAATAATCTTCAGTGAAAATTGTAGTTATATACTCACCACAACTCTGCATCTGTGTTGTCTGTTTGTATCCTTCCTCAACTGATGGGTCACAGATCAGACCTCGGATCTGTCCTTGGCCACTCAACGGCTTTAGGCTCTGTAGCTCAAGCTCCTCCCCCTTACTCATAATCCCTGTCTTTTCCCTTAGTTACCTCAGACTGAGTTTGCCTTCTATTCAGCTAAATACAACATGAGAAAGGGGATAGCCAGCAACAGTCTCTAAGGCATAACACATCTACTAGAGGAGAATCAGAGAAAGAGATGTCTGGAGCCCACACAGCAAGCCTAATAAAGAGCATCCCTCATAAGGAAGGAGAAACTGAAGGGTAGGAAGTTGTGGAAGGACAAAAAGAGATAACACATATGCAGATGGTGATTACATCTGATGTCTTTTTCACCGGTTCCTCAACTGATGGGACAGAGTACCCAGCTAGAGTAATCTTGGGTGGTCCTCTTTGATGGATATTCTGGAGTACAGCACAGCCAAAAGCTGGTCTATTCCTGGTCAAGATGTCCAATTTGTAATGAACTATAAAGGTATGAGCAATGGACCATGTAGCAGCTGCACAGATGTCATCTAAGGATGCTTTGGACTAAAAGGCAAGTGATGTGGCCATAGATTTGGTGGACTATGTTTAGGATGTTTGAGTAATTATAGGCCTTTACTCTTTTAAACAAAGATAATGCAATCAGTGAGTCATCTGGCTACGGTCACTTTTTTTTAAACACCTTTAACGAATCATCACTTGTGACATAGGCAAATAAAGAAGTTATGTTCTTACAATAATGTTTCATGTGAGTTGTTCATCTCGCCTTTGTTCTTACATGTGGGTACCGAGTTGGCCGCTTTTCAAGCTCAAGATCTTTCAGTAGCTCGAGGCACAGTACCTATCCCATGATGCTCTCTGACCAACCCTCAGATCTAGTTTGCTGAATCCAGCAATAAAGGAACAGTCTAACATACCCTAAATGTCAATATGTGCATATATAAAACATATATGTACAGTTAACCACAGGAAGAAGTCTGGTAGAAGTAAAGGACAGTAGACAAACCAAACCAGACCTCCAGTCATAACCGGTCTTCAAGAACCCAGAGGGGGATGGAGGGGGGGGGTGTAAGAACAAAGGCGAGATGAACAACTCACATGGAACGTTATGGTAAGGACACAACTTCTTTATGTGAAGTTGTTCAATCTCGCCATTTAATCTTACACGTGGGTAGCGTCCCAAGCACCCAAACCCTCGGTGGCTCAAGGGAGTACATTCCTGAGAACAGTGGAACCAAAGGAAGCCCTGTCCCTGGAGGCCCTGTCCACTTTGTAATGACTGATAAACGTATGTGGTTTTGACCAAGTGATGGCTGCACAAATGGTGTCCAAAGGCAAACGGGCTGCGTGAGCTAGAGATGTGGATACTGCCCTAGTGGAATGAGCTTTCACCTTGTATTCTAAGGTCTGATTAGTTGAAGAGTATACAAACTTTATGCAATCTGATAACCATTTAGACAAGGTAACTCTAGACACAGATAGCTCTTTTTTGTTATCGGTGTGAGAGACAAAAAGCTGTTCAGATTTTCTAAAATCCTTTGTTCTGTCCAAGTAAAATCTCAATTGTCTGTGGACATCAAGTTTATGTAGCATATACTCCATTTTATTAGAATGATGTCTGAAAAAAGTGGGCAACTCAATAGACTGATTCAGATTAGTCTCGGAGCAGACCTTCAGAAGAAAAGTGGGATTTGTCCTGAGAGACCCTCTATCAGGAAAAAATACCAAGTAAGGGGGCTTAATACAAAGAGCTTGAAGTTCAGAAACTCTACGAGCTGAAATAATAGCCACCAAAAATAATGTTTTCCAAGACATGAACTTCAAGGGGCAAGAGGATGCAGGCTCAAGGGGGGGAAACATCAGCTGAGATAATATTAAATTTAGGTTCCATGGTGCAACTGATTGTCTGATGGGTGGCCTTAGGTGATGAGTCCCTTTCAAAAAGGCTTTACATAATCTGTGTGACATAAGATTAGATCCTTCAATCCCCAAGTGAAAATTAGATATAGAAGCCAACTAAACTCTTAACAGTGGCCGCTGCAGCATCTTCCTTAAAAATCATAGCGAGAAATTCCAGAACCATATCGAGACGGGCAACATAGGAATCAATATCACGTTGAGAGGCCCAGTAAACAAAACATTTCCATTTACTACTGTACAGTTTCCTAGGAAACCAGAATATGTTGTACTTCGGAAGACAGATTATATGACCTGGCTAGGTTGGGAAGTAGAGCAGCCAAGCTGTCAGTTTGAGGACTGAAGAGAGGGGTGAAAAACTCCTGACGAATGCGTCAGAAGGTCTGGCACTGGGTCCAGAAACCAAGGTTCTTCCAGTTGGTACTGATGAATATAAGGGAACCATACCTGCCGAGGCCAAAAAGGGGCTATCAGAATAACTATCCTTCCCGAGCCCTTTGCTTTCAGCAAGAATCTGGGAATCAGTGGGGTTGGAGGAAAGGCATAAAGGAGACCCGAGGGCCAATCGTGCACAAGTGAATCCCTGGGATTGTCCCTCGGTGGAGGGTTCAGGGCAAAGTAACTTCTGTATTTGGCATTCATCAGAGATGCAAAAAGGTCACAGCAAGGCTGGCCCCATCTGCGGAATATTATTTCTGCCACATTTTGTTTGAGGGACCACTCGTGAGGTAACAAAATCGCTCTGCTCGGTTTGTCCGCTATCAAGTTGGATTTCCCTGGGATGTGCATTGCTAATAGAAAGCGGCGGTGGACACAGCCCACTTCCACATCCTCAAAGCTTCTCGGCATAAGGGGTAAGATTTGGTTCCCCCCCTGTTTGTTGATGTACCAGACTACCGACATGTTGTCTGTCTGAATTGCAATCGTCCCCTGAGGTAGAGAGTTGTGAAAGTGCTGCAAAGCTAAAAGCACTGCTCTCAACTCCAGGACGTTGATGTGCAAATGACATTCCATCTCTGACCAAGTGCCTTGAGCAGTCTTTCCCTGAAAAAGCCCCCCCCCCACCCTATCAGGGAAGCATCCGTGGTCACCGTGGCTACTGGAGGGGGTAATATAAATGGTCGGCCTACTGTCACCTGGTGGCTGTTCAACTACTAGAGAAGGTCTCTCTTGCAAGCATCTGTCAACAGAATCTTGAATGACATTGGGAGATGTTGGTAGGACCTCTGGGTGAAAAGCAACCATTGGAGTATCCGCATATGCATCCGGCCAAGAGGTACTGCTATGAGGGAAGCTGCAATTGTGCCTAAGAGTTTTAAAACCTGAGAGGCAGGTACTTTCTTTTCTTGTAACAGAGAGGTGACTCTTTTCTAGAGGTAATTTGACCAGGGCAGTGGTGGTGTCTAGGTCTGCTCCGATAAATGAGATATGCTGCGATGGTAATAAAGCAGTTATTCCTAACCGAGAACAGAGACTGATCGTATGATCCCTGGACTGAATGAGTTGATGCCTGGTGGTGGCGGATAGGAGCCAGTCGTCCAGATACGGAAACACCCAGAATCCTAGATGCCTCAGGTAAGCCGTAACTACTGCCATACATTTGGTGAATATGCTGGGGGCTGCAGTGAGACCAAAGGGCAGAGCTCGAAATTGGTAATGACTGGCCCCCAGCCAAAAACGCAGGTGATCTCTGGATGGTCTGGCCATTTTGATGTGGTAGTATGCATCCTTGAGATCTAAAGAGCACACCCAATCCCCCGTTCCCAAGAACGGGAGTATCGATTGAAGCGTGACCATCCAGAACTTCTCCTTCTTTATGAATGTATTGAGTTTGCTTAGGTCTAAAATGGGCCTCCAGTCCCCTGTTTTCTTTGGAACTAAAAAGAGTCTGGAGTAAGTTCCGGATCCTATCTGGTCTGCCAGGACTGGCTGGATTACTCTTTTTTTCTAGCAGGTTTTGGATTTCTGTGACTGCTTGATTCCTCAGACTGGGTGGAACATCTGGGATTCTTTTTGTGGGTAACGGGGGTTCTACAAAGGGAATAAGGTAACCTCTGGTAACTATGTTTTGTACCCTAGAATCTGATGTAATTCCTAGCCAGGCATCTGGGTACAAAGTCAAGCGACCCCTGACTGCCTCCAGAGTAGGACAGTCGGGCCTCCTCTCAAGAGCGCTGCTAGGGCTTGCCAGGAAAGTGTGCCCTGTCACTCTGGTTCTGCGGACCCCCTCTGCCGCCAAAGTGGTGTCTTCCATTATTGCCTTCTCCTCTGCCCCTGAAGGGGGACTCACTACGTGTGTCCTGGAAAGCTCCTTGGGACTTCCGGAACCACATTTTTCCACCTTTTTGCCCTTTGGGGTATGGTCTAGTAGGGGTGGAAAAACGGACTCCTACGGCAGATAGAGTCTTTCCTTCCTGCTCACACCTAGTGAGGGTCATCAAACGGGGTATTGACAAAGGAAGACTTGAAGGCTTCCACAAAGGAGCACAAGCGCATCCAGGACTGTCTCCGCAGAGCAATCGCTGAACTTGCTGCTCGACACGATCCCTCGGCTGCATAGGAAATGAGCTGCATGGATGAGTTGAGGTGGAATTAAGGGTAGAAAGCTGAGGTGTAACCTTTTCTGAAATAGCTTCATCTGTGTTACCCTTTAGAGTATCTCCGAGTTCTTGAAGGAGATCTCATTGAAGACGAGTAAAATGGGTCAAGTAGTTAAGCGATCTCATGGCAAATGTCGCAGAACTAAAAATGCATTTCCCATATCTGTCCATCATCCTGGAATCCTTATTAGGAGGATGGACAGTAGAAAAAGTCTCTGACATCTCTTTCTTGGTGGCCACCGCCACCACCATGGCGTCAACAGGGATTCCTTTGGTGAGGAACGATTTCTCTTGAGGGGCAGTAATGAATTTATTGGTCCTCCGAGGGACTGGTTCCATGGTGTCAGGGGACTCCCACGCCCTTCGAGTGACCAGATCCATTAGTTCGTCGAAGGACGGAGTAACCCAGGAGGGTGGAGGGCTGTGACCCCAAGGCCTTCAGGAGCACAGACTCATCCTCAGTAGGGCAAATGGACTGCCAGTCACCCCTCTGTTTAAGTATTTCTAAGATGTCCGCAAAGGAGACATCCTCCGAGGGGGGACCGTGGAGACCCTTCCGATTCCTCTTAAGTCGGTGTCTGATGTCAAGGATTCCTGAGGGGAATCCAAACACCTCCTCTTGCAGAGGCTCTTTCTGGAAACTTCATCAGTGGGGGCATCTGGTGAAGTTTCAGTAGAGCAGGGTTCACCCAAAGGGGATATTGAGGCTCTGGGTCTCGTCGCTTAGTAGGTGCTTTAGACGAAGAGGCAGAACTCGGCATCTTCAGGGAGGAAGAGGAGAGACCTGTAGTGTGGGTCTGGGCAGACAATACTCTCCTCATGGCATCAAAGGCCCCGGAGTCTCGGCCTGAGGAGGCCACAGGTTCCGAGGAAGACGGAGGCCTCGTAGGTGCCGAGGCCGAGGGCTCCGAACCCGAGGACGGAGCCGAGCTTACCTGCTCCAAAACCCCGAGGGGAAGTGTTGGAACCGATGCATTGGTTCGACTCTTCCCCCCAGAACTGACAAGAGAGTGTCGGATTCGAGACTCTTCGGACGGCACCAAAGATGTCAGGGTGGGCGGAACCGAAGTCACTGGAACAGGACACGGGTTCCAAAACAATCAGATCTTCCTCCTCCGAAGGCCTGGGTAGGCTCGGAGGAGGAGTAGTTGCAGGCAATGGGGCGGGAACAGGGATCAAACCCAGTTGGGACGACGCTGAGAGCAGTTTAGCCAATGCCGGGTTCTCCAAGAGCCTCTGCACCACACGGTCCACATCAATATCTGACAGGGTCCTTGAAGAGCGGGTCGAAAGGGCCGAAGAAGCTATAGACCTAAGTAATGGAGATTTTAAAGTCTCTGATACCAGCTCCAAAACCAAAGGTTGGCTCCGAATCATCGGTTCGGCACATGGTTCCAAAGACCTAGGAACCGGTGACCGCACCTTAACAGTGGTGCTCGGAGACGAAGGCTTAGGCTCTGAGGACACCTGAGACGACTTTGACCCTTTTGAAGACTTGGAGGTCTGGTCGGACTTGTCCAAAACTTCCTGAAACTCAGGTGTTAAGACCTCGATCAATCAGTTTCCTACGTCTAACAAAACTCTGCCACTAAAAGAGTGGCAGATGGAACAATCCTGCAAATGAAGAGGTCCCAAACAATAAACACAAGAATAAGAAGTTATGTATTCACCATAACGTTCCATCTGAGTAGGTAGACTTCATTTGTCTGCAATCTTTGGGAATCGGATCTGACCTCGGATCCGAGCCAGCAATCTTTCATAGCTTAGATACGAGCTCCTAGCTCCTCCCTTTCACCCATAATCCCCTGCCAACCCTGACTGACCTCAGATCAATTTGCCCATAACCAATAAGGCTGAGAAAGGAAACTAACTACCTTCCTTAAAGGGCAGAGTAAAACCTCTGGCCAAATAACATCCGAAGGTCAGGGGGAAGGAGGGTGGGACGGTTGCAGACAAATGAAGTCTACCTGCTCAGATGGAACGTTATGGTGAGGACATAACTTCTTAATCTGAAGTAGTTAACTTAATTTGTCAGCAACCTTTGGGACAGAGTCCCCAGCTACCTGGACCTTGGGCGGCCTTCATGGAAGGATGTTCCGGAGCACTGCAGAGCCAAAGGATGCTCTCCCTCTAGAGATAATATCCAATTTATAATGGCTGATGAAGGTATGAGGTGAAGCCCAAGTGGCTGCTGAACAAATATCATCCAGGGGTACTCTAGACCAAAAGGCAGCAAAAGTAGACATGGACCGAGTAGAGTGGGCATGGACTCTCTGAGGTGCGGGCCTGCTAGAACTTTCATAAGCCAAAAGGATGCATTGTGAAATCCACCTCGACAAGGTGACCCTCAACACAGATTTACCTAAGTTAAATTTGGCAAAGGAGACGAACAACTGGTCGGGTTGTCTATGACTAGCCGTTCTAGGAATGTAAAAACATAGTTGTCTATGCACATCTAAAGAATGTAGTTTGTATTCTCCTTTGTTCTGGTATTCAGGAAAGAAAACTGGCAGATTAATGGATTGGTTAATATTTGCCTCGGAAGCAATCTTAGGAAGGAATGAGGGATTGGTCCTGAGGTAAACCCTATCCTTGTGGAAGGTCAAGTAAGGAGGTTTTACACATAGGGCTTGAAGTTCAGAGACCCTCCTAGCTGAAGTAATAGCGATGAGAAAGGCTGTTTTCCATGACAAATGTTTGAGAACAGCTGAAGCTGCAGGTTCAAAGGGGGGAGCTGTCAAGGCCTGAAGTACTAAAGTCAAATCCCAGGGAGGCACTACTTCCTTTATTGGAGGTCTGAGTAGGAAGGTGCCCTTCAGAAAGGTCTTACATAACTTCGTGGTGATCAATGGAACTAGTTCATGTCCCACGTGGTAATGAGAGATAGCTGCTAGTTGAACTTTGACTGTGGAACAGCTAGCCCCCTGATGAAAAAGCCCTGAAAGGAAATCCAAAATGGCGGGCAACGGAGCTGTGAAAGGGTCCAGGTTCTGACGCTCCGCCCAAATAGCGAAACGTCTCAATTTACTCCTATAGACTTTCCTAGTAGAAGGCTTGTGTGCTGCTACTAGGATAGCTTTAACTGGGGAGGAGATATCGGGAGTCCTAGCTACGAGTGGAACTGGAGCAACCAAGCCGTAAGCTTGAGATTGTCCAGACTGGAAGGCCTAGGGGGTGGGAAATCAGATCCGGGAGGGGATCTAGAATCCAAGGCGGATTCACCAGATGAGACCAGAGGTAAGGGAACCAAGCTTGACGAGGCCAGAATGGGGCAATGAGGATCATTTTGCTCCCCAACGGACTGGCTTTCTGTAGAAGCTTCAGCATCAGAGGTAGAGGGGGGTAAGCATAGAGTAGACCGGGAGGCCAATCATGCACCAGAGCGTATCTTGGGGATTCCCCGGCGGTGGAAATTAGAGCAAAGTAGCTGTTGCATTTCGTATTTGAAGGAGAGGCGAAGCGATCGCAACAGTGTCGTCCCCATACGGCAAATATCCACTTCGCTACCTGGGGATTGAGAGACCACTCGTAAGGAGACAGTATGGTGAGAATGAGTTTGTCCGCTAGGATGTTGGACCGTCCCGGAATGTGCGTTGCAATAAGAAAGCGGTTGGTGGAGATCGCCCATTCCCACACTCTCATAGCTTCTCGACAGAGTGGGTAGGACCTGGTTCCCCCCTGTTTGTTGATGTACCAGACCACAGACATGTTGTCTGACTGAACTGCAACTGTTCCTGTAGGAAGAAGGCTCTGAAGTGCTTGCAACGACAACAGCACTGCCCTCATCTCTAGAACATTTATATGCAATGAGGTCTCTGTATCGTTCCACGTGCCTTGGACCGTCCTGCCCGCATAATGCCCCCCCACCTGAGGCGAGAGGCGTCCGTGATCACCGTGGCGAGTGGAGGGGCCATGGAGAAAGGGCGTCCCGCTTGTAGGTCCGGTGATTGCAACCACCATGCGAGAGCCCTTTTGCAAGCCTTGCTGAGGGGAATGGGGTGACTGAGAGGGTATCGACGGAAGGACCATTGGACTTGGAGAGTCCACTGCAAAACCCTCATGTTCAGGCGAGCCATGGGGAGCAGGGTAATTGCAGCTGCCATGGAGCCCAGCGCCATCAGGACCAATCCCGCCGGGGGAGCCGATGATAGTAAGATGGCCCGCACATGTAGCCTTAGGGTGTGAAGTCGCTCGGTGGTTAAGAAGGCTAGTAAGTTGTTGGTGTCTAATCTGGCCCCGATAAAATCTATCACCTGAGTCGGGTTGAGAAAGGACTTGTCCGTGTTGACGGTGATCCCCAGCCAGGGAGCAAGGTGGAGAAAGTAATTCCTGGCTGAGCAGAGTAGATGCCTTGTTGGGGCAGTCAGGAGCCAGTTGTCTAGGTATGGAAACACCTGCATTCCCTGGAGCCTCAGGTGGGCCACTATCACTGCTAATACCTTGGTGAACACCCTGGGGGCTGAGGTGAGACCGAAGGGAAGGACCCTGAACTGATAATGACTGGCTCCTAGCTGGAAGCGGAGAAACCTCCTGGATCGTTTGTCCATCAAAATGTGGTAATACGCATCCTTGAGGTCTATCAAGCACATCCAGTCGCTCTCCCGCAACAGGGGGAAAATGGATTGAAGGGTGACCATCCGGAACTTCTCTTTGGTTACTGACAGGTTCAGGAGGGAGAGATCGAGGATTGGCCTTAGGTAACCCGTCTTTTTTGGCACCAAAAAGAACCTGGAGTAGTAACCCGATCCGAACTGGTCTGGGGGGAATGTGTTGGATGGCTCTTTTTCCTAAGAGCTGTTGAATTTCCGCAGTTGCAGCCTCCCTCTGATCGGGTGGGATGTCAGAGAGGCGTTTGGGTTGGTGAGGGATGTGAGAAAAGGGAATCTGGTATCCTCTGGACATGATGCGAAGCACCCAGTGGTCTGATGTGATGGACTCCCAAGCTGACAGGTGCCTCGAAAAACGTCCCCCGACTGCCTCCAGAGAGGAGCAGTCGAGCAACCCCTCAGGGTCGCTGGGTGGGCCGGTCAGAGAAAGCTTCTCTGGAACCACCATTCCTCGGGCCCCCCTCTGCCTCTAGGGTGGCGTCCACCCTGTCCTCCTCTGCCACGGAAGGACTGGGGATCCGGAGCGGACTGGGATTGTTGCGACTTCCGGAACCATATCTTCTTCTGTCCCTTTTAGTTCTTGGAGAAGGACTTCTGGGGAGCAGAGAAGCGGACTCCGACAGCAGACAAAGTCTTCCTGTCCTTTTTGCTCTGGACCAAAGTCTCGCGAACAGTCTTGCCAAACAGGGCAGAACCATCGAAAAAGGCATTTGCAAATGATGCCTTGAAGGGTTCCGCGAAATCGCAATGCCAGAGCCAGGCCTGACGTCGCATGATGAGGCCTGCACCGCTGGCTCTAGCAGCTCCCTCTGTGGCGTGGGACAACAGCTGCATAGAGGTGTTAGATATGGACCTGAGAGTGGCCATCCAAGTGGAGTACAACCGTTTGTCCTCCACCGACATGAACTCTGGGGGTGACACAGCGTACTCTTTGATAAGGTCCCGCTGCAGTCGAATAACATGTGCCATGTAGTTCAGAGACCTCACCGAAAAGGTCGCTGAACTAAAGACCCGCTTCTGTAAACGGTCCATCAAACGGGACTCCATGCTTGGTGGATGGATCGAGGGACTCTCCTGAGCTAATTCCCTCTTGGTGGCTGCCACCACCAACATGGCATCTACGGGGGGACCCTTGCTCCAATGGGACCTCTCGGAGGGCGGACTAAGGATCTTGTCCGGGTGTTTGGAGACTGGCTCCACAGTGTCTGGCTCCTTCCACGCCCTAGTGGTAATAAGGTCCACTAAGGGGTCGGGCAGAGGGAACACCCAAGAGGTAGATGGGCCTGCTTCGAATGCCTCCAGGAACACGGATTCGTCCGAGGAAGCCATGGGTGCAGACCACCCCCCTCTTATCCTGAGCATTTCCATGATGTCTCCGAAGGAGACATCCTCGGGGGGTGACCTACGGGAGCCTTCCCCTTCATCCAAATCCGTGTCATCAGTCAAGGACTTGGGGAGTCCACGTGCCTCCTCTTGCACTTTCGCTTGTGAGGGATGTCCTCAGGGGGGCTGTCCGAGGACATCTCACCAGCCACGTCCTGTTCCAAGGGAACGACCTGGGACATCAAAGCAGGCTGTCCCTGGGGCCGGGTGATGGAAGCTAGACCCAACAGAGAGGGAGTGCGGGCCAGAGCCATAGCAAGGACCAGGGGCCTGGAAGCACTCGACAGTGCCCTCTCCACCACATTGAAAGCCGAAGGAGAGCCGCTTTCTCTGGGATCCGAGAGCAGACCCTCGTTCGGATCCGATGGACGGATCGGGGTCGGCGCCGAAGCCATTGGATCCGACGGACCAGTGTGCTCCGACCCAGACGGAGCCAAAGACACACTGATTCCCTCAGATCTGATGCTCAGCCCACGGCTCCGAGAGCCCATATCCGAAAAAACAGACCCGACAGGCTCGAGGGAAGAGTCGGTGCCGAAGTACCAATACTGTCGGCGCCGACCCACCTCCGGCTCCAAGGCTGCTCGGCTCCGAACTTGGGAAGCGGGTCGGAGAAGGAGCTATAGGGGCAAAGAAAGGTGTCAAGCTCCCCCCCGGAGGGGGGAAGGCAGGAGCACTCCCATCTGCAGTTGGGCCTGGAGAAACCTTTGCATTATCTGGTCCAAATCTGCGTCGGAAAGGCTGCGAGTCAATCTCGACGAGGCCACCAAGGCTGGCCGGGAATGCCGCCTCGATGACCTCGATGAAGATCGGGTCTCCTCCTCCTTGGGGCCCGGTGAGAAGCACGGAGACCGGATCCGAGAAGGGGGAGACCGGGAAGCCCTGGAGGGAGAAGACCTCTTAGCCGGGGGGGCCGAAGAGGAGGCCTCGGCCCGCCGCTTGTGGTGCTTCTCCCTCCTTTTTTCTTTCCTGGCCTCCCTCTCCTCCGGAGCTGCAGCGGGAGTTTGAGTCCTGACCGGAGGAAGAGAGGCAGGAGTGGCCACCGCCGAAGCCGGGGAGGAGGCCACAGAAGCACCGGAGGCCAAAGCCGAATCCGGGGGCAAAAGTCCCGCTAGGATCAGCTTCGACCTCCGGTCCTTCAGTGCCCTGGGGTTGAACGCCATGCAGATGGAACACCCAGAGGAAAGGTGTTCAACCCTAAGGCACCACACACACCGAGTGTGGCCATCCGCTGGGGAGAGCTTATGGCCACACTCGGTGCACTTGGAAAAGATGGGTTTTGGGGCCTCAGACATTTTAAAGAAAAATCCACTCGTTAGGCCCCAAACACACAACACACAGAACGCTACGACCAGCAAAGGGGAGGGAGGGTAAGTTTAAATAAAAAGGAGGTATAAACTAGGGTAGTTTTAGTCAAAAAAGGGAACCTGACTACACAACACTCACTTGTACACTTAAGGGAATAATAAAAAATTGAAAAACTCTCACAAAAACCCTACGACACCAGGAGCTCAAAAACCTAGCTGCTGACAAGAAGCACTGAAAACTAGATCTGAGGTCAGTCAGGGTTGGCAGGGGATTATGGGTGAAGGGGAGGAGCTAGGAGCTTGGATCTAAGCTATGAAAGATTGCCGGCTCGGATCCGAGGTCGGATCCGATTCCCAAAGGTTGCTGACAAATGAAGTTAACTACTTCAGATATGTGGTTACCTGTGATTGACATTTTTTGACCACAGTCACATCTTTTAAATCCGGACTTTTGCTTTTGGTCAGCCATCATGTCCAAGAGAAAGCACAATTATCAGATCCCTGATAATATCAAGTACAATAGTACAATCCAATGACAAAGAAGAGAAATGCAGAGAAGGCACAATTATCAGATCCCTGATAATATAAAGTACAACAGTACCATCCAACAACAATCTAATAACAAACTTGCCAAAAAGTGGGATAGGGAATGTACAACTACAGCAAAGGATGTAACCAAAGGAAGAGAGGGCAAGGCCCAAGAGCAACTCGCTCCAATAAAACACACTAAACAGGGACAAAGCCCTAAAAAAGACAGTATAACAAGGAATAATGGTAGAAAAACAGATGTATATAAAAAGTAAAGTTAGCTGTAGAAAATACTTCTTAATAAACTTTCACTGGCCCGAGCACACTGAAGACTTGCGAGCCGTTGCAGCAACAAACTAGATATGGGGGTTAGTCACAGAGCATCATGGGATAGGTACTGTGCCTCGAGCTACTGAAAGATCTTGAGCTTGGATAGCGGCCGACTTGGAGCCGATGGATCGGCTCCGTACCCAAGTGTAATAACAAACGGCGAGACTGAACAACTTCACATTTACATTTATACGAAAGTAATCAAATTGTATTAAATTAACATTAACAAACATTATACATCACATATATTGCTATATATCATATAACCTAAGCAACATTACTTAAATTATCCAATTCCTGTCCCTTTTTTTGAACAAGAAACATCTTTATTAAACCATCACTTACGACATAAGCAATCATACATTTATATAAATGAAAATGAACCACATCGACACAATCCTAGTTGCAAGCATTTTACATCACAAACCATACTGACACACTCCTAGTTGCAAATATTATACATCACTTAGAATCTACCCAATCATTTTCAAACATTACATAGCCCATTTAAATCCTGCCTTCTTTTTAAACCTCATTCCTCCCTTGTATGTATTGTTCCCACAATTAACATTTTTCCTATGTAGTTTGCTCCTATCCTTTTCTAAAGATCTTAATTCCAGTTGTTTTATCTCTGTTACTACATTTGCTACTTCTAATATAGTTGGTTTACATTTTGATTTCCATTTTCTGGTAACTGCCTTTTTGGCAGGCACCATAATTAGACACAGCAAGGCCTTACCATATCTAGGCAATTTCGATTCTGCATCATACCTCAGAAAAATCATCTCCCTTGTCATATCAATCTGCCCACCCAGCATCTCTGACAGTGCATCTCGCATGGAATCCTTAGAGTCTGCCAACCCACCGCATTCCCAGAAAATATGTTCCTAAGTACCACTTTCTTCCCCGTCACACCTCCAACATTTGCCGAGTACCTGGGGAAAATTCTCTGGAGTCTACTTGGGGTATAAAAATATCTATGTAACATTTCCAAGCAAAAATCCTAAATCTTCTAGATTTTGTTGCATATTTGGGAGACACAAATATCCTACCATTGTTTCTTTGTGAATTGCCAGTCTTTCGTCCCAATCCTTTCTAACCTCCTCTGATTGATTTTTATAGTTATCATGCAATATTTTATTTGCACTACTAATCATTCCTTTTTAATGGCAACTTCTGTTCTAGATTCTACCAAAAAATCTGCCAGTGCTGGTCTTTTGTTTAGGACCCCCCTATTTATTTTTCTTTGTCTATACTCTAATATCAATCCTTGACAGGGAAGGTAATCTCTAACTTGCAGTCCAAATAAATTCTTGGCCTCTTCCCATTCTATTACCTTTCCTTCTTTAGTTATTTGCTCCCAATACCTTATCCAGTTTTCTCCAAGAAATTCCAGTCCCCTCTTGCCTCTTGTCTATATCCCTAACTGCAGTCATCCCTATTGGCAGAATCTCCTTTTTCCACTCCCATGTTGGCCAAGTTCTTAAAATACTTTCTGCTAATTTATGGATATAATACTCCGTATGATTACTGTTATTCTCCTTAAAGGGCAGCATCCAAAATCCTCTTTCCTTGTTTATTGAGCTTCCCCCATTTCAACACACCCCTTTCCACTTTGAATTACAGTTTTCTGCTTGTGATACATATAGGAGCCTTAACTGTGTAGCTCTGAAATACCCCTTCAAATTGGCTAATCCCAATCTGCCCTGTTCTACTGGAAGAATCAGCTTATCCCACTTGACCCTTGCCATCTTCCCCTCTCAGATAAAGTCATTCAGCTCTTTATTAATTGCTATCCACAACTTCTCCTCTGGTTGATATAAATATGCCTCACCTGTGTATAAGACTAAAGGAACTAAAACATTTTTGACTGCTGGTATCTTGCTAGCTATATCAATATAACAAAGTTTCCATTTTCTCAGTTTCTGTATTATCTTTTGTTTAGTCTCTTCCTACATATCCTTAGCTGCCACACCAGAATCGTTTTTAATCCATACTCTGGCTGGGGTCACGATACTGCTTTGCCCAACCTGGCCTTGGAGAAGGATACAAACAGTTGTTCTGATTTCCTTTGGTATTAGTTCTGTGAATGTAGAATCTGAGCTGCCTGTGAACATCCAATAAGTGAAGCATGTACTCGCCCTTGTAAGAAAAAATCAGAAAGACTGGTAGGTTAATTGACTGGTTAAGATTTGTTTCTGACACCACTTTAGGTATGAAGGAAGAGTTAATCTGAAGGGATACCCTGTCCTTGTGAAAAATCAGGTACGGTGGCTGGGAAGAAAGTGACTGGAGCTCAGATACCCATCTAGCTGATGCAATGGCAACTAGAAAATGTGGTTTTTAGTACAAGAAGTCTATCTAATTCTGTCCTGATCAAAGGTTTGAATGGGGGCTGAGTCAAAACCCGGAGATAAGCATAAGGTCCTACACAGGAATACGGTCCTTAACTAGAGGCAGAAGCAAAAAGCTACCCTTAAGGAAAACTTTGCACAACTTTAAGGAAGCTAAGGAAGAATGGTTTACACCTAGGTGAAAATTTGAGATGGCAGCCATTTGCACCTTAACTGTTGAATAATTAACTCCACTGCTGAAGATAGAAGCTATAAAACTGAGAATCACTGGAATAAAAGGGTTTAAATATCTCTGATGGGCCCAGATCAAAAATCTTTTCTACTTGCTTTTGTAAATCTTTCTGGTAGAGGCTTTTTGGGATGATATAAGAATGTGGTGAAGAAAGCCTGGAACTTCTAGCCATCAATGGAAGTGGAGAAACTATGGTGTCAGTTTGAGAGATTGCATGTTCTGGTGAGGCAGTCCAGACAGATGAGACAACAGGTCCTGTACAGGATCCAACACCCAGACAGGGTGAACTAGGTGAGGACACAGGAATGACAGCCACACTTGGTGAGGCCAGTCTGGAGCAATGAGGATAACCTTGCTCTTCCACAGTAATGCTTTCTGAATAAATTTGGGAATTAGAGGAGTTGGGGGAAAGGCATACAGTAGACTGGAGGGCCAAATGTGAACTAGAGAGTCTCTCAGTGATTCCCCCTCAGTGGATATCAGGGCAAAGTACCTGCTGTACCTGACACTGAGGGGAGAAACAAAGAGATCGTAACATGGTTGCCTCCATCGACAAAATATTACTTTGGTCATTGACTGACTGAGGCAGTAAGATGGACTTGCTCAGTTTGTCTGCTACATGTTGGTTTTCCATGGAATATGTATTGCCAAGACAAAGCGGCCTGAAGAAATTGCCCATTGCCAAACTCTCACTGCCTTCCAACATAGTGGGTAGGACGAGCTTCCCTCCTGTTTGTTGATGTACCAGATCACAGACAGGTTGTCCATCTGAACTGCAATCATCTTCAGAGGAAGAACATCTTGAAATGCCTGCAACACCAATAGGACTGCTCTCATTTCTAGGACAGTGATGTGAAGACAGGCTTCTGTCTGGGACCACGTGCCTTAGACTGTGCTTCCCAAGTAATGCCCCCCCTCCCCCAAATGAGAGGCATCTGTAGTCACTGTGGCCTTGGAAGAAGGAAAAGTGAAACAGCGGGCCCAAGAACTGTCTGCGTGGATCCACCATGCCATGTGATGTTAGCAAAAGTTTGTGATGTGAATGGGTGTCATCAGTGGATGGTATCTTATTGACCACTGTACTGCTAGAGTCCACTGTAGCACTCTCATGTGAAAGCGAGCCAAGGGTACCAGAACTATGGACGTTGCCATTGAACCCAGTAATTGTAAGATTACAATGTTCCTTAAAGTGTCTAATCTTGTCTGTGGTAGATTTGCCACATGTCTGGGTATCTAGACAGGCCCCAGTGAACTCCAGAATCTGCAATGGGTAGAGATGAGACTTGGTGTAATTTATAGTAATGCCTAGCTGAAGACCGGGTTGGAGCAAGTAATCCCTGGCTTGCCTGCATCTGTCACCCCTGGGTTTCTGGGTACTGGCTAAGGCTCTTGCCACTCCTATAGTGCCTTTTTTAGGTGGTGTTCCAAAGACCAAATTACCACCGTAACAGCTATAAATAAATGCAATCTGAGGGTCATGCTGCTCAATGCTAGAAGTCTAAATCTCAAGATGCACTCGCTCGTAGCACTCCCAAAATGGAAAACATTGACATTTATGCTGTAACACAGACATGGTTTAAAGCAGCAGAAAGCACCCCTGTGCTACCAGGCTATAACTTACTCCACACTTTTTGACCCCAGAACATGGTCCAAACCTCCAAAGGCTGTAGTATCTCCATATTCATAAAGGATATGCATACCTCCAGACTAGTAGCCCAGTAAAACGCATCTGAGATGCTCTAGGTACAACTAACATTGGGTAAGACGGCGATTCAGGTCGTAGCCTGCTATAGGTCCCCAACCATGACCTAAGACTCTCACTCTACATTCCTAAGCACCCTGGGAACTATTAAGATCCAACCCAACACTCTCATACTAGGTGACTTCAACTACCCCTCCATCAGCTGGGAAAACTACTCATGCACCAATGCACTGGCCCAACGCTTCCTGGAATCCATCAGTTCCAATGCCCTGGACCAGCTCATTCTTACTCCGACTAGAGGAAGCAACATCCTTGACCTGGTTATTACTAACATGGGCAACCATTGCTCAACACAACAGTTAATTCCTTCCTGGTTAGATCAGACCACAAACTAATCACCATGGAATTCCACATCTCACCCCCCCCCCCCCCGCAAAGGTATCCACCATGAAAAACTTCTCCAAAGCTGACTTTGGACTCCTAAAAGCAGAGGTGGCTAACTTCACAGCATCCATGCCAATGGAGAATAGATGCATGACTGCCAAATCATACACCAATGCACTGTACGAACATGTACATAAAAATGCATGGAACTAGCCATACCCAACAGAACCAAGATGCTCTCCTCCAAAAAAGGAAGCCAGTCTGGTGTCCCCTGCCATTAATAAACTCTACAACAGAAGGAAGAAACTTTTGCAGAAAAAGGTGAAGTCCCAAAAATGGAAAAATTCCCTTATTAGCCTCAACAAAAAGTTGAGATCTCTCATCAAAACCTCCAAAGCCAGCTATGAAAGCAGAATTGCGGCAGACACTAAAAACAACCACAAAGCCTTCTACAATTATATCAAGGATCTCCATGGCAATACCCAAATTTGCTCTGAGTTACTGCACAATGGTATCTCCTATATTGAGCCAACAGATATTGCCAACATACTGGCCGACAGATTCAGTGCCAACTTTACCCCCCCCCCCAAAGGACCAATCTCCATACCGGAAGAATGCCAGGCACCCAACATTACTGCAGCACAGGTTAAAGCTGCATTGTCTAAGGCCAAGAATACAGCTTCCATGGGACCTGACAATATCTCTGGCTGTGTTCTACATGAATTAAAAAAAGTGAACTGGCACCACATCTGTGTGCTCTGTTCACTCACAGCCTCACCTCAGGCTTTGTCTCTGAATAGCGCACTGCTACAGTCATCCCTCTCCATAAAGGAGAAGCAACTACAGACCCTGGAATTATCGCTCCATTACCCTGACGAGTCTGACATGTAAGGCTATGGAGCGCGTCATCATGGACCTAATTAACAAGGATATAGGGAATCTCCAAACTCTAGATCCCACACAAATTGTTTTTGTGAAAGGTAGATCATTCCTGCTCACCGGGTTGACTTCTTTGAGTCAGTCACCAGAGCAGTGGATGAAGGTAAGGCAGTTCATACAGCCCACCTCGATCTGGCCAAGGCCTTTGATACCATTCCCCACTTTGGAATTATTGATAAACTCAGCAAACTTAGGCATCAACCCCTATATCGTTAGGTGGGTTGCAAATTGGCTCACAGACAGAACCCACAGTGTGAAAGTAGCAGACTCCAAGTCAGACTGCTGACCAGTCACGAGTGGAGTCCAACAGGGTTCAGTCCTGGGTCCTCTCCTGTTTGGCATCTACTTCTCAGAAGTCCAGGCCAACACGGAAGGATTCTGGCTGACAAAATTCGCAGACGACTGCAAGCTGGGAGCCATTATTAACAACCCAAGTAATGCAGACATCCTACAGAAAGGCCTCACTGAGATCAATGACTAGTGTCGAAGCCATGGCCTTAAGCTTAATGCCAAAAAATGCGTCATCATCCCCTTTAGGAAAAACTCAGTTCCCACTAATTACCACATCGATGTGAGCCCACTCAACACTGAAGGTGTTATAAGATATCTGGGGACACAGGTTGACAGCAACCTCACCTTCAACCAGCACATTGCTCCTGTGGCCAGAAAGTCCTTCTATGTGGCACATCTCATTACCAAGGTTTTTGTATCCAGGAAGAAAGAAGTTATCATTTCTACTCTTCCCTCATTAGACCAATCATAGAGTATAATGCCCCATTTGGCATGTACCTCACTAGACACCTGCAACAGTTGGAGAGGCCACAAAAGTACCTCACAAAGAGGATCCTAGGCCTTAAACACTTGCCCTACATGGACGGACTCAAAAAACTCCAGCTATTTTCTGTTTCATATCGTCTACTAAGAGGTGATCTCTGCTTGACTTACAAAGCCATGTCTGACCCAGCTCTGTTAGAAATGCTACATCTAAAGAAATCTCAATCCCTCGGCACCACATGCTCCAGAGACCTCAACCTCATTACTACAACCAACAGAACATGCTGGAGGGACAGGTTCATAACCCAGAGACTACCCATGCTCTGGAATAGACTTCCCATACATGTCAAGCAGAGCACCTCACTTGCCCTCTTCAAGCAAAATCTTGATGAGTGGATGGGAAATAGAAAGTTCACCCTGGGTATCACTCCAGTGGCTCTACTTGATAGAGGCACTGGGAACTAATGGCGGGTGGCACAATCCCAGGGCACTTCTATGGGTTAGTCTTGTAAAGGCCCCAGGGCCATTAGCCTAGTACACACCTATGAACCTATGAATCAGTAGAGGCTTGGTTGAAACAAATAGGAGCCAGTTATCTAGATAAAGAAACACCTGGAATCCATGCAGTCTATTTGAGCTGCAACCACTGCCATGTACTCTGTGAACACCCTGGAGAATGTGGTGAGACCAAAGCAGTGCTATCCTGAAGGTCTATGAAGCACATCCAATCATCCTTCTATAAGAGTGGTAAGATGGACTGAACTGTAACCATGCAGAACTGCGAGTGTTCAACAGATCGATTTAGTTTGCTGAGATCCAGAATTGGTCTTAGTTCCCCGATCTTCTATGGCACTAAAAAGAATCTCTAGTAGGTTCTGGATCATTGTGGGTCTGGTGAGACTTTCTGGATGACTCCTCTCCAGCATGTATTGTATTTCTATAGCTGTCACTTTCTTCTGACTGGGTGGAATGTCAGGAATTCTTTTGCTATGTTTTGACTGGAGAAGGGAAAATGGTATGTAATAACCTTGGGATATAACATTCTGCACTCAAAAATCTTTGGTAATGGCTGTCCAGGCTTTTGGGTGCAGGGATAAGCATCCCCCGACTGCCTGCAGAGTTCAGCAGTTGTGTAACCCTTCAGGGACACTGTTAGGCCTTCTCTGAGAATGGAGCCCTGAAGTCCTGGTGTTGTGTGCCACCTCTGCAGTGAGGGAATTAGAATTCCCCTTCTGTTGTAAAGGGATTTTTTTGTCCATATGCATCTTTGGAAGAACCTTGTGACTTTATGAAGCACATTTTTCTGCCGCCTCTCTGGTTTTGAGAAAAAGGTCCTTTGAGGGGTAGAAAAACAGATTCAGGTGATTTGGACCCAGTCAGATCCAAGTAAGAGTATGGATACTATGGTCTAGTTTCTTTAAGAGGCGGGGCCATGGAGGTGAATGGGTCTGACATTTTAGAGATTTTTTTTTTCAGGTGGAGCCAAGCCAGAAGAAGCTGAAGGAGAACAGCGGCCAGAGGAGCACTTCCTAGAGTCTGTAGTTTTATCTGCTGTTTCTCCTGAGGATTTTTTGAGTAGGATGGAGCTACAGAGACAGACAAAGCAGATGAAGGAAGAAGACCTTTCAAGATTAACTTATTCTTCCTCTCAACCAGTGCCCTGTGATTAAGGCTGGAACAAATATCACAATCCACATTCAGATGTTCTGGACCCAGGCAATAAATACATTCAGAATGGCTGTCAGAATTTGGGATTTTGTGCCCACAAGTGGAACACTTTTTAAAAACTGTAGGCTTCTCAGACAGTGTAGGAAAACAAATTGTAGAAGGAAAGACAACAAGCTAGAGAAAATACCAACAATGGTAAAAGGAACACCCAAGTGTAAAGGTTGGTGAGAAAAATGCCAACAATGGTATAAACAAGGTGCGCCACTGTGGTAGCAGGAAAGCACACAAGGACTAAAGGCCCATGCTCTGGAATAGACTTCCCATACATGTCAAGCAGAGCACCTCACTTGCCCTCTTCAAGCAAAATCTTGATGAGTGGATGGGAAATAGAAAGTTCACCCTGGGTATCACTCCAGTGGCTCTACTTGATAGAGGCACTGGGAACTAATGGCGGGTGGCACAATCCCAGGGCACTTCTATGGGTTAGTCTTGTAAAGGCCCCAGGGCCATTAGCCTAGTACACACCTATGAACCTATGAATCAGTAGAGGCTTGGTTGAAACAAATAGGAGCCAGTTATCTAGATAAAGAAACACCTGGAATCCATGCAGTCTATTTGAGCTGCAACCACTGCCATGTACTCTGTGAACACCCTGGAGAATGTGGTGAGACCAAAGCAGTGCTATCCTGAAGGTCTATGAAGCACATCCAATCATCCTTCTATAAGAGTGGTAAGATGGACTGAACTGTAACCATGCAGAACTGCGAGTGTTCAACAGATCGATTTAGTTTGCTGAGATCCAGAATTGGTCTTAGTTCCCTGATCTTCTATGGCACTACAAAGAATCTCTAGTAGGTTCTGGATCCTTGTGGGTCTGGTGAGACTTTCTGGATGACTCCTCTCCAGCATGTATTGTATTTCTATAGCTGTCACTTTCTTCTGACTGGGTGGAATGTCAGGAATTCTTTTGCTATGTTTTGACTGGAGAAGGGAAAATGGTATGTAATAACCTTGGAATATAACATTCTGCACTCAAAAATCTTTGGTAATGGCTGTCCAGGCTTTTGGGTGCAGGGATAAGCATCCCCCGACTGCCTGCAGAGTTCAGCAGTTGTGTAACCCTTCAGGGACACTGTTAGGCCTTCTCTGAGAATGGAGCCCTGAAGTCCTGGTGTTGTGTGCCACCTCTGCAGTGAGGGAATTAGAATTCCCCCTCTGTTGTAAAGGGATTTTTTTGTCCATATGCATCTTTGGAAGAACCTTGTGACTTTATGAAGCACATTTTTCTGCCGCCTCTCTGGTTTTGAGAAAAAGGTCCTTTGAGGGGTAGAAAAACAGATTCCCACAACAGATAAGGTCTTTCCATCTTGCTCGCTCCTAGAGAGTCTACTTCACCTTAGGGCCAAATAAGGTAGATCCATCAAAGGGGACACGGTCGAATGAAGACTTGAAGGGCTCTGCAAAATCACAAAGGTGCATCCAGTTATGCCGTCTAACGGTTATTTCTGAACCCACCACTCTAGCAGCTCCCTCTGAGGCACGAGAAAATTATCTTATGGAAGAAATGCATAAAGAATGGAGGGTAGCCCGTTACGAAGAAACTTTTTATCTGCTACAGACATGGACCCTGAGAATTTACTGGAAAACTGTTTGATCAATTCCCTCTGAAACATGTAACATGTACCAAATGATTCACAGACCTGATGGTAAAGGTCGCTGATGCATAAATACTCTTCCCAAATCTGTCCAGTGCCCTAGACTACCGATTAGGCAGAAGGACAATACAGCTCTGTTCTACTAGCTCTTTGTTGGTGGCTAGTGCAACCACCACAGCATCCAGTATGGGACCCTTGCTCCAATGAGGTGCAACAAGATACTTTTCCAGGAATTTGGGGGTAGACTCCATGACATCTAGGTCCTTCAAAGCTCTGTGGGAGATAAGATCTACCATCTCATCTGCCAAGGTGGACTATCCAAGTCATAGCTGACCCACCTCCAAAAGCCTCAAGGAACACTGACTCCTCTTGGGAAGGGGGTATTGGAAGTCCAACCACTCTCCTCTCTCAAAAGTTCAAGTATCTCCCTGAATGAGACATCCTTAAGGGGTGATCTGGGGGACACTTTCCTTCATTGAAGTCAGTGTCTTTAGTTAATGACCCTTTTGAAGAGTCTATGTGGCTCCTTTTACATGTTCATTTCCGAGGGTCTCTTTGGTGGGAGGTTCTGGAGAGGACTCCTAAGTGTCAGCAGAGTCCTGAATGAGGACAGTCTCAAAACTTGACCATGCCAGCTGTCCCAATGGGACAGGATGAAAAGACTCAGCTTCCACAACAGACAGCTGAGTATGGGGTGGATCCTAGGGAGACAAGGATAGATTTTCTTTTGAAGTAGAGAAAGCTCTTCCACTACCTTGAAACCTTAAGCCATGGGGGAGCCCAGTCCTGACCTCACTGGATCTGAAGAAGCCTGTATAGGATGAAACTTGATCCCCCCAGCTCCAGTCTTGAAGCAAGGGTTGCAACCAAGCTGTCTAATGCCAAGGCTCCGAAAGGGAGGGATGGCTCTGAGAACATCAGAGTTGATCCTGGCCCCCTGGATCCAGTGCTGATGCTATTAGAGAGAGATCCTTCTGGATTCAACAAAGTTGGACACGTCTGGATCAGAGAAAGTGTCAGAGTCAAACAGGGGCAAGCTTTCAGATCCGACACAAACACACTCAGATGTCTCGGGTCCAAAATTTACGAAACCACTGGATGGCTCGCAGCAGGAATCAAAGTCTGCATTTGTGCAGTAGAAAAGTTCATGGGTCTGAATGAACAAATCTGGGTTCTGAGAAATTTTCTCAACATCCTATCCACATCCGTTTCTGATAACCTCCTGGATGACTTGAAGGAAGACAATGTTGAAGGCAGATGGGAAACTCTTTGAGGTGTGTCCTGAAGGAAAGGGGAATGAAGCCTTGAAGTTACTTGTTTTGGTGAAAACCAAGGTGATTTGGACCCAGTCAGATCCAAGTAAGAGTATGGATACTATGGTCTAGTTTCTTTAAGAGGCGGGGCCATGGAGGTGAATGGGTCTGACATTTTAGAGATTTTTTTTTTCAGGTGGAGCCAAGCCAGAAGAAGCTGAAGGAGAACAGCGGCCAGAGGAGCACTTCCTAGAGTCTGTAGTTTTATCTGCTGTTTCTCCTGAGGATTTTTTGAGTAGGATGGAGCTACAGAGACAGACAAAGCAGATGAAGGAAGAAGACCTTTCAAGATTAACTTATTCTTCCTCTCAACCAGTGCCCTGTGATTAAGGCTGGAACAAATATCACAATCCACATTCAGATGTTCTGGACCCAGGCAATAAATACATTCAGAATGGCTGTCAGAATTTGGGATTTTGTGCCCACAAGTGGAACACTTTTTAAAAACTGTAGGCTTCTCAGACAGTGTAGGAAAACAAATTGTAGAAGGAAAGACAACAAGCTAGAGAAAATACCAACAATGGTAAAAGGAACACCCAAGTGTAAAGGTTGGTGAGAAAAATGCCAACAATGGTATAAACAAGGTGCGCCACTGTGGTAGCAGGAAAGCACACAAGGACTAAAGGCCTAAACACTAAATCCAAACAGAAATCCTGTATACAAAATTATCTCTATAAAAATATATGTATGAGTGTGTGTGTGTGTGTGTGTGTGTGTGTGTGTGTGTATATATACATATTATTATTTATTTATTTATTTTTAATATATAGGGGAGGAAAAAGAAATCCACGGTGGTGGTGCTGCGGTAGCGTTGTCACCTCACAGTAAGACGCTGTCCGGTTCGACTCTCAGCTAGAGCGTCTTCTGCGTGGAGACAAGTGTGAATGGGCATTCCTTTGGTGAAGGTTGTGCATCAGGGCTGGCAACTCGGTATGTAAAAATCAACTGCCAATCATTAGCGGACCGGAGTTCCGCTGTGGCGACCCCTAACCGGGAAAAGCCGAAAGACACAACAAGGGGAGGAAAAAGAAAAGAATAATCCTGCTGGATAGAAAATTATTGAAAAATAGCACTTATCTAACAGAACCTGCTTGACCTAACAGTAACCATGTCTTATCACTGAAGCAGCAAACGAAATCTGGGGTAACTAAGGAGAAGACAGGAATTATGGGTAAGGAGACTGGATCCACCTTTGAAGCCTAAAGTCTATCAAATGGCTGAGAATGGATCCGAGACCCACCAGTTGAGGAACGGACTAAAAGACAACATCAGATCAGTCACCCATAATCATACCACTATCCAGCTAGATTCCAAGCATAACTTACTTACATAGCTGTTACACTTGTAACCAGTCCTGAAACCAGAATAATCCTTGCTACTAAATACTACTGTAATCCCATTCCTCCAAATTAATCATGCCCTGCATTTCCACAGCATGCCCTATACCAATTCCATGACCCTGGTGGTTACTCTTTGCACTACATAATCCAGAATGCTCTGGTAGCCACTCATATTGCTGTAAGTTTGTGTTGAACTTTGAGCTTTGGCATAAAACATCACTATCTCCCACACTCATAAATTTTGTGACTCAAAATGCAGTCCCGAGAGCTTGCACATGTTGTTTGATTGTAGCTCTGTGGCAGATAAGTAAATGATGCAGCCATTACACTACACAAATAACATAAATGCTGACATCATTCAGTAGCTGCACATATTTTTAAGCATTTTGAAGAAAACCAAACCTCACATAAACAACCAAGAAAAAAAAAGGCAGCAAGTCTGCAGAGACTCCGACCAGTCACAAACTCACAAATGTGTATTCCAGTTCAGAAAAGTAGCAACAGAAATTTGTAGAGATTAGCACTTTTGTTTATTCCATAACAAACTTCATCAGATAATGGAGAAACAAGCTGACATAGTTTAAATTTCCTGGTTAAGATCACATGACCACTGTGATGTAACAAGTGGTGCATTCAAAGAACATTTAAAGGGATATGACAAAATTTATTTTGTATCCCATTCTAAACACATATAAAACTTCAATACATTTATGTAAACGAATACACAGCTAAAAGTCTGAATAAAATGCACAAAAGTATAAAAATATGAATTATGATACATCTAAAAGAATAATATTGTTTGTATGCATTTATGTGTAAAATTCAAGTACAGTTTTTTTAAAAATTATTGTGCAGGAAAAAAAGTACATCGTACTACAAATATGTCTTGTAATTTCATAGTTACCTCTCTAAAGCTTTAAATTTTAATAAACAACTGATAGATGTTGTCCATTAAGGCCCGATCAATCCAGGAAATTTAAACTGTGTTAGTTTGTTTCTCCATTATCTGATGAAGTTTGTTATGGAATAAACAAAAGCGCTGATGTCTACAAGTTTCGGTTGCTACTTTTCTGAACTGGAATACACATTTGTGAATTAAGCATTTTGCTTAGGCTTTCAGAATGACCGCTAATAGAACTAAGATACATGATTGCTTAAAGATCTTTTTATTTATTTATTTCTCTGTTTCTTCTGGGCCTACTGCTCATTTTTTCCCCACCAGAATACTGCTTCCACCTTGAACTAAGAAATCCTTACATAATCTGATTCTGACTGTGTGTAGTATAAACACTGCTCACCTTTGATACGCAATAAAATACTACTGGTGATCTGACTAAATAACTGCTACAGCCAACTCTATGGTTTACAGACTGAGCTTTTATTTGTGATTGCGACAACGTGGATTCAATCTGTGACATGATGCCAAAAGGCTTACAGGAAGGAAGGGTAGGGGAAGGAGTAGCTTATGTCTTAGTTGTTTTTCAGGTGCTCAGGTAGAGGGGGTGGGTAGGTGGTTTGCACAACAGTGGCATGAAAGCAATATTTATGGTCTGATGCCATAATAGCAACACTACTGGCTCAGCACAGTACACACAGATGAAAATAGGGAATGTAAGTCAGCAAAATGTGGAAGCAAGTGTCTGCATATTGACTACATCAAGTAAGGAATGGTGGCAAAGGTATGTCATGGTAACTGATGGTCCTTCCTGGGCCCCACAATATGTTTCAGAGCCATATCTATGAATAAATGGGCAGAATGAACAATCAGTCAATCCCATGCAATTTAAGGTCTCTGAGGTGGGTGAAATGTTATATTAAAAAAGGGCTAGTGGACAAAAACTAAGCATGGGAGTTGTTTCCAGAAGAAAAGGAAAGCTGTGCAAGAGATGAGACTATGTAAATAACAAACATAGTCACCATGTGTGTTACAGTGGCATGATGCACTTGATGGTGTGATTTCTTTGACTTATTATCTCTAACAAATATTTATCAATATTAAAAACAGATCTGACACTTTGAGCATGTAGCTGTCCAAACTTAATACACAGTTTATCTTGCTTCTAGATTTAGATTTTTCTTTTAAAGTTAATGTAAGTAGAGGGAGATGAAATGGCTTGATGAAGGGCACAGGGTAAATAAATAATGAGAGTAGTGAATAAGCCTATATTCAAAGAATGTGTGCTGTTGTAACTCTTACATTTTCTCAAACACTACATGAGATGACATACAAAGGTAAAGTTTCATCTCGGTGAACTCAGAGGGAAGTGCCACAGTTTTCACAAATACTTCTCTGAAAAACACTGCTTTTTGATATTACTTCTGTCATGACAGCAAACTGCAAAAAAAAAAAAAAAAAAAAAAAAACAGCCTATGTTCTAAACTGATAAAGGGAATTAGTATATGTGACCCAACAACACTCAAAGTGTGTGATGATGAGGTTATCTGATCACAGTTAGACAGTAGTTATTGGTTAAAGTATTTATATGTGTGTTAAAAAAGAGGAAAAGAATATAATTGTCAGTGACCAATTTCAATTTCTGGGAGAAATCAAAAAAACTCAGTCTGTGATGACAATGTCAACATGATACAGATGCTAGCACCAAAGACAAAATCAACATTTAGTTCTGCTACTGAACTGATAGCCAACACTAAGCAGGCTATCAAAAAATAATAAGGCTACTACTGTCTCTCATATCAAGGCGGCCAGTAAGAATTCTGAGGGACAGTTTGCTTAAGTTCTCTATGTGCTGTGACTTGAGTGCTACACACAGTATCAAAGAGTGCTGTCAGGCTTCTCTAACTTTTGGGCAAGATGATTAACTAATACCATCCCTGTGAAACTTTGCTGTTCTATGGTAGGAGTCCTACTACATGGCAGTGCATGTGAAGTACCGTCTGTAAAACTGGCATCCTTCCTCAGTGTTCCAAAAAAATGGTTTGTGCAGTTGTCCAAGACTGCTATTGCCCCAAATAGTTACATACTGCATTTACATTACACTGTATAAAGTGCTTTGGAATATCTTGTGAAAGAACATTACCACAACAAAATGATTTTTTAACAGCAAGAAAGCCATGTTCCTCAAATATACAGTTTAAAAATTATGTTTGCATGATATAATCCTATAAATATCTGAACATCTTTAATGAAAAGCTGCCATACGGAGTTAGAAAATACCATATAACTTATCATTCCTAATTCTACAGTAAATAACTTTAAAATACAGTAATGCTGCCAATGGTGCACCAAGGGGCTTTCTGTAAAGAAATGCTGAGCGCCACCAACCAGACATCACAAAGAATGGAGAATTGGATCTGCAAAAAATGCATGTACATCCATGACAGAAGGCAGCAACTTAACAAAAATGATATAACTAGAACACAGATAATAAAAAAAAAATAATAAAAAATAAAAAAACAGTCCATTAGAACGGGTAAGGTGCTCTGTTACATCACAGGGATTGCCCTGTGCACTACAATATTAAACAAAGCCTTTTCTTCTTCTGGTTTCTTGCCTTCTTTCTTGCAGCCAGTGCAATTTTAGTCGATTCCTTAAAAACATCCTCCACATTCTCTCGGAACTTGGCAGAACACTCTAAGTATATTTCTGCTTGAATTTGCTGAGCAGTAGCTTCACCCTAGGAACACAACAAAGTGAATATTGTTATTTACACAAGGTCCTACACCTACAAGTTTACTGAAAATGTTGTCAGTGTTTAATGCAACCATATTACTCTAAACCAACTAGTCACCATCCCCACAAGAGGAGATAACATACTTGATCTCATCATCACGAACATGGGAGCACAATGTTCAACACCGGAAGTATACCCCTCACTGGTAAGATCAGATCACAAACTAATCTCGCTGGAGGTCCTCATCCCACCCCCACCTGAAATAAAAAAGACCACAGTAAAGAACTTCTCAAAAGCCGACTTCACACTTCTAAAGACTAGTGTGGTCTCCTTTCAGGCCCCGAGCCGTGGAAAACAATACTCAAGCCGCTGAATCACTTACAAACGCCTTCTACCAGCACCTGCAGGACTGCATGGATAAGGCAATCCCAAGCAAAACAAAGACTCTTTGTACCAAAGGCAAGCGTCCAGTCTGGTGGACCCCAGCCATAAACAAACTCTACAACAAAAGGAGGAAGCTACTACAAGATAGAGCAAAATCCTTAAAAGGTAAGACACCCTTGATCACTATAAGTAAAAACTAAGAGCTCTCATAAAATCATCCAAAGCAAATTTCGAGAGAAAAATAGCTAAAGACTCAAAAGACAATCATAAGGCCTTCTTTAGCTATGTTAGAAACCTAGGAGGAAACTCCCAGATATGCTCAGAACTAGTTCAAAATGATGTGAAGATGACTGATCCTACAGACATTGCCAACATACTGGCTGACAGGTTCAGTGCAAACTTCTCCCCACCTACGACCCGAAAGGAGAGATATCTATACCAAATGAGTGCAGCCACCCAAACATCTCCAGCGCCCAAGTGAGACCTGCCCTCTCCAAAGCAAAAACACAGCATCCATGGGACCCGATGGTGTCCCCGGCTGTGTGCTCCACGAACTCAATGAGGAATTAAACCCACAGCTAGGACAGCTGTTTAATCAAAGTCTTACCTCTGGATACGCACCCAGGAGTGGCGCACTGCAACTGTGGTCCCACTTCACAAAGGCGGTGCCTCCACAGACCCTGGAAATTACCGCCCATTAGCTTGACAAGCCTTATCTGCAAAGCCATGGAGAGGATCATAATGGACCTCATAAATAAAGACATAGGGAATTTGCAGACTTTGGATCCAACCCAGTTTGGCTTTGTCAAAGGCAGATCATGCCTTTTAAACTTGGTTGACTTTTTGAAACAGTCACCAAAGCCATTGATGAGGAAAGGCAGTCCATACAGCCTACCTCGATCTGGCTAAGGCCTTCGATACAATACCCCACTCGGGTATCATTGAAAAACTCATCAGCTTAAATGTTAACCCATACATCACAAGATGGGTTGCAAACTGGCTGAGTGACAGAACCCACAGGGTCAGAGTTGCTGGCGCCATGTCAGACTCAAAGCCTGTCACAAGTGGTGTCCCACAGGGCTCAGTCCTGGGCCCACTCTTGTTTGGCATCTACTTTTCCGAAGTACAAGCAAACACAGGAGGGTTATGGCTGACAAAGTTTGCAGATGACTGCAAACTGGGCCATAGTAGAAAACACATCTGACACAGATATCCTTCAGAAGGGTCTCACAGAAACGGATAACTGGTGCCAGAGCCACGGCCTAAAGTTAAATGCCAAAAAATGCATAGTCATACCCTTCGGGAAAAACAAGGTTACCCCTAGCTACCAAATAGGTGGCAATCCACGAGCACAGAAGAAGTTATCAGGGACCTGGGGACCCAGGTTGATAGTAGTCTGTCATTCGACACCCATGTAGCTAAAGTAGTTAGGAAGTCCTTCTACATTGCCCACCTTATCATGAAGGGATTCTCATCTAGATCAAGGGAGGTCATAGTCTCCCTTTACTCATCACTCATCAGACCAATGATTGAGTACAATGCCCCATTCGGAATGTATCTGACCCGACACTTGCAGCAGCTGGAGAGGCCACAAAAGTTCCTCACCAAAAGGATAAAGGGTCTCAAAAATCTGTCCTATGCTGCCCGACTGAAAGAACTCCAGCTCTATTCAGTCGCACGCTTGCTCAGAGGTGACCTTTGCTTAACATACAAGGCCATGGCAAACCCAGATTTGATGAATAGGCTTCACCTCAAAAAGTCTAGATCCATCAGAGCCACAAGGGCGGGAGACTTAAACCTCGACACGGCTATTAATAGGACGTGCTGGAGAGATAGATTCATCACCCAAAGACTCCCTATGCTGTGGAACAAAATCCCGGTACATGTGAGGCAGAGCACCTCGCTGGCCTTGTTCAAGAGAAATCTTGACCAATGGATGGGAGATCGCAGATATACCCCAGGAATTACCTCAGTGTCACTGCTCGACAGAGGCACAGCAAAATAATGGGTATAGTTCCCCATACTAAAGGGGTGGCGTAAGACACAAAACAATGGGCTAGGCTTATAAATGCCCTCGGGCAGATAGCCTAGTATGAACCTATGAACCTATGAACCTATGAACCTATAATTTATCATGAAGAGCCTTGCTGCGTATTACCCATAATCAGTTACATACATGCCCGTTTCTGTGACACTGCACCACACCTATTTAACATTGCCCCTTATGTTTATTCCAAAAATAGGTTGATTAATTGCACTTTAATTCAAACCAAAGCAAAATTTATTGCAAGAATCTCCAAAAATCAAATATGCTTAATTCCTCAAAATACTAACATTTTCTAGAAGGAAATATACACCCTAATCCTGGCCCCACATATCACAATGAACATAAGGATAATTCTCTCTCACACACTTCTGTAACCTAAAAGCAGCTAATCCCCAACTCTGGTGACCTAAGTTTTGCTGCAATAAATGTTAGAAGTATAAGATGTAAAACTACTGAACTACATGCCTGGATTACGCAACATAAGCCTGATGTTCTTGCTGTAATTGAAACCTGGTTTAAACCCAGCGTAAACATCTCTGAAGTTATACCTTCTGGCTATAATATCAGCTGTAATGGCTGTATAAAGAGGAAAGGTAGTGGTATTGCTTTAATACTTCCAAGTACCTACCACATTTCGTCTTATAGCAAACACCAAAATTCAGTTTGGCAGAGCTTCTTACTGCTTTCCTGAAGATAAACAATTCTAAACAAATATGTATAAACAAATATGCATTCTCTCCTTTATATCCCTCCTTTTGACAATACAGCTATACTGGAAAACATCCTACACTGGATATCCATAACATTTCCACAAGAAAAAATATTACTAGGTGATGTGAATGTCAATTGGCTGGACATAAACTCTAACTCCCCCTACATCTAGCATGAACTCATATGGTTTCACACGACTAATAGCCCCACACATTACAGCAAGACATCAAATTCTCTATTGCATTGGATCCTAGTATCAAACCGTAGCAAATACACCACCACAGGTACCATGTCAGACTTTCTCAGTAATCATCTCCCAGTCTACATGACTAGATATCTCACTCATCCAATTAAACAGCATAATTATAAGACGACATGTAATCCTACCAAATTTAATCCAGAAATGTTCATTACTGCACTATCATCTATTAACTGGAACTTTCTAAAAATCCTCCCCTTAGATGATGCTGTAACTGAATTCAATACAACTTTTCTTCTTCTTCTTTCGGCTGTTCCCGTTAGGGGTTGCCAGAACGGATCATCCATTTCCATTTCTTCCTGTTCTCTGCATCTTGCTCTGTCACACTAAACACCTGCATGTTCTCTCTCACCACATCCATAAACCTTATCTTAGGCCTTCTTCTTTTCCTCTTACCTGGCAATTCTATCCTTAGCATCCTTTTCCCAATATACTCAGCATCCCTCCTCGGCACATGTCCAAACCACCGCAATCTTGCCTCTCTGGCTTTGTCTCTAAACCGTCTAACCTGGGCTGACCCTCTAATATACTTATTCCTAATCCTGTCCACCCTTGTCACACCCACATAACATAACTGGTTTCACTACCCTCTTGTAGACCTTCCCTTTCACTCTTACTGGTACTCGTCTGTCACAAATCACTCCTGACACTCTTCTCTACCCACTCCACCCTGCCTGCACTCTCTTCTTCACCTCTCTTCCACACTCACCATTACTCTGAACTGTTGATCCCAAGTATTTAACTCATCCACCTTTGCCAACTCTACTCCCTGCATCGTCAGCATTCCTCTATCCTTCCTCTCATTCACACACATATACTCTGTCCTAGTCCTACTGACCTTCATTCCTCTCCTCTCTAGAGCATATTTCCACCTCTCCAGGGTCTCCTCAACCTGTTCCCTACTCTCGCTACAGATCACAATGTCATCTGTAAACATCATAGTCCATGGGGACTCCTGTCTGATCTCATCTGTCAACCTGTCCATCACCACTGCAAATAAGAAAGGGCTCAGAGCTGATCCTTGATGTAATCCCACATCTGTCACTCCCACCGCAGACCTCACCGTTGTCACACTACCCTCGTACATATCCTGTACCACTCTTACATACTTCTCTGCCACTCCCGACTTCTTCATACAACACCACAACTCCTCTCTTTTCTAAATATCCTAAATAGCTTTGCACCTCTTAGAAGGAATAGACTGAAAACAAATACTGAAATTTGGCTAGCCAAAAACAGTAAAATACTAATGCAGGATAGAGAAAAAACATGAAAAGAATGGAAAAAAATATAAAACACCTCAATATCTTGAAAACTTCAGAATGCTTTGTAATAGTACTAAAAAGCAAATAAATGAAGACAAAAACTATACTATAATAACTTTCAGAATACTACTAAACACAACCTTAAAACATTTTGGACATTTCATTAAAGAAATCTTATATCCAGGCCAAATATTCAACCCAAACGCCTCTCCCAATAACTTACCACTCAAAACTGCAATACAGTTCAACTCTTATTTTATAGACAGTACAGCACATCTAACCAAGGATTCCTCAACATCTAATCCAAACCCTGCCCAACAGCCACATATCACCACATCCACTTTCACCTTCAAACCTGTGCCCACATCCTATAGATTCATAGGTTCATACTAGGCTATCTGCCCTGGGGCAATTATAAGCCTAGCCCAATTCTGTATGGCTTATGCCACCCCCTGATTTGAGTATACTGTGCCCTTTTTAAGGTTTAGTTTACTGCGCCTCTGTCTAATAGTGACACGGGAGTAATCCCTGGGACAAACCTACGATCCCCAATCCACCTATCGAGATTCTTCTTGAAGAGATTCAGTGAGGTGCTCTGCCTCACATGAACTGGAATTCTATTCTAGAGCGAAGGGAGCCTCTGGGTTATGAACCTGTCCCTCCAGCAAGTTCTATTTATTTCTGTGCTGAGGTTCAAGTCCCTCGAGCATGTGGCTCTAAGGGATTTAGATTTACTGAGGTGGAGCATGTCCATTAATTCTGGATTTGACATAGCTTTGTATGTCAGGCATAGATTGCCTCGAAGTAGGCGGTATGCAACTGAGTAGAGCTGGAGATTTTTTAACCGAGCAGCATATGGCATCTCTTTGAGACCCTTGATCCTCTTGGTGAGATACTTTTGGGGTCTTTCTAATTGCTGCAGGTGTCGGGTAAGATACATCCCAAAAGGGGCATTGTATTCTATGATGGGCCTGATGAGGGATGAATAAAGGGGCACGATTACCTCTCTTGATCTAGATGTGAAACCCTTTCGTGATAAGGTGGGCTATGTAAAAGGTCTTTCTAACCACTTTGGCAATGTGGTTTTCAAAGGAGAGATTGCTATCAACTTGGGTCCCCAGGTCCCTAATAACTTTCTCTGTACTTAATGGGTTTCCGCCTATGTGGTAATTTGTGGGCACATTGTTTTTGCCAAAGGGTATGACTACATTTTTTGGCATTTAGCTTTAAACCATGGTGCTGGCACCAGTTATCTGTCTCTGTGAGACCTTTTTGAAGGATGTTTGTGTCAGCTGGAGAGTCGATTATGGCGCCCAGTTTGCAGTCGTCTGCGAACTTGGTGAGCCATAGTCCTCCCACGTTTGCCTGTACCTCGGAAAAGTATATACCGAACAAGAGTGGTCCCAGGATAGAACCCTGTGGGACACCACTTGTGACCGGTTTCGAGTCTGACATGGCTCCAGCAAGTCTCACTCTGTGGGTTCTGTCTTTGAGCCAGTTTGCGACCCATCTTGTGACATAGGAGTTTATATTTAAGCTGGATAGCTTATCTATGATGCCCGAGTGGGGTATTGTGTCAAATGCCTTTGCAAGGTCCAGATAGGCTGTGTGGACTACCTTCCCTTCATCTATGGCTTTGGTGACCATTTCGAAGAAGTCTACCAGGTTCAAAAGGCAGGATCTGCCCTTGACAAAGCCGAACTGGGTAGGATCTAGTGTCTGTAGGTCCCCAATGTCTTTGTTTATGAGCTCCATGATGATCCTCTCCATAGCCTTGCAGACTAAGCTAGTCAGGCTTATGGGGCGATAGTTTCCAGGGTCCGTACAGGCTCCACCTTTGTGGAGTGGGACCACTGTTGCTGTACACCATTCTGTGGGCACATATCCTGTAGTGAGGCTGAGATTGTATAGCTGTTTTATTTGAGGGATTAGTTCCTCTTGGAGTTCATGTAGGACGCAACCTGGGACGCCATCTGGTCCCATGGAAGCAGTGTTTTTTGATTTGGAGAGGGCAGCCTTCACCTGAGCATCTGAGATGTTTGGGAGGCAGCCCTCTGCCGGGATAGATACTTGCTCTTTTGGGGGGGAGGGGTGGAGAAGTTTGCACTGAACCTGTCTGCCAGGATATTGGCGATGTCTGTGGGTTCAGTGTATTTTTTTGGCGTTTAGAATCAACTCAGAACAAGTCTGGGAGTTGCATCCCAGGTTCCTAACATAACTGAAAAAAACCTTATGATTGTCTTTGGTGTCCTGTGCAATTTTTCTCTCGAAGCTGGCCTTGGAGGATTTTATGAGGGATCGTAATTTTTTGCTAGTACTGATCAAAGATGCCTTCCCAATTAGGGATTTTGCTCTATCATGTAGTAGCGTCCTCCTTCTGTTGTACAGTTTATTTATGGCAGGGGTCCACCAGACTGGACACCTGCCTTTGGATGATTGGGTCTTGGTTTTGTTTGGGATAGCATGATCCATGTATTCCTGGAGATGTCCGTAGAATGCGTTTATATAGGATTCTGCAGTTTGGGCCGTAGCTTCCACTGGCACTGGGGCCTTGAAGGATTCCACTTCGGTTTTGAGAAGTGAGAAGTTCGCTTTTGAGAAGTTTTTCACTGTGGTTTTCTGGGCTGGGGGTGGGGTCGGGATGTGGACATCCAGTGAAATTAATTTATGGTCTGATCTTACCAATGAGGGATATACTTCTGGTGTGGAGCATAGAGTCCCCATGTTGGTAATGATCAGGTCTAGTATGTTGTCCCCTCTTGTGGGAGTGGTGACTAGTTGTTCCATAGCATTTGAGTTTATAATTTCCAGGAACCTTTGGGCTAAGGTGCTGGGGCTTGAGTAGTGCTCCCAGTCAATGTTTGGGTAGTTGAAGTCGCCCAATATAATGGTGTTCGGAGAGATCTTCATGTTCTCCAATGTTTTCAGGAAAGCCGAGTGGGATTCCTGACTTTGAGAGGGTGGTCTGTAGGATGCTATAAACTGAAAAGCAGTCTTGCCCACTGTTAGTTGCACATGGATGGTCTCCGATACTCGTGCAATGCCACTAACCTGGAGGTGTGGATATCCTTGATAAATATGGAAACTCCCCCTCCTTTTGTGGTTCGGTCAGGGTTTTGGGGTCGAAAAGCATGATATGAGGTATAGCCTGGTAGTGCTGGGGTGCTCTCTGGAGCCTTGAACCAGGTTTCTGTCACTGCACAGATATCGATGTTCTCCATACTGAGGAGAGCTTCGAGTGCGTGCATCTTGAGGTTAAGACTTCTGGCGTTAAGCAGCATTACCCTTAGTTTCTTGTTCCTTGTGCTGCCTATGGGGGTGGGTTTGACTTTTGAGCCTTGCATAAAAAAGGCACTATGTGGGTGGCAAGAGCCTTTGCCAATATCCGAAAGCCCAGTGGTGACAGCTGCAAGCCATCCCTAGCGAAGCAACGTGGCTTGTCAAGCATGTCATCCCAGGCTGACAGACACTGGATCCCCTTTGAATAACACCAAAATTTTAGCCAGTTGTTAAAATCGATCATTTTGTCTTTGTACTGTGGCATCATTCTAGGTGAGGGTAAGATGCTGCTCAAGGTCAGGGTCATACCAGCCTGGGCTACATGATCAGAGAGCTCCTCTGTGTCTCTTTTCATGTAGTCCAGGGAGGTACGTCTCAGGTCATTCACACCAGCATGTACAATGACTGAGTCATATTTGTATTTGCTTTGGAGTGACCTGAGTGCTTGCGTTATGTGATGGATCCTAGCACCCGACAGGCAGCTCACCGTGACCTTCTCTTTATTCAGCCTGGTGAGCGGGACGTCAGTGTGTCTGACAATAGAGTCACCTATTACAAGAGTATCAGGTGTGTTATTCAGCCTTAAGGGCTGTGGCTGCTTGGCACACTGACTTTGTGGGCTATGTGTTGTGCGGGTTTTGTTTTGAGGTAGCATTTGCTTGGATGTCTGCTTTGGAGGTCTCTGTTGCTTAGGTAGATTTTTATTTAGAGCCTCCGAGTATGTTTTTGTGTATTTATGTGTTTGGTTCGCTGATGTGGTGGGACTATGTGATACTGGAATTGTGTTGTGTGAGGTTACCTTCTCCTCCTGACTGGTTACACCAGTTTTGAGATGAGAGAGCTCAGCCTCCAGTTTGGCTAAATAGTTGCATCTCTCACATATATTTGAACCTGTTTGGAGGAGGAGTGGGTTGTCCGTGTACATGAGACAGTTGTAACATTGCCTCAAAATTCCCAGATTCACCAGCTGGACTGGAGAGGAAACCATTGACTGACCTTTGGACATGCTAGAGTAATATAGGGAAACTGAATTTAAGACGGACCAATAGAGGACAGGGTAATCGTAGAGAGTATTAGAGTAAGTAGTGCTTATGGTTTAATAGTGCTAACCTGTAGGATTACTTAATTGGACCAGTGAAGGGCCTTAGAATGAGAATATGGTGTTTAAATTGAGAGATAGAGCAGTTCTAAGGGAAAAAGTGAAGAGCAGACTTTGTGGAGCCAGGAATAGTTTAAACCCAATTAGGCGGCGCTGCCCGCTGTTGTGCTATGCACAAAAATGCGCAAAACCACGCAAAAGAGGGTTTTAAGAGAGGAAGATGAAGGAGTTTGGAATTGACCCAAAATGGCCAATAAAATTAGAAGTTATGTACTTACCATAACGTTCCATCTGAGTAGGTGGATCCATTTGTCTGCAACCTGTGGGTTATGGATCCGATATCGGATCCGAACCGGCATGGTTATCCAGCTATGGATCCGAGCTCCTAGCTCCTCCCCTCACCCATAATGCCCTGCTCTCCCTACATGACCTCAGATCAAGTTTGCCCTGAATCAAAATACCCTGGAAAGGGTAACACATAATATGCAGGAAACTGACAAGGCCAGGGGGATAGGAGGGCGGGATGGTTGCAGACAAATGAATCCACCTACTCAGATGGAACGTTATGGTAAGTACATAACTTCTAAATCTGAAGTAGGAGATTCATTTGTCTGCAACCTGTGGGACAGAGTCCCCAGCTACCTGAATCTTGGGCCGTCATGGAAGGATATTCCGGAGCACCACGGAGCCAAAGGATGCTCTACCTCTAGATGTGATATTCAGCTTGTAATGAGAAATAAAGGTATGGGATGAAGTCCAAGTGGCTGCTGAACAAATGTCATCCAGAGGAATCCTAGCCTTAAAGGCTGCTGAGGTAGAAACTGACCGAGTTGAATGGGCACGGACTCCCTCTGGTGCGGGCCTCCCAGAGGCTTGATAAGCTAGAATTATACACTGCGAAATCCAGCGTGACAAGGAGACTTTGGAAATTGGCTTACCCAGATTGAATTTGGCAAAGGAAATGAATAACTGGTCGGATTGCCTATGACCAGCTGTCCTGTTAAGATAAAAACGAAGCTGCCTGTGAACATCCAAAGAATGCAGCTTGTATTCACCCTTGTTTTGATATTTGGGAAAGAAAACAGGGAGGTTAATGGACTGATTAATGTTTGTTTCTGTAGCTACCTTAGGAAGAAAGGAGGGATTGGTCCTGAGGTATACGCGGTCCGGATGAAAGACCAAGTAAGGAGGCTTTGAAGATAAGGCTTGAAGTTCCGAAACCCTTTTGGCCGAAGTAATGGCTACTAAAAAAGCAGTTTTGAGGGATAAAAATTTAAGATCTACTGTGGCCGCAGGCTTGAATGGGGGAGCGGTCAAGGCCTGAAGAACCAAAGACAGATCCCAAGGAGGAACCGCTTGCTTGACATGGGGCCTAAGGAGAAAGGTACCGTTAAGGAAGATTTTACACAATTTGGAAGACATAAGTGGTCCAGATTCATGACCAACATGATAGTAAGAAATGGCTGCAAGCTGCACTTTGACCGTGGAACTACTGGCACCATCATTAAAGAGAGTGGTTAGGAAGTCTAGCACCAGAGGAAGGGGAACCGTGAAGGGATCTAGACCTCGCCGCTCCGCCCAAATGGAGAATCGTTTCCATTTACTGCAGTAAACTTTCCTGGTAGATGGTTTATGAGCCGCTACCAAGATGGCCTTAACGGGAGACGAGATACCGGGAGTCCTAATTAGGAGTGGAACTGGATCAGCCAAGCAGTTAGCTTCAGGTTGTCTAGATTCGGAGTTGATAGGTTCGATGGATGCGATATCAGATCTGGAATGGGATCTAGAATCCAAGGTGGATTCACCGAGTGAGACCTTAGGAAAGGGAACCAGATCTGTCGAGGCCAGAATGGGGCAATGAGGATCATTCTGCACCCCAACCGAGAGGCTTTCTGAAGAACTTGGAGCATCAGGGGCAAAGGGGGGTAAGCATAAAGAAGACCGGGAGGCCAAGCATGCACCAGAGCGTCTCTCGGGGAATCCCCTGGAGGAGGGATTAGAGCGAAAAAACTGTCACACTTGGTGTTTAAGGGAGACGCAAAAAGATCGCAACAAGGAGTTCCCCACCGTGCGAAGATACATTTTGCTACTTGAGCATTGAGAGACCACTATGCGGGAGAGAATGGTGCGACTGAGCTTGTCCGCCAGGATGTTGGACCGACCCGGAATATGCGTTGCGATGAGAAAGCGGTTGGTGGAGATCGACCATTCCCACACTCTCATGGCTTCTCGACATAAGGGATAAGACCTGGTTCCCCCCTGTTTGTTGATGTACCAGACCACCGACATGTTGTCTGACTGAATCGCAATTGTTCCCAGGGGAAGAAAGGCCTGAAGTGCTCGCAACGCCAAGAGCACTGCCCTCATCTCTAGAACATTGATATGCAGGGAGGGCTCTGAGTCGTTTCACGTGCCTTGGACCGTCCTGCCTGCAAAATGCCCCCCCCCACCCGAGGCGGGAGGCGTTCGGGTCACCGTGGCAAGAGGGGGAGAAGCACAAAAGGGGCGGCCTCCGTGGAGATCCTGAGAGTGGAGCCACCACAGGAGGGACCGCTTGCAGGCCTTGCTGATCGCAATGGGATGATGCAGAGGTAGAGCAAGGTAAGACCACTGAACTTGAAGTGTCCACTGAAGGACCCGCATGTTGAACCTGGTGAGAGGAAGAAATGATATTGCTGCCGCCATGGACCCTAGAGCCCTCAGGACCAATTCCGCCGGAACAGAGCTGGAGTGGAGGATGGCCCGCACCTGGAGTCGCAAATTCTGAACTCTGTCGGCTGTGAGGAAGGCTCTTAACTCCCTCGTGTCTAACCTGGCACCTATAAAATCTATCAACTGAGTAGGGGCCAGGTTGGATTTTGTTACATTTATCATGATGCCCAAGCGGGGAGCTAGATGAAGAAAAGAGTCTCGTGCCAATGATAGTAGATGCCTTGTTGGGGCGGTAAGGAGCCAGTCGTCCAGGTATGGGAAGACCTGCACCCCCTGAAGCCTCAGGTGGGCCGCAACCACTGCTAATACTTTGGTGAACACCCTGGGGGCTGTGGTGAGACCAAAGGGAAGGACCCTGAACTAGTAGTGACTGGCTCCCAGCCGGAAGCTAAGAAACCTCCTGGAACGTCTGTCCATTAGTATGTGGTAGTACGCATCCTTGAGGTCTATAGAGCACATCCAGTGATTCTCTCCCAGAAGGGGGAGGATGGATTGCAAGGTGACCATCCGGAACTTCTCCTTGGGAACTGCCAGGTTTAACAGGGACAGGTCTAAAATTGGTCTTAGGTCCCCCGTCTTCTTTGGCACTAAAAAGAACCTGGAGTAGAACCCTGATCCGATCTGGTCTGGGGGGACGGGCTGGATGGCTCTTTTCCCCAGCAGATGGCCAATTTCTGCCGAAGCGGCCTCCCACTGACCGGGTGGAACGTCGGGGAGGGATTTTAATTTTGGGATGTGATGAAAGGGAATTTTGTATCCTCTGGATATAATGCGGAGGACCCAGCGGTCTGATGTTATTGACTCCCATGCCGCTAGGTGCTCCGAAAAACGTCCCCCGACTGCCTCCAGAGTGGAGCAGTCGGGTAACCCTTCAGGGCTGCTGTGCGGGCCGTTCAGAGAAAGGTTCTCTGGACCTGAAGTTCCTGGGAGCCCCTCTGCCCCTGGGGCGGCGTCCTCCCTGTCCTCCTCTGCCACAGAAGGACTGGTTGTCCGGAGCGGGTTGGGATTGCTGCGACTTCCGGAACCACATCTTCTTCTGGCCCTTTTGGTTCCTACAGTAGGACCTCTGAGGCACAGAGAAGCGGATTCCTACGGCACAGCGTCTTCCCGTCCTTTTCGCTCTGGGTCAAGGTGTCGCGAACCGTCTTGCCAAAAAGGGCAGAACCATCGAAGGGGGCGTTCGCGAAGGACGCCTTGAAGGGCTCCGTGAAATCACAATGGCGGAGCCAGGCCTGGCGTCTCGTGACTAGGCCTACTCCTGCAGCTCTAGCGGCTCCCTCAGTAGCATGGGACAGCAACCGCATAGAGGTATTCGTCACGGATCGAAGAGTGGCCATACGGGTGGAGTGCAAAAGTTTGTCCTCCTCCGACATGGACTCAGGGGGGGATGCAGCGTATTCCTTAATAAGATTGCGCTGCATCCTGATCACATGTGCAAAGTAGTTGACCGCCCTCACTGAGAAGGTCGCAGAACTAACATTCGCTTCCCCAAGCAGTCCATCATCCGAGACTCCTTGCTCGGAGGGTGGACTGAGGGACTCTCCTGAGCGAGTTCCCTCTTGGTGGCTGCTGCCGTCAACATGGCATCTACAGGGGGCCCCTTACTCCAGTGGGCACGGTCTGCAGGGGGACTAAGGATTCGGTCTGGCCTTTTGGGGATTGGCTCCACGGTGTCCGGTTCCTTCCACGCCCTGGTCGTAATGAGGTCCACCAGGGGGTCGGCAGGAGGGGACACCCAAGAGGTAGATGGGCCCGCTTCGAATGCCTCCAAGAACACGGACTCGTCCGAAGAAGACTTGGGGGCAGACCACCCCCCCCTTATGCGAAGCATTTCCATGATGTCTCCAAAGGAGACATCCTCGGGGGGTGATCTTGGGGAGCCTTCCCCTTCCTCCAAATCCGTGTCTTCAGTTAAAGACTCGGGGGAGTCTATGTGCCTCCTTTTACACGTATGCTTGCGAGGGGCTTCCTCGGGGGGGCTGTCCGAGGAGCCCTCGCAGGCAGTGTCTTGTTCCAAAGGAACAGCTTGGGGCACTGAAGCGGGCTGTCCCAGAGGCCGGATGGTGGAAGCCTGACCCAGTGCAGATGGAGCGCGGGACGGAGCCGAAGCAAGTGCCGGGGGTCCGGAAGCCCTCAACAGAGCCCTCTCCACTACATCAAAAGCCGAGGGGGAGCCAGCCTCGACCAAAGGATCCGAAAGTCGGCTCCCCCTCGGATCCGAAGAGTGGATCGGAGCCGGCCCCGAGACACTCGGATCTGAGGGACCAGTGCGCTCCGACACAGATGGCGCCGAAGGCACACTGAGTCCCCCGGATCCGAAGCTCGGAGCCAGGCTCCGAGAGGTCGGATCCGAAACACTCGAGGGTAGGGTCGGATCCGAAGTACCTAGTACTATCGGCGCCGACCCACCCCCGGCTCCGAAGCTGCCCGGCTCTGAACTCTCCGAACCCGGGTAGCGGGTCGGAGAAGGAGCTATAGGCTTGAAAAATGGGGTCGAGCTCCCCCCCAGAGGGGGGGGGGCAGGCAGGAGCACTCCCATCTGCATCTGGGCCTGGATGAACCTTCTCATCATCAGGTCCAGATCGGCGTCAGAAAGGCTATATGTGGATCTCGAAGAGGCTACCGAGGTAGGCCTTGAGTGCCTCCTCGATAGCCTCGACGGAGATCGGGTCTCCTCCTCCTCAGGCCCCGGTGAAAAGCAGACCAGAGACCGGAGCCGAGGGGGGGGGGGGAGCCAGTAGCCAAGGAGGCTGGAGGAGAAGCCCGCTTAGCTGGCGGGGCCGAAACGGAGGTCTCGGCCCGCCGCTTGTGGTGCTTCTCTCTCCGGTCCTTTTTCTGCCTCTCCTCCAACCCAGCAGCGGGAGGTTGACTCCCAGGTGGAGGAGGGGGAGCAGGCGAGGCGGGAACCGAGGCCACGGAACCCACCACAGGAGCGGGAGCCAAAGCCGAGTCCGGGGGAGAAGTCCAGCCAGGACCAGCTTCGACCTCCGCTCCTTCAATGCCCTGGGGTTGAACCCTGCACAAATCGAACATCCAGAAGTGAGGTGTTCAACCCCAAGGCATCGAACACACCGAGTGTGGCCATCAGCAGGGGATAGTTTATGGCCACACTCGGAGCACTTGGAGAATATTGCCTTAGGGGCTTCTGACATAATAAGTCTTTTTTTTTTTTTTTTTTAACAAGAAAAAAAATAAAGACAGAGACTAGTAATAAACTAGTATAAACACAAGGCCCCACACAACACACTCACACAAAACTCCGACCAGCGAGGGGAGGGTATAAACTAAATGTTATTTTAAAATTAAAAATTTTAAGCTGAAAGTATCAAATTATAAAGGGGAACTTAACACAATCACTCAAATATGACAAAAACTACTCAAAATAAAGCTATCTTTAAGTAGAAAATTCACTTAGTTGAAGAGCTCAAAATCCAAGACCTGGTTACCAGCGCGGCAAACTAGATCTGAGGTCATGTAGGGAGAGCAGGGCATTATGGGAGAGGGGAGGAGCTAGGAGCTCGGATCCATAGCTGGATAACCATGCCGGTTCGGATCCGATATCGGATCCATAACCCACAGGTTGCAGACAAATGAATCTCCTACTTCAGATCTACAGTTTCAAGTCAGTAACCACTCCCACAGGGGCAGGCAGGTTGCTCAATGTTTTTCACTGCCACTGATCAACAGAGAGACTTCCCTTTAGCCCAAGCAAAAAATGGCCTCCAAGAAACTTACAAACAGTTCAAGAACAGCAAGCCTGTAACTGAACTTTTTTAAATCTCAGAAAAGTGGGAAAAAAGCAAGATTTTTTTTTGTTTTTTTCAGAGATAGCAGAGGTTTACAAGTATCAACTAGTTATAACAGTGCAGTAAATGACCCCACACAAGAGTGCTAGGCCAAAGACAGATAAAATGCAAGTTTTGAGAAAAAAACAATTTTAAAAATAAGTGCAAACAGGAAATTCAGTAAACAGCTCTAGGTTGTCTTCTAAAATGATCAGTTTTAATAATTGGCTTAATTTCTGGTGTCATTCTAAGGAGATCCAATGTCTGTCTGCCTGGAATGACATGCTTGACAAGCCAAGCTGCTTCGCAAGGGACGGCTTGTACCTGTCACCCCTGGGTTTCCGGATATTGGCAAAGGCTCTTGCCACCCCCATAGTGCCTTTTTTAGACAAGGCTCAAATTCTAAACCCACCGCCCTAGAAAACAATAATGGAAAAAAACTAAGGGTAATGCTGCTCAATGCCAGAAGTCTAAATCTCAAGATGCACGCCCTCGAAGCCCTCCTCAGTATGGAGAACATCGATGTCTGTGCTGTGACTGAAACCTGGTTCAAGGCTCCTGAGAGCACCCTGGCACTATCAGGTTTTACCTCATATCATGCGTTCCGGCCCCAAAACCCAGAAAGTACCACAAAAGGAGGGGGTGTATCCATATTCATCAAGGATACCCACACCTCCAGGCTGGTGGCAACTCATGAAGCATCAGAGACCATTCAGGTGCAATTAACCATAGGCAAAACTGCTCTACAGTTTGTAGCATGTTACAGGCCACCCTCTCAAACTCAGGAACCCCACACAGCCTTCCTGAAGACACTGGAGAGTATAAATGTCTCTCCAAACACCATCATATTGGGTGACTTCAACTACCCAAACATAGACTGGGAACATTACTCAAGCCCCAATACCCTAGCCCAAAGGTTCCTGGAGTTCATAAACTCAAATGCTATGGAACAACTTGTCACCATTCCCACAAGAGGTGAAAATATACTAGACCTGATCATCACAAACATGGGGACAAAATGCTCCACACCGAAGTATATCCCTCATTGGTGAGATCAGACCATAAACTAATCTCACTGGAGATCCACATCCCGCCCCCACCCCCCACAAAAAAGACCACAGTGAAGAACTTCTCAAAAGCCAACTTCACACTTCTTAAGACTGGTGTGGTATCCTTCAAGGCCCCTGAGCCATTGGAAACCACAACCCACGCTGCTGAATCCCTTACAAATGCTTTCTACGAGCACCTCCAGGATTGCATGGATCAAGCAATCCCAAATAAAATCAAGACCCTTTCCACCAAAGGCAAGCGCCCGATCTGGTGGACCCTAGCCATAAACAAACTTTACAACAAGAGGAGAAAGCTACTACAAGATAGAGCAAAATCCCTAAAAGGGAAGACATCTCTGATCGATACTACTAAAAAACTACGATCACTCATAAAATCATCCAAGGCCAACTTTGAGAGAAAAATCGCCAAGGACTCAAAAGACAATCATAAGGCCTTCTTTAGCTATGTTAGAAATCTGGGTGGAAACTCCCAGATATGCTCAGAATTAGTCCAAAATGATACAAAAATCACTGAACCCACAGACATTGCAAACATACTGGCAGACAGGTTCAGTGAAAATTTCTCCCCTCCCTCCCCCCCAAAAGGAGAAATATCTATCCCAGCAGAGTGTAGCCTCCCAATCATCTCAAATGCCCAGGTGAGAGCTGCTCTCTCTAAAGCTAAAAACACAGCATCAATGCGACCGGATGGTGTCCCCGGCTGTGTGCTACATGAACTCAATGAGTAACTAAACCCACACATAAGGCTGCTGTTTAATCTTAGCCTTATCACAGGATACGTACCCAAAGAGTGGCGTACGGCAACTGTGGTCCCACTCCACAAAGGCGGTGCTTCTACGGACCCTGGTAATTACCGCCCCATAAGCTTAACAAGCCTGGTCTGCAAAGCTATGGAGAGGATCATAATGGAACTCATAAATAAAGACATAGGGGACCTACAGACATTGGATCCTACCCAATTTGGCTTTGTCAAGGGCAGATCATGCCTCTTGAACTTGGTCGACTTTTTTGAAACAGTCACCGAGGCCATTGATGAGGGTAAGGCAGTCCACACAGCCTACCTTGACCTTGCAAAAGCTTTGACACAATACCCCACTCGGGTATCATAGAAAAGCTCACCAGCTTAAATGTAAACCCATATGTCACAAGATGGGTTGCAAACTGGCTCAAGAACAGAACCCACAGGGTTAGAGTTGCTGGTGCCATGTCAGACTCAAGCGGTCTGGCGGTGTCCCACAGGGCTCAGTCCTGGGCCCCCTCTTGTTCGGCATCTACTTTTCAGAAGTGCAGGCAAACATAGGAGGATTGTGGCTGACAAAGTTTGCAGATGACTGCAAACTGGGCGCCATAGTTGAAAATCTATCAGACACAGATATCCTTCAGAGAGGTCTCATAGAAATGGATAACTGGTGCCAGAGCCATGGCCTTAAGCTGAACGCCAAAAAATGTATAGTCATACCCTTTGGTAAAAACAAGGTAACCCCAAGTTACCACATAGGTGGCAATCCATTAAGCACAGAAGAGGTTATCAGGGACCTGGGGACCCAAGTTGACAGTAACCTTTCTTTTGACACTCACATTGCCAAAGTGGTTAGGAGGACCTTCTACATTGCCCACCTAATTATGAAGGGATTCACATCCAGATCAAGGGAGGTCATTGTTCCCCTGTACTCTTCACTTATCAGACCAATGATTGAGTACAATGCCCCATTCGGAATGTATCTTACCCGACACCTGCAGCAATTGGAAAGACCCCAAAAGTTCCTCACCAAAAGGATAAAGGGGCTCAAAAATATGCCATATGCTGCCCGACTGAAGAAACTCCAGCTCTACTCAGTCGCATACCGTCTGCTCAAAGGTGACCTGTGCCTGACATACAAGGCCATGTCCAACCCGGAATTAATGGACATGCTCCACCTCAAAAAATCCAAATCCACCAGAGCCACAAGAGCAAGAGACTTAAACCTCAACACGGATATAAATAGGACGTGCTGGAGGGACAGATTCATCACCCAGAGACTCCCTATGCTGTGGAACAGAATCCCGATCCATGTGAGACAGAGCACCTCGCTGGCTCTGCTCAAGAGGAATCTTGACCAGTGGATGGGAGATCGTAGGTTTACCCCGGGGATCATCTCTGTATCACTGCTGGACAGAGGCACGGCAAAGCCACATAACTCTGACTAGGCTTATAAATGCCCTAGGGCAGATAGCCTAGTATGAACCTATGAACCTATAAATACAGTTACTAATGCAGAAATCAAGTTTAACAAGCCAGAAAATGCTTAAAATAGGTGGCTATGCAGAAAAACTTAACAAATAAACAGAGGAAAAATACTTAAAATCTCAAAAGTGGCTCCTTTCTTCTCTCAGTGTTTTCTCCTCTTGGTGGGTGCTTCACCAACAGCCAACAAGCCTGAAAAGACGCCAAAACCATGAGGCAACCAGCTTTTGAGAGAGGAAGATGAAGGAGTTTGGAATTGACCCAAAATGGCCAATAAAACTACAGTTTCAAGTCAGTAACCACTCCCACAGGGGCAGGCAGCTCAATGTTTTTCACTGCCACTGATCAACAGAGAGACTTCCCTTTAGCCCAAGCAAAAAATGGCCTCCAAGAAACTTACAAACAGTTCAAGAACAGCAAGCCTGTAACTGAACCTTTTTAAATCTCAGAAAAGAGGGAAAAAAGCAAGATTTTTTTGGTTTTTTTTCAGAGATAGCAGAGGTTCACAAGTATCAACAAGTTATAACAGTGCAGTAAATGACCCCACACAAGAGTGCTAGGCCAAACACAGACAAAATGCAAGTTTTGAGAAAAAAACGATTTTAAAAATAAGTGCAAACAGGAAATTCAGTAAACAGCTTTAGGTTGTGCTCTAAATACAGTTACTAATGCAGAAATCAAGTTTAACAAGCCAGAAAATGCTCAAAATAGGCTGCTATGCAGAAAAACTTAGCAAATAAACAGAGGAAAAATACTTAAAATCTCAAAAGTGGCTCCTTTCTTCTCTCAGCATTTTCTCCTCTTGGTGGGTGCTTCACCAACAGCCAACAAGCCTGAAAAGACGCCAAAACTATATAAAACTACTCTTAAACTCTTAAACTTAAACCATGCTCTTCTTCAGCTGATGACCTTCCAAACGAGTACCTAAAAATGGCAGCCAACAGCACTGCCTATCTTGTCACAATTCTTATAAATAGATCAGTTCAGGAGTCCCACATTCCCTCTCTCTGGAAAAGTAACACATTATCCCTCTGCACAAAGGAGGAGGTTCAACAGATATTAATAACTTCAGACCTATAGCAATCTTATCTTCCCTTGCCCAAATACTTGAAAAATATATTCAAAACACTTGCTACACTATCTCCTGCAGGAAGAACCCCTATCCCCTGCACAACATGGCTTCTGTCCTTCTCAAAGTACTAGCATCACCCTTCGAACCTATACAGATACTGTCAATAAAGCTAGAGATAATAGCAAACTAGTCTCTTCCTTATTTCTAGACTTGTCTAAAGCCTTAGACACAATTTTATCACAGACAACAATGTGGTACCTGGAAGAAGGAGCAAGTCAGCAAATAAGCAGACTAATAGGATAAAATAAACTTTAATGTAAACCCAAAAAAGTTAAAATCCAAATAATGTTAAGTGCTTTTGTCCAATAAAGCAATGGTCAAAGACTTCATCAGAACATTCATTGTAGTGGGTAGGAGGATTTAAATATCAGCACTTCACAAAGAAGAAAGTAAATTTAAAGGTACAAAAACCCTAATATACCAATAATGAGTGTGTATACTACAGAAATTCATGCCAGGATGTATATAAATAGCTAAAACATCAGACCTAACTGCAAAAAAAGATGTGTATTTATAAAAAAATGGAAATCAAAATAATTTAAAAAGTATTACATATACGTACTTAAAAAAGTAAATGTATAATTAATATATGAAAAGGTACTGTAACATGTTCTTTTAAAAATTGTGTGTGTATAATACCATAAAAATATCACAATGATACTGTATTGTCACACCACAAATAGTAGTTTTAAAGTTTAGCTGCCCTTAGCTTTAAAATCGGGTGAAAAGAAATATATTCATTAATTCCTGGATCACAGCTTGTATATAACCTGATTTGCCAATAAAATTCATGATTTTCTAAATAGGTTTCCCAGGCATCTCCTCTTGGGTTGGGGGTAGCTATATCCAAGATCCTGAAGGTAAACTTATTAAATTGTGTGCAGGACGAGTGCTTATAAAAGGCCTTTTTCAAGTTTTTGGTACATATATCTTACAAATGTTTCTAGATTCTTCTTTTAAGTGTCGTTCCATCTTTCCAATGTAGAAAGCGGAGCTAGTGGCACACTTAGCTAAATATACCATTCTAGTAGTTTACAGTTACTTCAATGTAACTGGACGTTGTTCTTCACGGTATTATCCAAGGAGATGCATTGTCACAGCAAACTTCTACTTCAAATGTCCTCACTAGGTCTCTCTCAGCCCACCCTTCTGTGGTTCAAAAGCTACCTGTCCAATAGGTATCAGTCAGTAAAATGGCACACTCTGCTCTCTCCTTATCTCCCAGTCCCCACCAGTGTACCACAAGGCTCTATCCTTGGTACCCTCCTCTTTAACATTTTCACCAATACCCTCTATACGTCCACACAACAGACCACCCTAATACAATACTCAGATGATTCCACTCTCTTTTGCACATCTAACAACATGGTACACCTGAAACAGGTCACATGCAAATACATATACGCACACTATTTAGTTGTACAAAGACCCTAATTGTTGTAGTACATCTTTAAGAAGGACTTTTTTAATTCAGGGTTTTAATTAAGCTTAATGATCAGTTGCTTGAATGTTTTAAAATGACTGGTTTAAAACTCTTTTAATGGTATCTACACAGTCATTTTTTTTTTTAATTTTGTAGTTCCAATGAAGTCCAATCATTGTGTATGGAAGAAAGCGATTAACTCACTTTTAATAAAGCCACTGCACGCCTTCATTGATAAAGTGGAGTTCCTTTATTTTTGGCGATACATTTTATGTGAGGGTAACAGTGTGGACCACGCTTGTTTTCTACTAGTTTGCCCGTGTGGTTGTACCTCTGATTTTTCTTGGTTAACATGGTACACTTCCAAAATATTACTCAGGACGCTTTAACAGCCACTGAAACATAGCTTTGTAACTCAAAACTCATGCTCAACCCAAAAAAGACCAAACTACTACTTTTTATCCCCAAATGCCTCTCTCATGAAAAAACAGAATTTAAAGTCCTCTCTCAATAATAAAACCACTGAAGCCACTTCTGAAAGAAAACTATTAAGATTGATAGTAAATGATAACCTCACCCTTGACCTGCATATACAAAATTGCATAAGAAAAACTCATCAAGAAACATGGATGCTTTACAGAGCCAAAAACGTTCTCACCGATGCAACTGAAATTATACTTGACACTATTTATCTCCTCCTCACTCTTCTTTATGGCGCTCCCATCCTTATTAACCTCCAAACTTCACAAAAATTAAAATCTGAGCAATGCTTTAACAAAGCTGCAAAATTTGCAGCACATACCCCGTTCAGAACCCACTACTGTATAGCAGTGAAAAGCATTAATTGGTTAGAAATGCAACATCAACTAACATGTACACAACTTCTTACCACCTATAAAATTATCCAGCATCCATCTGCCTGTCCTGAACTAAAAAAAAACATTCTAGACAGCTATGTTCCCAGTCGGTCAGTGCAATCTAGTGACCAAAAACTCCTGTCAGTCTACAAACCTAGCAAACCTGCTGGGCACTTTCTGTACTCCTACAAGGTTGCTAAGGCCTAGAAACCCTTAACTGCATTCATCAGGACTACACCCACTCTCCTATCTTTCAAAACCACTCTGAAAGACTTCCTAGCTAAAATTTGGCTCTGTTCTTGCACAAAAACAGGATAAACTATATCCCTAAATGTGAACAAGTACCTTTTCATTCTTTATACCTCCTTACTCTCCCTTCTTCACTTACTTCCTTACTGCTATCTAATTTTGTTCCCTGACTTTCTCACTAAATACATCATAAGTCTGTTTTTCCCTCATGTCATATTGCAATTCCTATTTGTGTTAGACTAACTTGCCTTTAACTCAGTGTGCACAACCTTTTTGTGGGGAGGGCCACTATATCAATTCTTAATGCATCTGCGGGCCACCTCAAACCATAGTAAGTCATTACGAGCTGACAACAGGTACAGGTGACTGGCATTTTTACTTAAGACAGCAGTCATGAAATTGCCTGTTTTCTACATCAACTTTGCGTCTAACTTTATTTTGGCTTGCAACCATGACTTAATACAAACTCTTGCAGAAAGTTACTACTGTTTACAGCCTACAAGTTATAAACAACAAAAAATAGTTACTTTCACGGCTAAAATTAGAGGTGTGCGCAACTGTAGTCAATTAGGTAAGTAAGCATGTGCTGGAAAGTTTGCGTGACTGGAGTAAGGCATAGCATTTTTTTCACTTTTTTTAAAAATTTTTGGTTACTGTCTGGGGGCCAGATGGCATTGCGCCGTGGGCTGGATTTGGCCCACAGGCCGGACTTTGTGCACCACTGCTTTAACTTCTCTACAAACTGTCTAAAATTTCTCTAAATATTAAATGATTGTCATATATCTTGTACCAATTCTTAATAAATGTATTTATATTACATCTAATTTGTTGTAATTATTTAAACTGCAGATTTTTTTGTTTTATTTTTGAAGATTGTAAAATTATTGTTTTTAAAATGTTTTGTAATAATTTGGAGGGTTTCTCCCCGAGCCCATGCTGAAAATGGGCTTCTACCCAGTCAGACTTTCCCAGTAATCAAATATCAATAAACAAATAAATAACTATTAGCTGAAGCTGGTGGGTATTGTTAATTTCATTAAGTATGAATAGTGTTGTCATGTAGTGAGAGTCTCAGAGATCTCTTTTCAACCAACAATATCATTCTGTGCATGTATGTGTGTGTGTGTGTGTGTGTGTGTGTGTGTGTGTGTGTGTGTGTGTGTGTATGTGTACACATGCATGCAAATATAATCTGCTACATTATACTGTTATTAGACACTTGCACTTTTTTATATGTTAAACTTAAGGAAAAACACCATTCTGAAAACTCTAAAAATAACACATAAAAATAATGCAGATTTTATTGCACTCTTCCTTCTAAATCACAAAAATAAAGTCAACATTCTGGCGGTCTGTATAGAAATTCATCAGAATTACCTTTTATAACTGTATTACACATCATACAATATTTATTTTGCTTTCCTTTATGGCGGTGCCAGAAGCAGACCCATTGCAAATGTACAAGGATGTAATTTTAAAACACAGAAAAATACATAACATTTACATTACAGAGCAATACACTCATGCCCCAGTGACACATCCATCTATTACTGTTTGGAAATAGAAACATTATGCACAAAGGGAGTAACGTTACGGAATGAGTGTGTTTTCTGTTACATTTTATATAAGTACTGAATATCTATCTGCTTACTGCAGACAAACTCACATGTACTGAATGGGCCTGCCTTGCACCTGCACAAGGTATAAAAAGAAAAGCACAGGAGCATGAGATGTAGTGCTATGATTAAACAGAAATTAACAAAATATAATAGAAACATCAATCAGTGAGAAGGTAAGGTACTGTATTAGATCATAGAATGCCGTTAAACAAAGCCTTTGCTTCTTCTAGTTCCTTGCCTTCTTCATTATAGCCAGTGTAATTTTAGTTTATTCTTTAAAACATCCTCACATATGTGCCCAGATTTGCCACAATTAAGCATAGATTAACAACAGATTACAAAGAATTATAGTTATGTACTTACCATAACTTGGCATCTGTGTTATCTGTAGTCAGCATTCATCACATTAGGGTCTTGGATCTAATATCGGATCCGAGTCAGCATATACAGACAAACAGCTTAGCTCAAGCTCCTCCCCTCTCTGCTGCCCTCTAACCCCTTAGATCGAGTATGCATAAGGAAAGAAAACAGACAAAGGACATCTAACAGCAAAACAGGACCACCATAATCCAGCTAATCCCTCAGGAAGGGGGCTGGAGGTAGGGACCGTGATGAATAGTGACTACAGATAACACAGATGTCAAGTTATGGTAAGTACATAAATATAAATCTGATGTTATCTTAGTCACCATTCCTCACGTTATGGTCAGAGTCCCCAGCTACCTAAATCCTGGGAGGCCTCAAGGAAGGACAACCCGAAGAACCATGCAGCCAAAGGAAGCCCTTCCTCTAGAAACCAAATCCAACTTATATCCAACTTATAGTCGGAAATGAATGTGTGAGGAGAAGACCACATTGCTGCTGCACAAATGTCATTTAAGGACTGACAGTCTGTAAACGCACTTGAGGTAGGCACCGCCCTTGTGGAATGAGCCTTTAGTGGTGCAGATAAAGGAACACCTTTTGAAGAGTAAATGAAGGAAATACATTGCGAAATCCAGCAGGAGACAGTGACTTTCGAAATTCCTTTGCCCTTTCTATTCATAGAAAAGGCTACAAACAACTGGTCTGAACATCTAAATTCCTTAGTCCTATGCAGATAGAAACGAAGTTGGTGATGAACATCCAAGGTGCGCAGGATGTATTCCCCTTTATTGGCATAGTTAGGGAAAATACTGGAAGATGAATACATTGATTAAGGTTAGCTGTTGAAGCCACCTTGGGCATAAAGGATGGATCTGGTTTCAGAGACAGTCTGTCCTTATGGAAAATTAAGTAGGGTGACTTAATCGTAAGAGCTTGCAGATCCGAGACTCTCTTTGCCGAAGTTACTGCCACCAAAAGAGCAGTCTTCCATGAAAGGAATTTGATATCACAAGATGCCACTGGTTCAAAGGGTGGTTTTGTTAGTGCCTGCAGCACCAAAGCCAAATCCCATAGAGGAGATGGATACTTCCCAGGGGGTTGCTAAAGAAAAGCACCCTTTAAAAAGGCCTTGCAGAGGTGGGAAGAAAAGGTAGAATCATCACAAAGATGAAAATTCAAAATTGCTGCCAACTGAACCTTGATCGTGGAGAAACTGTCCCCTTCCTTAAACAGAGAATTCAAAAAGAGAAGGATCTCAGGAATGGACACTGAAAAGGGTCCAGATTCTTATTTTTTGCCCAAATAGAAAATCTCTTCCACTTACTGATATAAACATTCCTTGTGGAAGACCTCTGGGAAGCAAGGATAATATCCTTTATGGGTGAGGCTACCCTGGACTTAGCCAAAATCATGGGAAGTGGGCATACTACGCTGTCAGACAGAGGGTCTGAAGATTCAGGAATGGAAGCAGAGACGGATGAGATATAAGATCTGGAGTTGGATCGAGCACCCAAGATAGGTGCCTCAAGTGAGACTGTAGATGGGAGAACTGCACCTGGCAAGGCCAGAAGGGGGCAATGCGGATCAATTGTCTCTTCAGGTGTCTGGCTTTCTGAAGTACTCTGGGAATTAAAGGCAAGGGTGGAAAGGCATACAGGAGACCCGCAGGCCAATTGTGAGTGTGCACATCCCTGGGAGATTCCCCTTCTCAGGGGGATAATGCAAAGAAATTGCTGCATTTGTGGTTGAGAGGAGATGCAATCAGATTGCAGCTCAGATATCCCCACCGACGGAATATCTGTTGGGCCACCACTGGATTCAGGGACCACTCGTGAGGGGGCAGAATAGCCCTGCTCAATTTTCCCGCCAACACGTTGGATGCTCCGGGAATGTGCGTTGCAATGAAAAAGTGCCCTGTGGACATCGCCCATTCCCAAACTCTCATGGCCTCATGACAAAGCAGATAAGAACGTGTGCCCCCTTGCTTGTTTATATACCAAACAACATCCATGTTGTCCGATAGAACTGCAATCGTTCCTCGATGGAGGCAATCCTAAAAGGCTTGCAACGACAGAAGGACTGCTCTCATCTCCAGAATGTTGATGTGCAGTTTGGTCTCTGACAGCGACCATGTCCCTTGGACCATCTTTCCCTGGAAATGTCCCCCCCCCACCCTAGTAGGGAAGCATCTGAGGTGACTATGGCTGTGGGAACTGGTGGAGAGGATGACCTGCCTGCTAGGAGGTCTAGTGAGCGAATCCACCACAAAAGATGCTTTCAACACACTGGGGTGAGACGAATGGTGAATGACAGGAGCTGCAGAAACGCTGACCACTGAACTGCAAAGGTCCACTGAAGAACTCTCATGTGGTAACAAGCTATCGGAACTAAGTAAATGGCAGCCACCATAGACCCTAGAGCCCTGAGAATGTGCGAAGCCAGAGGACATGTTTGCTCCAGCAGAACTTGAACCTGGGCGCGAATCAGAGACACCAAGCAAGAGGAAGGGGTGCGATCTGTATGGTGGTATCCAACAGAGTGCCTATGAACTCCAGACTTTGGGTAGGAATCAAGGAAGACTTGGCCATGTTTACCGTAATTTCCAACTGATGGAACAGGGAAAGTAAGGTACGAATGTTGCCCAACAGTTGATGCTTTGTAGAGGTCGTTAGGAGCCAATCATCCAAACAGGGATACACCAGGATTCCCTGCAGCTGGAGATGAGCTGCCACCACTGCCATGCATTTGGTGAACACCCGTGGGGGCTGAGGTGAGACCAAAGGGCAGGGCCCTGAATTGAAAGTGATCGGCTCCCAAGCGAGAGCAGAGAAACCTCCTGGACCATCGAGCCATCTTTATATGGTAGTACGCGTGCTGAAGGTCCACTGAGCACATCCAGTTATTGCTGTGCAAGAGGGGCAAAATCGACTGCACACTGACCATCCGAAACTTCGACGTCTGTACAAACAGGGTCATACGACTGAGGTCCAGAATAGGATGTAGGTTCCCTGTTCTCTTTGAAACTAAAAAGAAGCAGGAATAAGTTCCGGATCCTCTCTGCCCTGTGGGGGACCTCTAGGATGGCTCTTTTTTGAAGAAAGTTCGCAACCTCCTGTCAGGCCAACTCTTTCTGACTGGGTGGCATGTCCAGAAGAGTTCTGGTTTTCAGGGGGACTTCCGAAAAAGGAATGCAGTAGCCCCTGGATATAACTGTTAGCACTCACTGATCATTTGTAATGCTTGCCCAGGCTAGAGGATGCAGAGATAACCAACCCCCGACTGCTTCTAGGGAAGGACAGTCAGGCAATGTCTCAGGGACGCTGAAAAGGTTTCTCAGAGAAGGGCTCCCTGGAACCTTGATTCTGCAGGCCTCCGCTGCCCCTGGGGCGACATCTGCCATTGAAACCTGTTCCCCGTCCCCTAGAAGAAGAATCATCCTGAACATTCTGGAAGAAAGACTGCGCCTTCCGAAACCACATTTTCTTATTCCCCTTCTGGGACTTAGAAAAGGACCTCTGAGGGGCAGAAAATCTGATCCCAACAGCTGACAATGTCTTCCCTTCCTGTTCACTGCGGGTCAACATCTCTTTCATGCTGGGACCAAAGAGAGTGGAACCATCAAAGGGAGTGTTGATAAATGACATCTTGAAGGCCTCTGCAAACCAGCTTAGGCACTGCAAGGAATGACGCATAATGGCGATGCCTGAACCTGCCACCCGTGAGGACCCATCTGCAGCATTGGAAATTAGCCTCATGGATGAATTAGCAACAGAATGAAGGGTAGACAGTTTGGGAGAAATCACCTTAACTCATTACATCTGAGTGACACCTCCAGGTGCATCTGCAGTTAACTCCTACTGGCACCTCTAAGCATCAAGTATTGTTTATTCATATTTGCATCAATAATTCCAAAACCATGCTATGTAGAAGGTTTTTAAAAAAAAATATCTTAAAGCTTCCACAATGCAAACTTAACTGCATTAATATTGGACCTTTGTCTTGTGCAGGTAAAGAGATATTAATAAGAAGTTATGTTCTTACCATAACGTTCCATGTGAATTGATCATCTCGCCTTTGTTCTTACACATGGGTTCGGAGCCGATCCTCGGCTCCGAGTCGGCCACATCACTAGCTCCGCATCTTCGAGAAAGCTCGAGGCACAGTAATATCCCATGATCCTCAGGTGCTAACCCTCAGATCTAGTTTGCTATACCAGAAGAATCCCTTTAGAACTGTGTCTTGAACACTTATAAACAGATACTACACACTGTCTGGAACCCTGCCCTCAAATAGAGGAGAAAAGATGCCATTACTAATGTACAATAATAAGCTGAATGCTAACAATATCTAGAAAAGACTGAAAAGGAATTCAGTCAAACCCGTTCTCCCAGACCGCAGGACGGGGGATGGAGGAGGGAATGTAAGAACAAAGGCGAGATGAACAATTCACATGGAATGTTATGGTAAGAACATAACTTCTTAACTCATTCACTCTGGAGCAGTTCAGGAAAAGCTGCCTGCTTAATTCCACCATAACAGTGCAGCCTGAGCTCATTTTCATAAAATCCATTTGTAATACCATACAGAAAACAAATGTTCATAACTCTTTAACTATTTACTCTTTAACTTCAGATTAATAAGAACAAAGCAATGTATATTATGTGTTGCTACATCCCTCCCGGGAAAAATATAAATACACTTGAAAATATCCTTAGCTGGCTCTCTTCTACCATCCCACAAGAAATTATCTTCTTAGGTGATCTCAATATTGATTGGAACTCCTGCTGTTCCACTAAACCCACCTCTCTCATAAACCTCTACATGTTCCAACAAATCATAAACTTCCCTACAAGAATACATAAACCTACCAAGAAGCAGAGTATTCTTGATTGGATACTTGTTAATAACAATCCCCATGCATATAAAACAGGTATACTCACTGACAATATTAGTGACCACCTCCTTACATACATTTCCAAACAAAAATATAGTAGTCCTATGCAGTCAGTATATCGAACTATACGCAGTAAGAAAAACTTTAGCCTTCCCAACTTCCTCCTAGAACTTAAAGCTTGCAACTGGGCACCTCTCAAAGACCTTCCTCTCGAAGAGGCAGTCACTTATTTCAATAATAAATTCCTCCAAATTCTGGACAGCCATGCCCCATCTCGCCAAATTAAAATAAGGTCCAAAGCAACTCCATGGCTTTCGAAAGAAACCAAGCAAAAAATGATACTAAGAAACAAACTTTGGGCAAATGGAGAACCACAAAAAACCCCACTGACCACCAACATTTCAAACACCTTAGAAATACCACAAAGAAACTTATACTCCTTGACAAAAAAAACTTTAACTTTAAATTTCAACAAAACCCCCAACAGAACCCTCAAATATTTTGGTCTGGAATCAAGAAACTCCTATACCCTGGAAACTCAAAAACACCCACCCCTGCCAACCTATCTCAGACCCCTCCTAATAAAATTGCTGACATCATAAATAACTTCTTCTCAGAAACAGTCACCTCTCTTGCCAACACCTTAACTCCACCAACAACCCTTGAACTCAACCCTCCTAATAATAAAATACCCTCTTTAAAGTTGAACACAGTATCCACAGCCTTTATTCACAACCAACTCCAAAAACTTAAACCTTGTGCCTCCTCAGCAGACAAACTGCCAGCAGAGTATCTGCAGCTAGCTGCAAAGGTACTAGCATTCCCAGTCTCCATCTTAATAAACAGAACCATAACCGAATCCACTATTCCATCTCTCTGGAAAATCTCCCATATCATCCCCTTACATAAAGGGGGAAATACAACTGAACTTTCAAACTACCGTCCTATAGCCCTACTCTCTCCTCTAGCTAAAATCATGGAACGATGTGCCCACCAACAACTTCTAGAACACCTTCTCCATAATAACCTACTTGCTGACTCACAGCACGGCTTTAGACCATTCCATAGTACCACCACTGCCCTTCTCTCCTTTACAGACACCATCAACAAAAATCGCAACAATAATCTATATTCATCTGCATTATTTCTTGACCTCTCAAAAGCATTCGATATGGTAAATCACCATCTCCTGATTGATATGCTTAAATCCTTTTCTCTTGACACAATGGCTATTCTGTGGTTCGACTCCTACCTGTCAAATAGACAACAAGCAGTACTCTGGGATAGTCATTTATCCTCCCAGCTCCCAGTCTCCATTGGAGTCCCACAAGGCTCTATTCTAGGTCCCCTCCTTTTCTCCATCTTTATTAATAATCTGAATACCTCCCTCCCATCCTCCACTTGCATTCAGTATGCAGATGACTCTACACTCATCTGCACTGCAATGTCTCCTGCTGAACTACATTCATGTACCCAAAATGTTTTTACTGCAGCAGAAAATTGGTTCAAACACATCTGTCTCCTCCTTTATCCTAAAAAGACTAAGCTACTATTGATTACTCCAACTTATAAGTCCATCCCAATTTCCTTTACTATTGTCTCTAACAATGGCACAATTATATCACCCGACAGCACTACAAAACTGCTTGGTGTGACAATAGATAATCAACTAAACTTTGATGCGCACATCAATTTAACTATAAAAACAGTTAACAAAAAAATAGGTCCACTCTATAGACTTAAACAATTTCTCACACCAGAGACTAGGATATCTTTAGCTCAAACACATCTCATCTCAACACTACTGTATGCCTCTCCAACCTATATTAACCTATCAAAAACAAACCTATCAAAACTAGTCTCATCCTACCACAACATTGTCAGGTTTGCTACAGGTGCCCCATATCGGACTCATCATTGCTTAAATCTCAGACAACTAGGTTGGCTTGAACTGCAAAATCTCATTCTACTTCAACAACTGACTATTACCCACAGGATACTCCACTTCCCTTCTAATGCACCTATTCTTAATACTCTTATTTCCCCCTATAAAAATCTCACTAACCTACGCTCAGCTAATAAACTTCTAGTAGCCACATGTAAATCTCAGAACAAAGCAGGTGACTCCCTTTTCTCAAATGCTGTGGGTACACACTGGAACAAGCTCCCTAGTGAACTTACTACCTTGACCTCAACACCCCTCTTCAAGAAACATTTAAAGACCCACCTCAAATCACACTGGCTCTGCCCTTGCTCTTCTCCTGACTGACTCTCGTTTCCTACTTCCACATCTTTCCACCTCTTTTCCAAACACCTCTATCTGCACTGTACAAACCCATCATATAGATAAGTAGTACTTCTCCTTCTCTCACTCTGCCTTGTCTCCATCTAGCTTATACCACTCCTCCCACCACTTCAATTTTTTTCCCTTGACTCTATTCAGCTTGTGACTTCCTCTTTCTTATGATTTTACCTCCTATTACCACTACTTACTTTGCTTATGTTTTACCCCCTATCACCTCTAAGATGCTAAAAAAAAAATTTTTTTTATTCTGTATTATAATACTGCTCTTATTGCTGTGTGTTTTTGTTACACTAATTGCTTTTCTGTTGTTCTGTGTTCTAATTAGTTACTAACTCCTGCTTAGTAGTTATAGTTAAACTCTTGTATATATTTTTTTCTTAAGTGTGTTACCATAGACTGTTACAGTGGAGCTTTTCTCCTCGGGCCTCTACTGAAAATGGACATGTATCCAGTTAGACTAGCCCGGTCAACAAATGTAAAATAAATAAATAAATAAATAAATAAGAGCTAGACTAAAAATGTAAACGCAAAAGTTGCTCAGCAGACACTGACCTTTCCAACAGTGTAAATTTTGATAGTGTATATCAAAGTCATTATTAAATATTTGGCAAGGAATGCTGATATTGTGCATATTTTTTTACCTTTTTGGAAAAACAAAGCATAATATCTTGGTCAATGTACCATGCAGACCCATAACATTTGAATGTGATTTGTTAGTATGAATGTCAGCTTTAAAATGATAACTTAACCATTACTGTGAGATGTTCCTTTCTTGAGATATTCACAGAAATATGATTAATATATTATTTTCCATAATTGATAAATAAACAAAGCATAATATCTCATCACCTGTAACAGACAGAGCCTACATATCAGTGTAGAAGTTGTGCATCTGAATATCAGCTTCAAAATGATGCATCATTTCTGTGATCACCATGCTCCCTTGCAAAGATATGGGCATAATAATGAAAAGTATTGTAAATATATAATTTTCATAATCGTACAAGACTAAACAAACTGTGATATCTGTACATGTGTAGAATGCACAGACACAGATCTTTTACCATGTTGTAAGGAGTAACACTGTCTTCAAAATGAGGTATTACTTGGCACACTGACATGCTCTCTTGCAAAGTTATTTACCAAAATATGAAAAAAAATCATAATTTCCATAACCTAATTCCAAACAAACTTTGATATCTGCACATGTGTCCAACATACAGGCACAATTCTTTTACCATGTTGGAACCAGCAATACTGTCTTCAAAATGAGGTATTGCTTGGCACATTCAGATGCTCCCTTGCAAAGTTATCTACCAAAATATGAAAAAAAAATCATAATTTCCATAACCTAAGTTCAAAACAAACTTTGATATCTGCATATGAGTACAACAGACAGGCACTATTCTTTTCCCATGTTAGAACCATCAATACTGTCTTCACAATGAGGTATTACTTGGCACATTCAGATGCTCCCTTGTAAAGTTATTTACCAAAATATGAAAAAAAATCATAATTTTCATAACCTAAGTCCGAAACAAACATTGATATCTGTACATGTGTACAACATACAGGCCTACTTCTTTTACATGTTGGAACTATCAATACTATACATATACACATACAATACATATTCGATTGTACATGCTAGCACTCTCCTTAAACAGTTCTTTCTCAGCATCTTCACCAGCTTCTTACCACAGTTATTTGCCAAACTCATAAAAATATATTTTACACAACACATTTCATAATAGAGTTTTACTTACCATACTGGTCCCTACTTGGTCATGGGTGTTTTCCATTCTTCTCACAAGCTGCATATTGCCAATCCTGCATAGGTCTCCTCACACCATTGGGGAGATCAGTCAAGAACAAGGCAATGCCTTCCTCAGTTAGATGAACGCCATCCCTTCTGAACAGGTGAACATCTTTTGTGGTGATGCTGTCAGGACAGATTGTAGATCCGCCGACCACACAAAATGACAACGTGGCCACCACGACTGCAGGTGTTCAAAAATTGCTCTGATTTGAAACCGCAGCCTTCCTAGTGGTTGACTAATGACATCTTTCCCTCCAATGTGCAGCACAAGGATGTTGGGCTCAGGGTAGATGGAACACTTCTCTTCCAAAAACTGCGTTACTCTGCTCCAATGCATACCTCTTCTTGCAATCCAGTATACCTTCAGACTGGATGTGGCAAAGCTCACGTTGTACTTGTTTTCAGTTATGGAGGCATGGCTGGCAGCCCAGTGAATGTAGGAATGGCCACATACCAACACTCTCACTTGCCGTTCTCCTGCTCGTGAAGCCATGTCAGTGTCAGAAGGTGGACAAACCTGTAGAGCAAAGAAAATGCAAACAGATTACTACTGATGTTTGACAGATCTATTGGAAAAGTACATATATATGTATATCATAATATATTACCTGGTTAGACCATCCAAATCTTCACTCCTATCCACAGGGGCATTACTCTTTTCATAAGGTACATAAGTGGTGATGATGCTGCGGAGGTACATACCTACCACCTGTGAAAACACAAAATTACACACGACTGACAAGGGGTCACAGAAAGGGCACATGTAAAGATAAAAAGCAGGGTAAGGACTGCAACTCCACTAATATGCCTAGGACAGGCATGGGACTTCAGGCCATGGGCATCTGAAGGGTCCCATACCTGTGCTGGCTACCCACTCAGACTGCTGGTAGCAGCAATGACTCCTGATTGCATGCAGTGCCAGCATTCTGCCTTACCTCTGCCTTTTCCATTTACATGTGTCCTTTCGGCAATGGTCATAAGGACTCAAAGGGGGGAGCTAATGTAAAGGGTGTTGCCCTGACCTACGTACATTTACTACACCTGAAGGGAGGGAAACTGAGTGGAGAGCTCAACCAAGACAACATGTGAAAAGACTAAGACTGCCCCAGGCAACATGTGAAAAGACTAAGACTGCCCCAGGCAACATGTGAAAAGACTAAGACTGCCCCAGGCAACATATGAAAAGACTAAGACTGCCCCAGGCAACATGTGAAAAGACTAAGACTTAGCAGGCAACATGTGAAAAGACTAAGACTGCCCCAGGCAACATGTGAAAAGACTAAGACTGCCCCAGGCAACATGTGAAAAGACTAAGACTGCCCCAGGCAACATGCGAAAAGACTAAGACTGCCCCTGGCTTTGTCTTTTTGCATGTGTCCTTTTCCGGAGGGAAACACTGCATCACAGTGGCAGCCCTGAGGACATTTCTACTTAGGACAGCAGCACTATGGGACTGAACTGAAGAGTCTCCAAGTTCCCAACTGCAATCCAGGTCGATTACAAGATCCATGGATGGCTGGGTATGCCCCCAGTGATGCACCCACCAACACAAGAGAAGTTGGCTTAAATGTCTGAAGAGGAACCTTCCTGACCTTGGTGCATAAGGGCTTGAACAGTACCTGACAAGGGGGCACAGAAAGGACACATGTAAATCCCCTCTAAATGAACTACAGACAATGTATGCAGATGCATCACCCTATCTCCCAAGAGACGCCACTGCCATACTGATATTCATGTGTATATGTGTATATGTGCAAGTACATTATGTACATACATATATATCGATATACACAGATATATACACAGATATATATATATATATATATATATATATATATATGTATATATATATATATATATATATATATATATATATATATATATATATATATATATATATATATATATATATATATATATATACATACAGGAAAAAACATCAGAGGTTTTGGAGGATAGCTAGTTGATGAAGAATGGAGGGGGTGGCTTGCAATGACTACAAATAGAGAAAAAACACAATCTGGCTTGTGCATTCATCAAAGTGATAACGACTTCTACTTATGTGAGTAACAATGACAGCAGCTGAGACTTTTACCAGAAAAGTGATAACTCACTGCTGTATTGTAACTGCACTTATTGCTAATGTGATAATGACCTTCCTTTCAGTACTGCAAAGTTATGCATGCTCAGACAAAGGTGATAATTGCTGCACATAACCTGTTGACTAGGCATTCATTATATTACCTTGTGAAGCTGTTATGTAACACAGACTCATTATCAATAAGGAGAACACCTGAGTAATTCAGTAAAATAGTATAACACTTACATATTACTGAGCCCTTCCTCCCACCTAAATTCCACACTTGACTGACAAAGCCAGGAAAAATGCACAAAAAATATGGTAGCTCCATGCTGGCAGTTGTCAACAAGTGATAACCTTTATCTCACTCATGCAATTACTAATCACAAATAGAATAATACAAGCAGAAGTGATTTCTTGTCTGCTTATTTTACATTGCAGTATTAATTAGTCAGTGGTGTATCTGATGTCTTATATGCTGGCATATTACAGTATAATTACATTTATGTGCTGTATTCTAAGTAATGTAATCACATGTAATTTTCAGACTTAATTTCTATATTTCCCCAGTAACCCCTCCAGTTGTTTGCAGTGTGTATGCACAAGCACCAAAATGGCAAAATAAACTATTTTGCCCAGCGGTCACTTCAGCAGTCAGACCATGTATTCACAAGCACTTCCCTGATACGCAATTAATTATTTCCCCAAGCAACATCCTCATTAGTATGTCCAGGTATACATGCATCTAAATAAATGTTCCACTAAACAAGCCTTCAGTAACATTTCCTAGTATGTACTACCAGCAGCATGAACACTTCACCCAAGTAACCCATTCAGTAGAATGTTGAGGAATGCACAATCACCAAACTTAAACGCTTACCCAAACGAAACGCGTGTAACATTTCCTAGTATGTACAACCACCAAAATGAAGCATTCACCCAAGTGAGCCCTTCAATATAATGTATGCACAGGTACCAGAATGAAAGATTTTCCCTAAACAACCATTCAGTAAAAAATCCTCCTATGTACAAGCACCAACAGGAAAATCAACCAAAATATAATTTCTCTTGGACGGTTGAAAGGTATGTGCAGTCATCAGTAAAATTATAAAAAATGGATGTAGGGCATGTACCCTTCCTTTCTTCAAAATTTTAAGTCACCCCAATTCAGATCTCATTTATGACAGATTTGCTGTAGTAATCACCACTGGTGCAAAAATAACTTTTGGTGGGGTTGCTGCCCATCACCTGACTGCACAAGATCTTCACATTCACAACAGCAACATGGATTTCTCACTCTGCTTAGACATTTCTAAAAATTGTTGAATGCCAAGACATGTTACCTAGTCTAGATAGCTTGACTTCTGATAGAAGACATACTTTACCAGTGATTCAGTACAACACAGCCAGCTCCCAGGATGACAAAATGGCCAGATGGATTAGCCAACCTTGCAACATCTTTTCTGTGACACTAAAATGTTGATGTATGCACAAGCACCAACATGAAGCATTTCCCTGAACTACCCTTCAGCAATAGCTCCTAGTGTCTGCAATCATCAACATGAAGCATTCACACAAGCGACCCCACGTTTCATAAGCAATACAATGCATCTATGAGAAACACCATCTTGGTTACCTGTCTAGAGGTTAAAAAAAAAAAAGACAATAAAAAATAAATAAATAAAAACATAGACAGAATTTGCCAGGCCAAGTAAACGAGGCAAAGAAATCTCAACGTTCTGCGAAAATAAGTACAGCTGAGATGCCTTCAGCTCTCATGCACAGCAAATGCTTCTCATAAAGCAAGAAGGATTTGATGTCAATATCGCATCCAACTGACAACATCCGCTGGATAATGAAGAAAAGCATGAATGCAAGAAAATATAGTAAATATATATATATATATATATATATATATATATATATATATATATATATATATATATATATATATAAAACATTGGACTGTGTCAACTAAAAAGAGCTGTGGGTAGTCTCTTAGAAGCCAGGTCACAATATATGCCTTGAATCTGTACCCCAAATAATTTATATTTATATGCTGAACATATCATTAGAAGTAATAGGTTGGATGAATTGGAAGTTGGACTGAAAATATCAACAAAACCAGATATGCTATGCAGATACTCTCCAGCGAAGACAGGAATAGCTGGTCAAGAGGAAGTCAACACTCACACCACACCACATGGAACACATAGCCCTCCAGAACATACACCAGCACTGCTGTGTAAATTCCACCATAAAGATAGACAACGTATACAAAACAAAGTACATGCTGATAAATTTCTTATAAACAGTTGTGTCAAAAAGGATCATTATACATTCTTATGTTCTGTAACAATTTGTGATTCTTTTTTAAATGTGTCTCTTGTGCCACCATGCTGTTCTTCCAATACATTATTCCTTCATCTCCATAAAAAAAATGGAAATTTTTGTGTGTCTGTGTTGTGGAATGAATGATAACACTGAGTACAAGCAAACAAATGCAAGCGTGATGTTTCACCAACTACCTATTATAGTCATCAGTACAACAAAATAAATTCTCAACAATGACACATCACTGTCTTATGCAAAGCTCTGCATTTATAAACTACTTTACTAACCAAAAAATTGAGCTGGCCCATGGACTCTTTCAGCAACATTCTAAGCAACAAAAATGAAGGTGAATGTAATATATTAGACAACTACATGTACATGTAGCCAATCAAGCAACATGTTTTTGGAAGGTGGGAGGAAACCAAACACCCTGGATAAAAAAAAAACCTGAATATATATTGGCGAACATAAAAAGTTCATAGGCTCAGTGAGTGGAGGTGAGCACAGACCCTGGAGCCTAAAGAAAATATTTTACAACTGAGTCCCCATATCCTGAAAGAGTTCTGTTACCAAGTGGCATAAGGCAAGTTTTAGGACTTGAAAAAAACTGTCATAAATATCAGCCTCAATTCCCTACATTTAGCAATATGCTTATAGCTGCTTGACTGAAGTAAGAAAACAATACAGGATCAAGACGTATAAAAAAAAACTAAAAAATAAATGATACTCCCTTGTTATAAACAGTTTCTACAGATTTGTCATCAAGTCATACTCTGAAGTGTAAGTGGCTTAAACTCAGAGGGAAAGAAAACTGACAGCTTAGAATTACCCCTTCAATTAAAGTAATTTCAGAGTTTATAGCAAGAAGAGCGGGACAATAACATCCCTAGTTGACACAATCTCTTTGTTTATAAACTGTGCAATACAGTTTTCTTATAACAGGCACATGTTAGTCAAATGAATGAATGAATGCACTAAAAATGAACTACAAATATAAATATATGATTATAGAACAAAGATGAAAAAAAAACTAAATTACACCCAATGTTTTATCCATCTCCTACTCTTTAATAACAACATAAACTTATCTGGAAATATAGCATACAGGATTAAAGGTTAGAGCTGCTAACAATCAAATGGGCCTAATGGATTTATCTACCTAACCTAAAATAAAAACACAGTTCTACCTACTCTAACAACAAATACATGGGACCTTGCCAGGTTATTTGATAAGCTGATCCACAGTCTAGCAATATGTGAAGTTTCTCATTTAATATGATCTACATACGCAAAAAAAAATAACAAAAAAAAAACATACCATCAGCAATTAAGCTGCTCATCTTTAACCTATTTATTGCACCTGATCTATACATATATATATTACAGTATGGTTGTTACCTGTTCTGCTTATTGATGTATGAATGTTAATGCTACATCAATGTTGAGCTACGCAGTTGTAGTTGGTGTAACTTTTGTTACTGTGATTACCTGTTGAGCTTGTCTCCTGTGGGCTCTGCTGAAAAGTGGCACTTAGCACAACCACATTATCTTAATCAACATCATTACCTGACCGGTAGAAAACAATCGTTAGCGGACCGGAGTTCCGCTGTGGCGACCCCTAAACGGGAAAAGCCGAAAGACACAGCAACAACATCCCTCAGGAAATGTCTGCTAAAACAAACCCTGTTACTCCTGTAACTTTTTAGGTTTATAAGAGCAATATTTATATATTTAATATTTACAAGTTAGCTGCTATTGGAACATCTGTTCAACCATCCTTTTAAAAATATATATATCAGTACCCATTAGACTATTCTAAATACTCCGTGAAGTCTCATCCTAATCTACTCAACCCAGCAGTGCACTGTTCCGGAGTATATACACACTTGCTATAATGAGGTAACTGCTATTGGAACATCTGTTCAACCCTCCTTCAAAAAAATAAAATATCAGTACGATCCATAACCACTCACAAACACTATTATAAATTACAAAAAACACATTCATCAACAGCAGTTAGTTAAAAAAAAAAAAAATGAAGAAAAGCAATTGCAACGGTCTACAGCAATCATGTTAACGGCGTTCGTTCCTTCAGCAAACGCAACATATCATTTCTGCTCTTTAGCGGGAGGGTTTTTTTGTATATAGAAAGATGGGATGAAGAGAAGGATTGCAGGTCAGACGGCTTCTATTCTTGCTGAAATACTATTTGAAAACTTGTGCTGCTATTTATTTTTTATTTTATTAAATTGCAGTTTATACTGGAATCTGAGCCAATGGAGTTTTTACTGAGAAAACTGGCTTAGATTTTGCCTGTTGAGCTAATTATCTTTTAGATTTCTATGGAAGTAAACAGGATCTTAGTCAGGAGATGGGGACTTTTTTGTGGTTTCTAAGGAGCCTGAGAAGTGTTGGATATAGAAGTAATAAGAAAAGCCTTAGAAATATCACATTTCAGAATTTCAGAAGTGGCTGAAATGAGTAAGGGGTGGGGATCTTACTGGAATTGATGTCTCAACTGTCACATAAAAATACATGAACTTTCCAAATTATTGGGGGGGGGGGGGTGTCAAACAGTGACAACTAAGTAACCAAAACACTCACTCAGTTTGCATCAGCACTCTGTCTTCCATCAAGCGACTGCTGCAATCAACTTCGTATTTATGCTGAAATTGTGGTACCGTTCCCATTACCTTTGCACAAACTAGATTTAGCTGCGTGTAGGAATTGAATCCTACAAAAAATCAATTTTAGTTGCAACTGTCTACAGCAATCCTGTTAATGGCATTTGCTTCTTCAGCAAACGCAACATATCATTTATGCTCTTTAGTAGGAGGGTTTTTTTGTAGATAGTCTTAGAAACATCACATTTCAGAACTGGCTGAAATAAGTAAAGGATGGGGGTCTTAATGGAATTCACGCCTCAGGCATCACTTAAAAATACAACGGTCAATAGAAAGTCGTTGAATTATATGAAATGGCTGGATAAACAATATGTTATAAGTGGTGGACTGGTGATGCATTAGATATAGAGAGTTTAGTAGTTTAAAACAAAAGAAAATTAGGTTGGGGTGGAGCAAGTGGTGGCTTGGATTGCAAGAATCCGATTGGCTGCCACCACTTGCTTTATCAAGAACCTTTTACACGGAATTTGTAGCAAAAGTTTAATGTTAACTTAATGTAAAAACACACTGAATCATAACTATATAATGTAATTTACATGTTCAGTTACGATTTCAGTATGTTTTACATTAAGCTCAACTACAAATCTTCACTACAGTTTCTTGCGCTTCAGGAAGTACTCGGGGGTAACAGCTTGAAATTAGTATCTTCTCATGGCGCGCTCGGTGTTAAGCACACAGGCGCCATGAGAAGGTACTCGGGGTTAATGAGTTAATGTGAAATTGTTCAATCTCGCCGTTTGTTCTTACACACGGGTAGCGTCCCTAGCTCCTTTTTCCTGGGTGGCTCAAGGGAGAACATTCCTGAGTACAGTGGAACCAAACGTCGCCCTGTCCCTGGAGCTTTTGTCTAGTTTATAGTGGGCAATAAAAGTATGTGGTTTTGCCCAAGTTGCCGCTGCACAAATGGTATCTAAAGGCAAACGAGCGGTATGGGCTGAAGAGGTAGCGATCGCCCTTGTAGAATGAGCTCTGGGTTTGAAAGGGAGTTGCTGTTTCGATTCAGCATATACAAAATTTATGCAATCTGAGAGCCATTTGGATAAGGTAACCTTCGTTACTGCCTGTCCTTTCCTTTGGTCAGCATATGGGACAAATAGTTGGTCTGACTTTCTGTACTCTTTTGCCCTATGTAAGTAAAATCTCAGTTGCCTGTGAACGTCCAATTTGTGCAATGTGTATTCTAACTTATTGGAATGGTTTTTAAAGAAGGTAGGTAGTTCGATAGACTGACTGATGTTTTGAATCGAACAAACCTTCGGAAGGAAGGACGGATTGGTGCGCAAGGTTACTCTATCTGGATGAAAAATCATGTACGGGGGTCGGATAGATAGAGCCTGCAACTCTGAAACTCTCCTGGCGGAAGTGATGGCAACCAGAAAAAGTGTTTTCCACGAAAGAAATTTTAACGGAGTTGTGGCTGCTGGTTCAAATGGGGGCAACATGAGTTGTGACAGCATGAGATTAAGATTCCAAGGGGCTACTGGATTACGAAAAGGGGGACGGAGGTGAAAGGTACCTTTCATGAAGGCTTTACAAAGCCTGTGGGACATAAGAGAACCATCTTCGCGGCCAATATGAAAATTGGATATAGCCGCCAGTTGAACCCTTATCGTGGACGTTGATGCTCCTTCTTGAAAAAGTGTGGTAAAAATCTAGTATCTTGTGTACTGGAGCCCCGAATGGATCTATACCTTGTTTGGAGGCCCAGTGCGCAAAATGATTCCATTTGCTGTTGTACAATTTCCTTGTAGATGGTTTGTGAGAAGATACAATAATTTGTTGTACTGCAGGGGATAGTAACTCCGACCTGGCTAAGATGGGAAGCGGATCAGCCAAGCTGTCAGTTTGAGGGGACTTGAGGAAGGTGTGAGGAACTCCCGATGAATGTGTCAACAGGTCTGGCTCCGGGTCCAGCATCCATGGTTCCTCCACTTGATGAGATTGAAAGAAGGGAAACCAGATTTGTCAAGGCCAGAATGGGGCTATCATTATTATGGTCCTGTCCAGATGTTTGGCTTTCTGCAAAAACCTGGGAATTAGTGGAACAGGAGGAAAAGCGTAAAGGAAACCCGGGGGCCAATCGTGTACCAGTGCGTCCCTGGGGACACCCCCTGGAGGGGGTAACAGGGGCAAAGTAGCTTCTGTATTTGGCATTCAATGGGGATGCAAACAGGTCGCAGCAAGGCTGGCCCCATCTGCGGAAGATCTCTTCCGTCACTCGAGGTTTGAGAGACCACTTGTGAGGGAACAGGATGGCTCTGCTCAACCTGTCCGCGATTACGTTGGAAGTCCCCGGGATGTGTGTTGCTATCAGAAAGCGTCCAGTGGACTTTGCCCATTGCCAAATTCTGAGGGCCTCTCTGCATAACGGGTAAGATCTGGTTCCCCCTTGCTTGTTTATGTACCAGACCACTGACATGTTGTCTGTCTGAACTGCCACTGTTCCCTGAGGTAAGGACTTGTGAAAGTGTTGCAATGCTAGAAACGCTGCCCTCAGCTCTAGAACATTGATGTGCAGATTGTACTCCAAGTTGGACCATTGACCTTGGACTGTTTGTCCCTGAAAAAATCCCCCCCACCCTATCAGGGAAGCGTCCGTGGTTAGAGTTGCTACCGGACTGGGTAACACAAACGGTCGTCCTAGTGTTAGATCTTGACTGTGTATCCACCACAAGAGATCCTTCTTGCAAAAATTCGTGATCAAGATTTCATGAGACAGTGGAAGTTGTCGATACGACCACTGGGCGAATAGCATCCATTGAAGAATCCTCATATGCATCCTGCCTAAGGGAACTACAATAAGGGAGGCTGCCATCAAGCCTAGTACTCTTAATATTTGTCGTGCAGGGACTCTCTTGCTCTGGAGAAGGACCGAAATTTGATGTCTGAGGTCTGACACTCTTGATGGGGGGAGAGTAACTTGAGCCAGGGAGGTGTCTAGCTGTGCTCCTATAAATAAGATACGCTGTGACGGCAATAAGACAGACTTTCCAAAATTCACCGTTATGCCTAGTGAAGAGCAGAGACTGATGGTGTAATCCCTGGCTTGTAGAAGACGATACTCGGTGGTGGCAGATAGGAGCCAGTCATCTAGATAAGGAAACACCCGGAATCCCCTTCGTCTCAAGTGAGACGCTACAACTGCCATGCATTTGGTGAACACCCTGGGGGCTGAGGTGAGACCAAAGGGCAGAGCGCAAAACTGGAAATGACTGGCTCCCAGCCGGAAGCGCAGATGATCTCTGGACGGCCTGGCCATCTTGATATGGTAGTACGCGTCTTTGAGATCTATAGAGCACATCCAGTCGCCCTTCTGCAGAAAGGGAAGGATTGACTGTAGCATGACCATCCGGAACTTTTCCTTTTTCACGAAGGTATTTAATTTGCTGAGGTCTAAAATTGGCCTCCAGTCCCCTGTTTTCTTTGGAACTAAAAAGAACCTTGATTAAGTTCTGGATCCTATTTGGTCCGCCGGGACTGGTTGGATGACTCTGTTTTCGAGCAACCTTCCAATTTCTATGGTTGCCTGGTCTCGCAGACTGGGTGGAACATCTGGGAGCTTTTTGGAGTTGGGTGGCATTTTGATGAAGGGAATGTTGTAGCCTCTGGTAACTATGCTTTTTACCCAGGAATCTGAAGTAAGATTTAGGCAGGCCTCTGGGTATAAAGCCAAGCGACCCCCGACTGCCTCCAGAGTAGGGCAGTCGAGCCTGCACTCAGGAGTGCTGGAAGGGCTTCCCAGAGAAAGTCTCTCTGTCGTCCTGATTTTGCGGACCCCCTCTGCCGGCTGGGTGGTGTCTTCCGTTTCTTCCCCCTCCTCTGCCTCTGGAGGGGGCGTCACTTTGGGTGTGCTGAAAAGATCCCTGAGTCTTTTGGAACCACATTTTTCCTCCTCGTTGCCCTTTAGGGTAGGGTCTAGATGGGATGGAAAAACGAACCCCTACGGCAGACAGGGTCTTCCCTTCTTGTTCACACCTCATGAGAGTCTCCTTTACTTTGGGCCCAAACAAGGAGGCACCATCAAAGGGGGCGTTGGCAAAGGAAGACTTAAAGGCTTCCGCAAAGGAGCATAAGCGCAACCAGGACTGCCTCCTCAGGGCGATCGCTGAAGCTGCCGCTCTACTCGACCCTTCGGCTGCGTATGAAATCAGCCTCATGGATGAGATCACTATGGAGTTTAGGGTGTTAAGTTGCGCTGTCACTTTCTCGGCGACAGCAGCATCTGTGTTTCCCTGGAGGGTATCTCCCAGTTCCTTAATGAGATCTCTCTGTAAACGTGTGAAATGCGTAAGGTAGTTGAGCGATCAGATGGAAAAAGTCGCCAAACTAAATATGCGCTTCCCATATCTGTCCATCACCCTACAATCCTTATTAGAAGGATGGACAGAGGAAGATGATTCAGACATTTCTTTCTTAGTGGCCCCTGCCACCACCATAGTATCCACGGGAACCCCTTTTGTAAGATAAGATTTGTCCTGGGGGGCCGTCATGTATTTATTTGGCTTACGAGGGACTGGTTCCACTGTATCGGGCGTTTCCCAAGCCCTCCGGGCTATTAGATCCATGAGATCGTCAAATGGCGGAGTCACCCAGGAGGTAGAAGGTTGAGTCCCAAATGCCTTCAGCAAGACCGATTCATCCACAGAAGGGGTAAGGATTTGCCAGTCTCCCCTTTATTTCAGGATTTCCAAAATGTCTGCAAACGAGACATCCTTAGAGGGGGACCGTGGGGACCCTTCTGTTTCATCTAAATCGGTGTCAGATGTGAGAGATTCCTGGGGGGAATCTATGTGCCTCCTCTTGCACAATCGTTTCCTCGGAACATCCTCAGCGGGAGCTTCTAGGGATGCATCTGAGGAACCAGAGTCGCCCTGTGGGGACTTCTGAGGCATTGGGTCTCGACGCTTGGTAGGGCCCGAAGGCACAGAAGCAGAACGCGGACCTTTTGGGGAAGGAGAAGAAGATACTGATGAAGTATGTGTCTGATCAGACAAGACCTTCCTCATGATGTCAAAGGCACCGGTGCCCCGACCCGAAGATCCGACCCGATCCGAAGAAGGTGGTCGTTTCTCCGGAATCGGAACCATGGGCTCCGACACCGAGGACGGATCTGAACTGATCTGAGCCGAGGCACCGAGGGGAAGAGTCGGAACTGATATCTCGGTTCGACTGTCTCCCCCGGAACCTAGGAAATATCTTCGGCTCCGAGACTCTCCGTCTGGTTCCGAAGGAGTCGAGGTCAACGGAGCCGATAGCACTACTGGAGGCTTTGGCACCGAGGGCTCTACAATCATCGGTTCGTCGATTCCTAGATCCGATGACTCGACGGGTCTCGGAGGAGGAAGTGTTGAGGGAACAGGAATAGTCTCGAGTTTCGAAACCAGCTGGGACGAAACCTCGATTAGTTTGGACAAAGCCGAGTTCTCCATAAGCTTCTGTACCACTCGGTCCACATTGGAGTCGGAAAGGGGCCTTGAAGAACGGGTCGAAGGGATCGAAGCTGTCACCAAGCGAAGGATAGCAGACGGTGGTACCTCTGACACCGGCTCCAAGACCTGAGCCTCGGTCAGAGATAAACGCTTGACACCTGGCACCGAGGTTGTAGGAGCCGGCGTCCGAATCTGAAAAGAGGTGCTCGGAGCCGATGACTTGGGCTCCAACACTCTTGAAGACTTCGACCCTTTCGAAGACTTGGATACCTGTTCAGCCTTGTCCAGGGCCTCTTGAAAATCGGGTTTAAGCAACCCTCTGTCAACCAACTTCCTGCATCTTTCCAGCATGACCCTTCCACTAAAGGAATGACAAATGGAACAGTCTTCCTGCAAGTGCAGAGGGCCAAGACAGTAGACGCAGGATGAGTGGTTGTCAGTAATGGACATCTTCTGTCCGCACTGACACCTTTTAAAGCCAGATTTGGCTTTCTCTGACATTTTTGAAAAAGTCCAAAAAAAAACACAGCACACTTAAGAAACACACTATATAACTCTAAGTGTAACAATTTTAAAAGTTTGGAATAATTATAATAATCAACAGTTTAAATCTAACCTAATATATATATATATATATAAATCCAAAACACACAGCACACTATGATAAATAAATATATATATATATATATATATATATATATATATATATATATATATATATATTGAAGAAAAGAGAGAGAGTTAAGGCAAAAAATATTTAAAGTACTGTCAACCCTGACAGAAAAAACCTGTAGGCCTTAACTAGAAAAAATTAAACTAACTAATCTAGTCTAAATACAGTCACAAATAACACCTATACTATATTATTTATTTAAACACTAAGAAATAACTATAAATCTATAAAAAAAGAAATATATATTAAGAATATATAAAAAAAATATACTGGCCCGAGCCTCTCATATGCGATCTGCTGCCAGCGGCAAACTAGATCTGAGGGTTAGCACCTGAGGATCATGGGATATTACTGTGCCTTGAGCTTTCTCGAAGATGCGGAGCTAGTGATGCGGCCGACTCGGAGCCGAGGATCGGCTCTGAACCCGTGTATAAGAACAAACGGCGAGATTGAACAATTTCACATCTATTGTTCTCTTGATATTAATTTATACAGAAATAATTTTCACATTTTTCTAAATATCTCGGCAATCAAGTAACACTGCCAGAACAACTTAGCCTCATATGAAAGCTATCAGCTAGATGAATAAACTGCTGCTGACAGTATGTGTGTAACCTGAGTAGTTACTGAAATATTTTAAGTTGTTTACAAAATATTACAAATGTAATAGTTACTGAGTTTACTGTAAATTATAAAATTCAGTTTAAGACCTAGAACCTAAAGAATACTACCACTATAAAAATAGTTTGTGCTGAAAGGTTTGCCATTTATACTTCTTTCATAGTCACTATGGTTCCACAGATATGAACACTTGTTTGAAATGTTAGGACATAATTTGATTCTGTCAAAGGCTTAGGCTCTGTCCATTGGAAGTTACAGTGCAAACTTCCTGAGCTCCATTGGAGTGAATGAGTTAAATTCCTCCTCAGACATGGACCCAGACAGGGAAGTTGACAGTTCTTTAATCAAATCCCTCTGGGGAAGGGTGAAATGTGCAAGATAATTTAAGGCTCGCAGGCTAAAGAAAGCTGAAGCGAACACCTGCTTTCCAAATCTGTCCAGAGCTCTCAATTTGCGACTGGAAGGATGGACAGAAGACCTCTACTCTGCCAATTCCTTTTTGGTGGCAGTGGCCACCACAATAGCATTAACTGGGACCGCCTTGGACCAGAAGGTTTTATCCGCTGGGGGGCTGAGAAACTTGTCTGCTTTCTTAGGCACTGGCGCCACAGTATCTGGCTCCTTCCAAGCCCTGCTGGCCACGAGATTAATAAGAGGATCAGCAGGGGGGGGGACACCCAAGAGGTAGATGGGCCCATACCGAAAGCCTCCAGAAATACAGATTCCTCAGAGGACGGGGATTGGGCAGACCAACTGCCTTTGCCCTTGAGGATCTCAAGTATGTCTCCAAAGGAGACATCTTCTGGCGGAGATCCCGGGGACCCATCCCCTTCATCAGCATCCGTATCTTCGGTTAAGGACTCCATGGGGGAGTCTAGATGTCTCCTCTTACATATCCTTTTCCTAGGAACTTCCTCTGCTGGAGGCTGCGGGGAAGAATCAGAAAAGGAGGAGACCCCTATGGTGGAGGCACCGCCCTGGAGGCTAGACTGGATGGGTTGACTGGAAGCAGGATGAGCAGGTCCGCTCAGATACCAAGGCTGGGTAGGATGACCGTGGGCGGGGGAGGCAGCTCTGATAGCAGAGAAGGACCTTTTCACTTCCCGGAAAGCGGAAGGACTGGAAGAGGTCCTACCCCCCTCTCCTGCCGATAACACCATAGCAGAAGAGAGGGTAGACCCCCCGGACCCCCCATTCTGCTGGACAGTACCGGACTAGAGCTGTCGAAAGCTGAAGCGCCCAGGGGCAGAGACCAGTCCGAAAGGCCTGGACCTGAATCCAACCCCATGGACCCTGGGTCAGCAGCTCTGCCCGGAGGGATGTCCTGTCCTGGGGAGGTAGGAGCAGCACCAACCATTGATCCCGATGGGGTAGGGACCAAACTGGGCCCTGACACTCCCCTGGCCTCCATCCTGCTCACCAGTCCCCGAGAATCCAAGCCAATGGTCAGATTAGTGGTTAAAAGCGAAGTGGGAGACTGTATTCCCGACCTGTGGGTTGGGGAAGCCAGAGGCCCTAACTCCATCTGAGCTTTCAGAAAGGCTCATGTCATCCTGTCCATATCCATAGGAAAGGCTGTCCTGGAAGATTGGGAGGATATGGAGGACCTGGTGGGAGAGCCCTGTTTGGAACCCGAGGGTCTTCTCTTGTGCTCCCTGGAGTGAGACCGACTAGGAGAAGAAAAGGCCTGCACCGAAATCAAGGGATCCAAGGGAAGGTCCTCCACTACTACTGGCTCCGGCATGACTCTCAAATCTGACCTACTCCGAGCCAAAATTAATGAAGGATCCAAAGCAGCAAGCCTTGAATCCCTCAGATCCAAGGGGGTCAGATCCATGGTCAAAGCTCCTAACCTCAGATCCAAAGGTCTCGAATCCAGATGGATCTGGGGGAGGGAGCCAAAGGTATCGGATCTGAAGGCCTTTGATCCAAAACTTTGGATCCAGGAGTGGATTCCCTGGACGTCCTGGGACCTGAGGTTCTCAGATCCGATACTGCCCTGGCTGGAGCCGGAATCTGAGGACTTAGGATCCAACAGCCTGGGACATTTAGACGGGGCTTCCTCCACCAAAGGAATCTTCTTAGCCCCTGAGGAGCCCGCCTTAGCCGGGGAACCGGTGACCAAGGGGCCTCCCTTTACTAGATCTTTGATTAGCAACTTATTTCGGCGGTCGACTAGAGCTCTGAGGTTGAAGGCGGCACAAATACCGCACTCCACTTCAAGATGGTCACCCCCGAGACAATACAGACACTCCTTGTGTGAGTCAGAAATGGGCATTTTCTGGCTACATGAGGAGCATCTCTTAAACCCTAAGGGTTTGTCCGGCATAACCACAACCAAGGGAAAACCCCACTCGAAATCCAGAAACAAGCCAAGTTCAGACACCCAAAAATAACCCGTCCGAAACACTGTCCACCTACCTAGAAACTCTACAATAACTACTTTAACTAGACCCAAAACAATACACAATAACCCAAGCAGGCCCGCGAAAAGGGCACCAAAAGTAAAATTAGAAAACCAAGCCGGGAGCGGGATAGAAAAAAAGAGATAACTATAATGAGCATTATAAGATAAAGGAATTAACCCAAACAACACAAGTCCCAAGAATAAACACTTACTACTAAGTGGAGCTGAGCAATCTGCATCTGTCTTGTTGAAGAGGCAAACGAGATCTGAGAGGTTAGAGGGCAGCAGAGTATCATGGTTCATAGGTTGGTACTAGGCTATTGGCCCTAGGGCCTATACAAGCCTAGCCATAACAATTCCCTGGCTATTTCTTCCCACACTTTTTACTTCCCTGGACCCCTGTCTAGCAGGGCGACTGACGTGATCCCTAGGGTGAATTTCCTTTCTCCCATCCAGTCATCAAGGTTCCTTTTGAAGAGGGCCAAAGAGGTGCTCTGCTTGGCATGTATGGGCAGTCTATTCCAGAGTCTGGGGAGTCTCTGGGTCAGGAACCTATCCCTCCAGCATGTTTTGTTATAGAATACAGAATACCGGAGTTTGTACAGTGTTTTTCGGACTACCAGAGAATCAGTTTGATTTCCGGATAGTCTGGAAAAAAAATAAAGGGGTGGCAACCCTAAGAGAGGCTGGAAGCTCTATCCCTTTATTTTGTGTAGTATATATTTTTTGAGGGGATATCTACATCTCACTGTGCCCTTAGAGAACCAGCTGTCATGGATCACCTGTATCTCTACAAGTCCAATATCTCCACCAGCAGAACCAGGGACCTAAATATTCACCATCAGATGAATAAAACACAAGAACAGGTTTATAACCCAGCATCTCTCAAACCTCTGGAATAAACTTTCCCTGCATGTTATGCAGAGTGACTCACTATCTTTCTTTAAACATAATCTAGATGTCTGGATGGGTAAGCTGCAAATTTACTCCAGGATTGAGTGGTATGGGGTTGGAGGGTGGCCTAATGGTTAATGTGTTTGCCTTACAAACACAAGGTGCAGGGTTTGATTCTCACAAGGGATAATTGGCTAGGCTTAAAATGGCTCGCAAGGGCAGTTAGCTTAGTACAAATCTATGAACCTATGCTGCTCCTGGAGAAAGGGTTATGGCATGAGGAATGGTACTGGCAAGACATGAATGGTCATAAGACTTGGTGACCCTGGAATATCTACGAATCGATGACCAAAGTGAGAAACTTAAAAGTGCAGAGAAGACTGAATCCAAACACCTCAAAGCCAACAATAAGAATGGATATCAGCAGTAGAATAGTGCTGGTGTCAGCATAAGAATGTGTTATGCACTGTGAGGTGCAGCAGAACATTTGTGATTTGAACATGGAAAAAGGAACAGTAAGGAGACCATATCAACCTTTATTATAGAAATGACATGAATGTATGTGTGCTACTGCAACAATACATAAATTGTCATAACACAGTGTTACTATGTACTGTAACCTACAGGAAATCAGCAGTTGACTGACATCAGTGCTCTACAATGCCCATGTGTCTGATTTCTTTGATTGTCACTGCTCTGCAATTCAGGAAGTCAAGCAAACCTCACCGCATGCCTTCCCTAATGGTTAGCATGGCTCTTTTCGGGTTGTATGGGTAGTGTCGTGTCACTGATATTTACTTTTTTCCTACAAAGAAACATTGGGAAGTGGGAATGCTATGCCTCCACTGTATTTTGAGTATGAAGGAGACCTTCCTAGACATACCACAGACTTTTCAAACTTCAGGTGAGTAGGCCAAATGAAACCAAGTCTGAGAGAGTCCAGCCCTGTATTTTATGTGGTTACCACCCACATAACGGTAGCTGAACCATATTAACCTACAAGCCAAACTGTGACGCACACTACTGGTAATTTCATCACAGGCTGCAACAATACCTTTGGCTAAAGGTATGGCAATGCCACAGCCTGATGCTCTTTTAGTGAAAATTCTATTAATACTCCTCAGGGTTCTTTTCCTGCATTTTCTTCATACTGTTTGGGCCAGGTAAGAGAAGAAACCCTTTGGGGTCATGTTGGGAAAGCTCAGCCATATAGCACTGACAGCTGTTTTCTCGTAATCTGCCCATTTGTACTTCTGATGACAGTTCAGCTCTACATCATTTCATCTAAGGTATTGAATAAACTGTTCTATGACTTCTTAAATCTTTTTGCTGAAGCATACACAACAAGCTGGATACAGAAGCTAGGGCAACATGACTGCTATACAGTTGGCGACAGAATGTAATCTCACTCGGGAGTGTTCAACAGCTACAGTTTTCTCTGGAGCAAGCAAAAGAGATTTGTGGATTTACTTAGTATTACTACAGTATTACAAGTACTGTTGAACAACAGGCTTTTATGATGAACTGTTTCACTTTCAGTGTGTAGCCAGTATCATTTATTTTGATGAGAACTGCAGTACCTTTTCAAACTCAAGAGTAGCAAACAGACATTTACACAGCATCATTAACTGATTGATAATTGGACAGCCTCTGTCTTTCTGGAGGCCATGGTCCTACACTGTTTGAGATGGTTTGCCCCTGGAATATACTGCTCTGTTTCATCTATTGTGTGTTACTTTATGGTGTCTGGACCTGTTGCACTGGAACAATATTGATGTGGCATGGTTTTCTGAAATCTTCACTCCTCTGTGGAGCAAACTTGTCTTTCTCCCTCTGCATCATTCAAAGGAACAAGCCCAATATCTCTTGCCAATACCGTATTTTTCTACATGGCACTGGAAACTTTTAATTATCATTTTTATTTAATCCTTTTGTGTCTCAAAAGGTTGGATAAAACTGCATGACTATATGATGGTGTGGTTGCTTTTTTATTATGCAGACAGTCGTCACCACTGCCGAATATTTTCAGGTTCACATTTCTTTAAAAAAAAACAAACAAAAAAACCTTTATTAAATTCTTACACTGGAGACAATGACATAGGCACATAACAACTCAAATCATTCACTTCTCATCCCGGCACATGCTCAAAACTCATAGCAAGCACTAATAAACCTTAGCACTAGACCCCCCTATACTGTGGAGAAGGACAAGGCTCTCTATTCGACCTTACCAGCCAATCAGTAAATCAGTTCACTGTACCTGTCCAGGCATGTCCAAAGGGAAGTTTCAGGTGTACTCTCAGGTCCAACTGGTGAATCTGGGCATTTTGAGGCAATGTTACAAATGCCTCATGTACACAGACAACCCTCTCCTCCTTCAACCAAACACTAATACATGCGAGAGATGCAATTATACAGCCAAACTGGAGGCTAAGCTCTCTCAACCTAAGACTGGGCCAGGCAGTCAAGAGGAGAAGGGCATTACTTGCATCACACCACCAGTCTCACATAGACCTATGAAACCAGCACCTGCAAAAAACACACATAAATACACAAAAACATACTCAGAGGCTCTAAATAAAAATCTGCAAAAGCAACAGAGAACTCCAAAGCAGACATCCAAGCAACCTCCACCCCCCCCAACACAAATCATGAAACACATACTTCACAAAACCAGTGTGCCACGCAATAACAGCCCTTAAGGCAAAATAACATACCCAACACACTAGTAATAGGTGACTCTATAGTCAGGCACACTGACGTCCCACTCACTAGGCTGAACAAGAAGAAAGTTACTGTTAGCTGCCTGTCGGGTGCCAGGATCCGACACATAACACAAGCATTCAGGTCACTCCAGAACAAGTACAAATATGACTCTTTCATTGTCCATGTTGGTGTGAATGACCTGAGCCGTACCTCCCTGGACTACATGAAAAGAGACATGGAGGAGCTCTCTGATCACGTAACCCAGGCCGGTATGACCCTGACCCTGAGTAGCATCCTGCCCTCACCAAGAATGATACCACAGTATAGAGAAAAAATGATCGATTTCAACAATTGGCTAAGCTTCTGGTGTCATTCAAAGGGGATCCAGTGTCTGTCAGCCTGGGATGACATGCTCGACAAGCCACGCTGTTTCGCTAGAGATGGCTTGCACCTGTCACCCATAGGCTTTTGAATACTGGCCAAGGCGCTTGCCACCCCCCATAGTGCCTTTTTTAGGCAAGGCTCAAAAGACAAACCCACCGCGTAAATAGCACAAGTAACAAAAAACTGAGGGTAATGCTACTCAATGCCAGAAGTCTAAACCTCAAAATGCAGGCACTCGAGGCACTCCTCGGTATGGAGAAAATCGATATATGTGCAGTAACAGAAACCTGGTTTAAGGCTCTAGAGAGCACCACAGCACTACCGGGCTACAACTCATACCATACATTTTGGCCACAAAATCCGGACCGAAATACAAAAGGCAGAGGAGTATCCATATTCATCAAGTATACCCACACCTCCAGGTTAGTGGCACAGATGCTTCAGAGATCATCCATGTGTAACTAACAACTGGCAAAACTGCTATTCAAATTATAGCTTGCTACAGATCACCCACCATGTCCCAGGACCCCCACTCCGCATTCCTGGAAACACTGGGAAATATAAAGGTCCTATGCAACACCCTGATATTGGGTGATTTCAATTACCCAAACATTAACTGGGAGAACTACTCAAGTACAAACTCCCTTGCCCAACATTTCCTAGAATTTATAAACTCAAACTCCCTGGATCAACTGGTCAACACCCCCACCAGAGGTGACAACATATTGGACCTGGTCATCACCAACATGGGCGACTGGTGTTCCACACTGGACGTCAACCCCTCGTTGGTTAGATCTGACCATAAACTAATCACTCTGGATATCCACATTCTGCCACTACCCCCAGTCAAAGAAACCACCATGAAAAACTTTTCAAAAGCAAACTTCATGTTACTTAAGACCGAGGTGGGAAGTTTCAAAGCCTCCATGCTAAAGGATAATGCTGCCCAAGCTGCAAAATCTTTTACTAATGCACTCTACGGGCACCTACAAGAATGCATGGATCGTGCTATCCCAAACAAAACCAAGACTCATTCCTCCAAGAAAAGGAAACCAGCCTGGTGGACCCCTGCCATAAACAAGCTATACAATAGAAGGAGGAAACTATTACAGAAAAGAGTAAAATCCCAAGAAGAGAAGGCATCCCTGATCAGTATCAGCAAGAAACTACATTCCCTCATAAAATCATCCAAGGCTAGCTTCGAAAGAAAAACTGCCATGGACTCCAAAGATAACATTCAAGGCATTCTTTAGCTATGTCAGGAATCTAAGTGGCAATTCTCAGATCTGCTCGGAGTTAGTGCAGAATGGCACAAAATACACTGAACCAACTGATATAGCCAACATCCTGGCAGACAGGTTCAGTGCAAACTTCTCCCCCCTCTCACCCCCAAAAGGGCCCATTACTATACCAGAAGAATGTAGTGCCCTGAAATCACAGACACTCAGGTTAAAACAGCCCTCTCCAAAGCCAAAAATACAGCATCAATGGGACCAGACGGTGTCCCAGGCTGCATCCTACACAAGCTCAAAGATGAACTAACCCCTCACCTAAACACACTGTTTAAACTCAGCCTCTCCACAGGCTATGTGCCCACAGAGTGGCGCACAGCAACGGTTATTCCGCTCCACAAAGGTGGCGCCACAACGGACCCTGGGAACTATCGCCCTATAAGCCTGACTAGCTTGGTCTGAAAAGCTATGGAGCGCATCATTATGGATCTCATTAACAGAGACATTAGGAACCTCCAAACACTGGACCCTATCCAGTTTGGCTTTGTTAAGGGCAGATCATGCCTCCTAAACCTGGTGGACTTCTTTGAGACAGTTACCAAGGCTATAGATGAGGGAAAGGTGGTCCACACAGCCTACCTATACCTCGCAAAGGCCTTCAATACAATTCCCCACTCAGGTATTATAGACAAGCTCACCAGCCTGAACATAAATCCCTATGTCACGAGATGGGTTGCCAACTGGCTCACAGGCAGAGCCCACATGGTAAGAGTTGTGGGAGCTAGGTCTGACTCTAAACCGGTTACAAGTGGCGTTCCCCAGGGCTCAGTCCTAGGACCCCTCCTGTTCGGCATATACTTCTCAGAGGTACAGGCAAGCACAGGAGGACTATGGCTGACCAAGTTCGCAGATGACTGCAAACTTGGGGCTATAATTGACTCTCCGGCTGACACAGACATTCTCCAAAAGGGTCTCACTGAGACAGATACCTGGTGTCAAAACCATGGCCTCAAGCTAATTGCCAAAAAGTGCATAGTCATCCCCTTTGGAAAAAACAAAGTACCCACAAGCTATCATATAGGTGGTAGCCCCCTAAATACGGAAGACGTAATAAGGGATCTGGGGACCCAAGTAGATAGTAACCTCTCCTTTGATAATCACATTGCCAAAGTGGTTAGAAAATCCTTCTATGTGGCCCATCTAATCACAAAAGGGTTTGCATACAGATCGAAAGAGGTCATTGGGCCCCTCTACGCATCACTCATCAGACCCATCATAGAGTACAATGCCCCATTTGGGATGTACCTTACAAGACACTTGCAATAACTGGAAAGACCACAGAAGTACCTCACCAAGAGGATCACTGGCCTCAAGCAGATGCCCTAAGTAGCTCGACTGAAGAAACTCCAGCTGTACTCGGTTGGATATAGCCTATTCAGAGGTGATCTCTGCCTGACATACAAGGCCATGTTCAACCCAGAATTGATGGACATGCTCCACCTAAAGAAAACATATCCCCTCGAGCCACACGCTCCAGGGCTCTAAACCTCACCACAGCAATAAATAGGATGTGCTGGAGGGATAGATTCCTGTCCCAGAGACTTCCCATACTCTGGAATAAGATTCCAGTCCACATTAGACAGAGCTCCTCCTTAACCCTCTTCAAGAGAAATCTTGACGAGTGGATGGGAAACAGAAAGTTTACCCCAGAGATCACTTCAATGGCTCTGTTGGACAGAGGCACAGGGAATTAATCTAAGGGGGTGGCGAAAGCCAACACATTCTGGATAGGCTTATAAATGCCTCCGGGCAGATAGCCTAGTACCTACCTATGAACCTATGAACAATAAGAGAAAAAACAAACCATGGAAAACATTTTTCATTTTCATGCATTATATATAAATATTTTTTCTTTTTAACAATTATTATTCATACCAACATTACATAAAATGCTCATTTCCTGCCTTCCCTTAAACCTCACTCTTCCTCCTCCTGAACATTATTCTACATGCACTGTTTCCACAAATTCCATTTATTTCTATGTAGTTTGCTCCTTCCCTTTTCTAAAGATACTACTTCCAGTTCTTTTACAATATTCAGTACTTCGGTTGCAGTTGGTTTAGATTTTGATTTCTGCTTTCCAGTAATTGCTTTTTTGGGAGTCAGTAGCATAAACTTAGTAAGGTCTTAGGGACCCCTACAGAAGAATGACAGCTGAAAAAACCAAAACCCACATAACTGACACCACATGGTCGACAATCAAAATGCCGACAATGGGGAAACGGTATGTCTCCGTAGTGCGGAATGGAAAGATTTCCATTTCTGAACTGTACTGCGATCCCGGAGCTGGTATATTAAAGTTACGGGGGGTAGCCCCCCACAGGGGGTTCAGTGGGACTTAGCCTCCCTGCTAGCACACAAATGGAAATTTTATTTTCTGTTTTTGTGCATGAATTACATTGTCAGTGTTTCAATTGTCGACCATGTGGTGTCGGCTATGTGGGTGTCGGTGTTTTACACTGTCGTTCTTGTGTAGGTGATCCAGGTCTTATTATGTCTAGGCAATTCAGACTGTATATCCCAGCTCAACCAAATCACTTCCTTAGTTACAGCTATTTGCTCGCTGTCCCATCACATTTCCATCATTACTTATCCACCCGAAGAAAAATTCTATGATGCCTGCTTGGAGCATAAAATTCCTATGCAAATACTTCCAAGCAAAAAAAATCTGAAACCTTGTGTACTTTGTTGTATACTTGGTAGCCATACAGATGTCCTCTCATTGTTCTTTTGTATATTGCCTTTCCATTCTCTCCTTCCAATCTTTTCTAATCTCCTCTGATTGGATCTTATAGTTATCATGCAATATTTAATATGCCCTACATGACATAATGATTAAGGCCTTCACCTCCCATACACAAGGTACAAAGTCTGATCCTGACCTCTGGTCAATGCTAATAGGGAGTTTGCAAGTTCTCCTTGTGTATCTGAGTGACTCTTTCCTCCCTCTTCCCTGCAAACAAACATGTTGAGTGTTTCCACTTCAAAGTCATACAAGAATGGAGTTGTGGGCAGCAGCACAGACTAAATAATGCCTATATGGGAAGAACTGTACGGATTGACATTTGGGCATCAACTGTAGTATGCAGGATCCTCAAGATAGGACAGCACAGATCACAAACTGCATAGTGTAAAACTAGCTCTAGGGAATTTGGTTGTGTTGACTAATTATGCCAAAAAATGGTCATGGGTATTTGCTGGTGGTAAGTGGGTTAATGACCTGGCCTACTCTGACCTATGCTAGGAACCCATGCTAATGGTGAGAGGGATATATGTCTCCTTATTGGTCAGTATCTGCCTGCCATAAAGCCTAGCAGCCCTGGGTCAATAAACTACTGGCTGGATGGTGTCCAGTTGCCCAGCTTGGGTTACCTGGGATAGCCCTGTTGAGTGAAAGCAGGATGTAAAACAAATCAACCTGCCAAACATGAACTAAGAATTGCTACACTCAATGTAGGATCACTGACAGGATGCAGCTTGGAAGCAGATGATATGATGGTAAAATCTGGACATCCTACATATCCACTTGGGATCCAAAATCTACTACTCAGGAGAAGGACAGACTAGAAATGTTGTGGGAATTGTGATGAGGGGCAGGCTTTAGAAGAAAGTGAAAGATGTCATCCCAGTGTAAAGATAGGCAGTATTCATAATCTCAGCCAATGCCCCACAGCAGGATTATGATAGTGTGGAAAAGAGTACATTCAGACATCAGTTACAGGACATACTAGATAAAGCAGAACATCAATTGGTGTTGATAACAGGTGACCTAAATGTACACATCGGGACAGACAAAACAGGATATAAGGACTGCCTAGGTCCACATGGGTGGGGCAACAAGAACAAAGGCGATGCCACTGTATACTTCTGTCTGGCAAACAGCTTGATGGTGGCCAGCACATGGTTTAGCATAAGAGACAGTCACATGATCACATACAAGAGTGGCCAACATGGAACTCAGGTAAATTTCCTCCTAGTAAGGAAAGGGCACTGAGACAGAATCAGTGATTGCAAAGTCATTCCCAGTGAAATAGTCGACTCACAGCATAAACCACTGGTTGGCAAAAATCAGTTGCAAGCAGTGGTGACATAAAGCTCTAATTTCAAAAGAGACTAGGCTGAAAACTGGAAGCTGACTGGAGAGAAAATGAGAAGTTATGTACCTACCATAACGTTCCATGTTAGTTGTCTTCTCTCGCCTTCTTTCTTGCTTGATGGGTTCGGAGCCGATCCTCGGCTCCGACTCGGCACTTTGCTAAGCTCGAGAGTCACTTTTACCAGCTTGAGGCAGCCCCATATCCCATGATGCAAGGCGGTAAGTACCCAGATCTCGTTTGTTGTCTATAGGCAATAACACCAAGCATAAAAAACTTCCCAAAAGGAAGAAAGAAGGAGAGAAAAAGCCTGAAGGATGGTTTTGGAGGACCAGTACTATATGGTCTTAAGAAGCATTCTTCCATGTAGAGAGAAAAGGTCTGTCCAGGCCGGGGGGAAGGAGGGAGGGTCGCAAGAAAGAAGGCGAGAGAAGACAACTAACATGGAACGTTATGGTAGGTACATAACTTCTCAATGTTAAGTTGTCAATCTCGCCTTCATTCTTGCTTGATGGGACCGCGTCCCTAGCACCTCTATCCTGGGTGGCTCAATGGAACAGACTCTTGAGAACTGTAGAGCCAAAACTGGCTCTGTCCCTGGAGGCCAAATCCAATTTGTAATGAGAAACAAAGGTATGAGGAGTGGCCCAAGTGGCTGCTGCACAAATAATGTCTAATGGAAGTCTAGCTTGGAAAGCTGTGGAAGTGGCTAAGCTTCTGGTTGAATGTGCTTTAGGTTTCGAGCACAGCTGTTTTCCCCTGAGCTGATAAATTTCAGAGATGAGAGAAGAAAGCCATCTAGATAAGGTCACTTTTGAGACAGGAAGGCCTTTTTTGTTATCAGCATAAGAAACAAAGAGCTGATCGGATTTCCTGAATTGTTTTGTTCTGTCCAAATAATATCTGAGTTGGCGGTGAACATCTAGATAATGTAACTTTTGTTCCGATCTGTTTGAGTAGTTTGGGAAAAATACAGGAAGATCAATAGCCTGATTCAAATTACTCTTAGAGGCGACCTTAGGCAAAAAGGTCGGATTAGTTCTCAATGATACTCTGTCTTTGTGGAAGACTAAATAGGGGGGGCGAACAGAGAGAGCATGGAGTTCAGACACCCTCCTAGCCGATGTAATAGCCACCAGGAATAAAGTTTTCCATGAAAGAAATTTTAGGGAACATGAAACAGCTGGCTCGAAGGGAGGAAGAATCAAGGATGTCAGCACTAAATTTAGGTCCCATTGAGGAGGAGGACTCCTGATTGGAGGTTTCAGGAGAAAAATTCCTTTTAAGAAGGCTCTACAGAGCCTGTGGGACATAATGTTGTGATCTGCGAACCCGACATGAAAGTTCGAGATAGCAGCCAACTGAACTTTGACCGTGGAAGAAGAGGAGCCCGCGTGAAAGATTTCCGCTAAGAAATCCAAAACTGCTTGTACTGGAGCAGTAAAGGGATCAATATTTTTAGCCATTGCCCAACAAGAAAAACGTTTCCATTTGCTAGTATAAATCCTCCTAGTAGAGGATTTTAGGGAAGCTACTATGATGTCTCTAACAGGATTAGAGATCATAGGAAGCCTGGCTAAGGAAGGAAGTGGAGCAACCATGCTGTGAGGTTGAGAGAAGGGATAGACCGGTGCAGCTGACCCGATTGGTGAATCAGAAGGTCTGGCACTGGGTCCAGATGCCAAGGCTGCACCAAAAGGTGACGATGGAGGAACGGAAACCAAATCTGTCGAGGCCAATAGGGAGCAATGAGAATAATTTTGGCTCTCAAAACGGTGGCTTTCTGGAGTACTTGAGGAATCAGCAGAAAAGGAGGAAAGGCATAAAGAAGTCCCTGGGGCCAATCCTGGGTTAGAGCGTCTCTGGGGGGATGGCCTGGCAGTGGAAAGAGAGAGAAGAAGTCTGGGCATTTGCTGTTTTGGGGAGTAGCAAAAAGATCGCAACATGGGCGGCCCCATTCTAGAAAAATCTCCTCCACTATAGATTGTTTGAGAGACCACTCGTGAGGCATGAGAATAGCTCTGCTCAATCTGTCCGCTAAAATGTTGGTTTTCCCAGGGTTATGCATTGCTACCAGAAACCGATGAGAGGAGATCGCCCATTGCCAAAGTCTAAGAGCTTCTCGACACAAGGGGTAGGACTTGGTTCCGCCCTGCTTGTTGATATACCATACTACAGACATGTTGTCTGAGTGAACTGCAATTGTTCCCAAGGGAAGAAAGTCGTTGAGGGCTTGCAACGTTAAAAGCACTGCTCTCATCTCTAGGACATTTATGTGCAGGTGGTATTCGAACGGTTGCCACGTCCCATGAACCATCCTGCCCTGATAATGACCCCCCACCCGATCAGGGAGGCGTCCGTAGTGACAGTGGCTACTGGGGCTGGGGGTACAAAGGGTCTGCCTTGGTGAATCTGGGGAGAAGTAATCCACCATGAAAGATGATTCCTGCAAATTTGTGTCACCAGTATTTGGTGATGCATCGGAAGTTGTTGGTAAGACCATTGAGTGAACAACATCCACTGAAGCAGGTGCATATAGAAGCGGGCCAGGGGAAGAAGGGTAATGGCCGCAGCCATGAGGCCCAACACCTTTAGAACCATTCTGGCTTGTACTTTCTTGCTGGCTAGGATGATCCTCACGTGACTTTGTATATCTAAGATTCTTTGGTCTGTGAGGGTTGCTGACATCCGAACAGTGTTTAAGTTTGCGCCTATGAAAGTAATAGACTGGCAGGGCAATAAGGAGGATTTTTCGTAGTTGATCGAAATTCCCAATTGAGTGCAAAGATTTATTGTGTAATCCCTGGCTTGAAGAAGTTGATGCCTGGTGGTGGCTGAAAGGAGCCAGTCGTCGAGATACGGAAACACCTGGAATCCTTGACGCCTCAGGTGAGCCGTGACCACTGCCATACATTTGGTGAACACTCTGGGGGCTGTAGTGAGACCAAAGGGCAGGGCTCTGAATTGGAAATGACTGGACCCCAGCCGAAAGTGGAGAAACCTTCTGGAGCGTCTGTGAATTTTTATGTGATAGTATGCATCCTGAAGATCTATTGAGCACATCCAGTTGTCCTTCTCTAGGAAGGGCAGAATTGACTGAAGTGTGACCATTCAAAATCTTGTCTTTCTCACAGACTTTTGAGTCTGCTGAGATCCAATATTGGTCTCCAGTCTCCCGTCTTTTTGGGGACCAAAAAGAATCTTGAGTAGATTCCGGGCTCTGAATGGTCTGTTGTAACTGGCTGAATGGCTCTTTTTTGTAGAAGTTTTAAAACTTCTAACTCTGCAATTTCCCTTAGACCGGGTGGTACATCTGGAAGGGAATTTGAGTGAGAGAAAGGACTTTCCTCGAAAGGAATTTTGTAACCCTCGGATATGATCGACTGTACCCATCTGTCTTGAGTGAGGGAACGCCAGGCTTCTGGGTACAGCGATAGACTTCCCTCGACTGCCTCCAAGGATGGACAGTCGGGCAACATCTCAGGGATGCTGAAAGGGCTTGTCAGAGAGAGGCTCTCTGCTTCCCTGGTTTTGTGGACCCCCTCTGCCTCTAGAGCGGCGTCTGTTATTGTTACCCCCTCTGCCTCTAGGGGTAAACTGACCACGTGTATCCGGCGTGACTCCTTGGGATTTGCGGAACCACATCTTGCCACCCTTCTGTCCTTTAGGGTAAGGTCTAGAAGGAGTGGAAAAATGGACCCCTATGGCAGAAAGAGTCTTGCCGTCCTGCTCACACCTGGTCAATGTATCCTTCACTTGAGGGCCAAACAAAGCTGACCCATCAAAGGGAGAGTTTGTGAAGGACGCCTTAAAGGGATCTGCAAAATTACAGAGTCGCATCCAGGCTTGGCGTCTAAGAGCCACACCTGTACCTGCGGCCCTACTCGCTCCATCTGCTGCATATATCAGTCGCATGGAGGAGTTAGTAATAGAATTAAGGGTTCCTAGCTGCGAAGCAATTTTTTGTTGAGCCCCTGCAGCTGTGGGATCCTGTACTACTTCACCTAGCTCCTTAAGGATGTCCCTTTGGAGTCTGGTGAAGTGACATAAGTAGTTCAGTGAACGCATAGCAAAGGTCGCTGAAGAGAACATCCGCTTACCATACCTATCCATGGTCCTAGAGTCCTTATTAGGAGGATGGACACGTACGGAAGGATCTGCAAGTTCCTTCTTAGTGGCAGCCGCCACCACCATGGCATCAGCAGGGACACCTTTCGTAAGGAATAGCTTATCCGAAGGGGCAGTAATAAATTTTGACGGCCTCCTAGGAACTGGCTCTACAGAGTCAGGAGCAGCCCAAGCCTTTCGAGCAATAACCTCCATGAGGGGGTCGAAAGGCGGAGACACCCAGGAGGTGGAGGGCCGAGATCCAAACGCCTCTAGGTATACCGACTCATCCTCAGAGGGATTATTGGAGGGCCAGTTTCCCCTCTGTTTTAGGAGTTCTAGGATGTCTGAAAAGGAGACATCCTCAGAGGGGGATCTTGGGGATCCCTCCGACTCATCTAAGTCGGTATCTGAAGTGATAGACTCAGGGGAGTCTATATGTTTCCTCTTACAAATCCTCTTGCGTGGAGGATCCCCTGACTGATCAGGAGAATCCTCGGAAGAGGGTTCTTCCCAGTGGGGAAACCTGAGGCGGAGGATCTCTGGGTCCGGGAGCAAGAGAGATGGCAGAGATATCGACAGGCACCGTAGAGGGAGGAGCTAAGGGAACAGACTGCTGGCTGAGTCCAGTGGCCAGCACACTCTTCATCACCTCGAAGGCTCCCTCCCAGGAGGTCCGAGAGAACCCGTTCCGAAGAAGCCGGAACTCCAGGGCCCACCGAAAGGGAAGGCTCCGAGGCAGATGTCGGAGCCGAGCTCACCAAGGCCGAGGCTCCAAGGGGAAGAGTGGGGTCGGACAAGGGTCCGATGCCACTCACCCCTCGGAGGAGACCAGGAAGCCTGACCACGAATCCCTCTAAGGAAGGTCTCGAAGAGGAGATAAGAGTAGATGCTGAGGGAGCAGAAGGGGGGGGGGGATCTGCCCCTCAGCCATAGCAGAAACTATTCCCGAAGACTCCAACTCCAAACTCTGAGGTAGAGTCGAAGGAGGAACTACAAGAGGGTGTGGACTAATAGTCGTCTGTTGAGACGGACTATGTAGCATCTGGGCCAGTGCCTGTGATTTCAATAATCTACTGACCACCCTCTCTAAATCATGGTCAGAAAGCCTGGATGACCTAGATGATCGGCTCCGATGGCTCCATTCCGAAAGGAGAGGTGAGGCCGGAGCCGAGAGTATCGGTTCCAAGGAAGGGGACCTGGACCTCTTCCTCGAAGGAACCATCGGAGCCGACGAAACCATAGATGCAGTCGGAGCCGAGGACGTTTCGGCACCGACAGAAGGTCTCGATGCATCAGCTCCGGCCGGAGCCGATACAGGCATAAAGGTAAGGGTGTCGGAGCCAGTCAGTGTCGACACCGAAGCCTGAGCCACATGGTGGTCGGAGCCAGTCGGAGCCAACACCAATGTGACTGAACCAGTATCGGCACCGATAGCCATCGGTGCCAAAGGTTTATGCAAACTAGGATCGGCTCCAGCCGGAGCCAATCTCGACTCAGAAAGAGTCGGAACCGAGGCCGCAGGCTTAGACACAGAAGCCTGGGCCTTGGAAGACTTAGAAGTCCTGCTCGGAGCTGACTTAGCCGGAGAGCCCTCCGGTTTAAGAAGACCCCTTAATATCAATTTATTTCTCCTCTCCTGCAGGACTCTCTGGCTAAAGGAATGACAAATCGCACAGGAGTCCTGCAGGTGGAGAGGTCCCAGGCAGTATAAGCAAGAAGTGTGACCGTCTGTCAGAGACATCTTCTGACATCACGAGTCACACTTCTTAAAGCCTGAGACCCTTTCTTTGGACATAGTTGCAGAAAACACACACACAACACAGTCCCAAAGAACAAGTTATCCCAAAAAAAATATTGAGAACTAACCTCTCACACACACACACACACCCTGACAAGGGGGGGTGGGGGGTGGGAGGGGAAAAGGCCTGACTAAAAAAATTAAGGAGTGAGGGAAACTTTAGTCAGAAAAGGGCTTAATATAAACTAAAAACGTTAAATATAAAGTTTAAAGTGAAAAGGGGGCTAAGATAGTTTTATATAAAACACTTACCAGGAGCTGGCAAAAGGAGGACCTCATCAGCGAAGCGGCAAACGAGATCTGGGTACTTACCGCCTTGCATCATGGGATATGGGGCTGCCTCGAGCTGGTAAAAGTGACTCTCGAGCTTAGCAAAGTGCCGAGTCGGAGCCGAGGATCAGCTCCGAACCCATCAACCAAGAATGAAGGCGAGATTGACAACTTAACATCACAACTTAAGGAAATACTCCGGGTTCTAGCATCTTAGGAAGAGGAGGAAATAGATGGAGCTGAAGATAAACAGCATGTGTGAAGATTATAGAATAAACATGGATGAGCCTGGTATGGAAATAAGGAAAGCTGGTGGTGTAAAACAGAAGTCTAGGAAGTCATCAAAAGAAATAAGGAGGGCAGGAAAAAGTGAAAGAAAAGATGGAACAGGCTAAGAAGGAATACTGGTTGGATAACAAAGACGCAAAGAAAGGAGTTGCAATAGCTAAAAACAAGGTATCATAGGTACTCCATCATTTTCTGGAAAGTGACTCAGTAGACAGTACAAAGAAACTTTATCAGGTTGCAAGGCAAAGATAAAAAGATGAAGAAGAAAGTCACACAGCCTTCATGAGGGATGCCAGCAACAACCTGCTTATCAGTCCACAAGACATCAAAGGCAGACTGAAAGAGTACTTCTAACAGCTTCTGAATGATGAAAAGCCCACAGAAGCTATACTGCTCCAGACAGAGCTACAATTAAATAACAGGATTAGCCCACCCAAAAAGAAGTGAGAACAGCAACAAAGAACATGAAGTCAGGGAAAACAGCAAGCACTGATGAGGTCACATGATATGATCATTATGTAGGGTGAGATGGGGAGAAATGGCATCTGATAGTACTCATACTAGTATGGAGAGAAAGGCGTATCCCAGATGACCGGAGAATAAATATACTAGTGCTAGTGTATAAGAACAAAGGGAACTCCACAACTATGGGCAGTACAGAAGTATCAAACTCCTGTCACATTGTCTGAAAATTCTGCAGATGGTGGATGGTGACTGATAAATGAACAGCCAGAGTAGTACAAATTAAGATTGGACATGAGCAGTTAAGATTCAGATCAGGATGCAGCACAACTGACCTGATCCTTGCAGTGAGACAGGTAGCTGAGAAGCTAGAGATGAGGAAAGAGTCCAACCAGGCATTCCTAAGCTTGGAGAAAGCATATAACAAAGTTCCAATTAAGCTAATTTGTCCAGTCCTTGGGAGAATTAGGGCAGTTTGTGTACAAGGAACCAGTGACTAAAGTACAAACAGTGTTTGGTCTCACAGACAGGTTCTGAGTGGAAGTAGCTGTGCATCAGGGTTCAGCTCTGGACCCACAGCTGTTCATACTAGTGGTGGACTACATTAACAAACAGGTCGGGGGGGGGGGGATTAACAAAATTGATGCATGCAGACAATGTGGCATTACAGGCAGACTCTGAGCAAAAACTTCAGCAAAGGACAGGACAATGGAGTGCAAAACTGAAGGCACATGGGATGAGACTTGGTATACATAAGACAGTTGTAATAGCAGTAAATGGGAAACCAGAAGAAGCTGCGGAATGAGATAGAAGGGAAAATAGTAGAACAGGTTAACAGCTTCAAGTACTTGGGACATGTGGTTAAGGAGAAGGAAAGTCTGAAAGAGGAAGTCAAAGCTAGAATCAGAGGGGCTGCAACTAACTGGCACAGAATGTCAGCTGTAGTGTATGACAGAAGACTGCCAAAGAATGTGAAAAGTAAAGTGTGCAAAACGTTGATGTGACCAGTACTACTGTATGGTACATAAACCTGGGCTGTAAAGGCAGAGAAAGTTGAGGAATTTAGAGGTGATGGAGATGAAATGCCTGAGATGAGTAGTATGATGCAAATTGTGGGACAGATGAAGAAATGAGGGCATCAGAGCAAAAGCCAATGTAGCTCCAACTGCAGAGAAGATCAAGAAAAACAGACTATGGTGGTTTAGGTACATCTGCAGAAAAGAAGAAAATCTGGTGAGGAAGATCTGGGACAAACAGGAAGAAGGCCAGAGGAAACATGGGTATCCTCCAAAGAGATAGATGGACTGAGTGAGAAAATACTTGTGACAGACTGGCATGACTATTGAAGAAGGTAAGAGAAAAGCACTGAATGGAGAGAAGACATTTCAACAGTTGACACAACACCCTGACCCCATGTCGAGAAAAAAAAAAAGGGGTGGGGTGGTGATGATGATTTAATATGCCTAATTATCACTTTTAACAGCAACTTCTGTTCTAGACTCAGTTAAGCCTCTACCACAGTGGGTCTTTCACTCAGCACTCCCCACCTTTCTTTTTGTCTATACACTGTTCTATATCCCTGGTAGGGAAGACAGTATCTAACCTGCAGTCCACTTTTCTGCTTGGCCTCATCCCACTCTTATTACCTTTCAGTCTCTAGTTATTTGATCCCAGTACATTGGTTCCTTTGCTATTTCTCTCCAGTATGTTCCAGCCTATCTTGCTCATTTTATAATATATTTTGTACTTGGGTGAAGGTAGGCTGTACGTGAAAATATAAGGCATTTATACTAACACTACTGATAACTGACATACGGTACGTTGGAGGGGGGGGCAGGGTTTGTGCCTGTCAGCAGCAAGTTAAAATACATGATTACTATCTAAATTTTAACACAATCAGATATGTGTACTGTGTGCAAAAACTGTCTGTTCTGTGTATGTGTGTGTGTGTGTGTGGGGGGGGCATCGGGCATCAAGCTAGCTTCTTAGTGGCAATGAACATTGTGTGTGTGTGTGTGTGTGTGTGTGTGTGTGTGTGTGTGTGTGTGTGTGTGTGTGTGTGTGTATGTGCGTGTGTGGATATGTGTGCATTTGTGGACATGTGGTTGGAGCTCAGTGCTGCATTATTTAAAGGGACTGAAAACAGTTAAAAGTATTTCAGGATAAGAGGAATTTCACAAGACCAAGAAGAGGAGGAAGTGCAAAGAGCAAACTGCTCAAGAGGAAAAGGGAGTACTTGACAATATGTACGGGTTTAGAAAGGATGTTGTGAGACAACTACTTTTAGATAACAATCCCAGTCTACAAAATCCTTCAGCACAATGACATGGGCAATAAAAAGTAGAAAAGAGTTACTGCCAAACTTAGGGAACTTACAACAAGAAAAATAACCAGAGCTCCTGCACAGATGATCAAAACATGTAAAACATTTTATGAAAGTTTGCTTAATCAGGGGAATGTAGAAACAAAGAAAATGCACAAATGGAAATATTTACGGAAGACTTAATTATGTCAGGTTTAAAGGCAGACCAGCCTCAACAATTACTAGCTATGACATGATGAGATGAGATAAAAATGGTGATGTATAGTCAATCAATAAGGTGGTCTCTAAGAACAGATAGTATTCATGTGGAAGTTTGGGCATCATAAGGGAAGAAAGTCATGAAGAGCTGTAAGGTTTTGTTTAGCAATATTTTAAAAGGGGAGCAGTACCAGCATACTGGAAGAAAGCTATGATAGCTGTATTACCTAAAGAGGGTAAAGTCCCTTCAGAGCCAGCTTCATATAGGGGCATTTCAATATTAAATCATGATTATAAATCAAGCATGTCTACACTAGCTAAGAGAATGGCAAAGGTGTTGCTAAAATTGTAAGATATGGATCGATATGGTTTTGTGGAGAGGACACAAACATTTGACAACATTAATAGAACAATGATGACCCAGAAGGAAATAGAGTTTAAGAAAACACTAGTATTGTTGGTAGCTCTTGATTCTGAGAAGGAATTTGACAGAGTCAAATGGGATTTTATGAGTAGGGCAACTGTAGCATTTACGTTCTCTGTTAGAATAATAGGATTAATTAATAGGATATATGAAGGGTTGAAGGCAAGCATTAAGGTGGGACTACTCTCCAAAAAGCTATATTCAAACAGGGGAACCAGGCAGGAGTAGCCTAGTTTCTCTTTTTTACTTGCTTTATATTTAAAGCCACTGTCAAAGAAAATAAGGGACTTAAAAATTGAAGGATATAACTTGTACAGTAATCAAGATACGTTAGCTTGATTCACCTATGATATTATTTTGTAGTTGATAAATCCAGAAAAGGATATTTTGGTGTTGTGGGACATTCTGAGACAAATTCAGGTCTTTTCAGGATAAATGATAATAAAACAAAGGCTGTAAGAATAAACTATGTGCCCACATATGAACTGGTTCAGCAATACCTATATATATATATATATATATATATATATATATATATATATATATATATATATATATATACATACACACACACACACACACATATATATATATATACACACACATATATATATATATATTTATATATATATATATATATATATATATATATATATATATATATATATATATATATATATCTATATGGGAACATAAGATGTATTTGTATATATGGATTAAAACAATCTATTGTGGTAGAGCTGTGGATATGTGGGAATAGACTAAACAAAAGGTAATATACAAACTGAGAAGCTGAATGCTCTTGATTATGGACACAGATAACAAGAGACAAGAGTGAAATGTTTCTTGTTCCTTTAGTTTTAGATACAGGTCAAGCCTATGTTATCAACAGAAAGACATTGTGGAGCATAATTAATAAAGAGTGGAAATAATATATCTGGAGGGAAACAGGGCAGGAGTACAGTGGGATAAGCTGATTCTCCCCATATAACAAGGTAGTTTAGTAGTACCTGATTTGAAAAGATACTTTACAGCTAAAGGGTTTAGAGTTAAAATACCTTCTCTGTACCAGTGATGTCAACTTGAGGTAGAGGTGAAAACAGACAATCTCCAGTTAGCTCAATAAGCAGGAAAAAACAAAAACACATACACAAAAAAAAAAAAAAAAAAAAATGCTCTTGTACTCTTGACGACTGTTACAATAACAGGTTTTACATAACCATGCAATTTTTAAAGAATATGAAGTCTAAAACTCAAATGCTTGCCATTATTTAGTGACTGTGATATCAGGGGTAGATGAGAGGCATGAGACACTGATTAATACATTCCAACTTTGTTTTCACACATATGTGGATGTTCTCTTGCCCACAGCAAGCCAAAACAATAGCTATTTTAATATTTTTGTGTTTTACACTCAAATTATATCTCTCTCTCCTCCCTATCACACAAGTAATGGCCACAATGCTCAATTCTCTCACCAACCTCCAATGAACAGATCAATTCTCTGCACAGCTCTCAACCTTCAAGCTCGACAAAGTGGAACACTAACTGTTTTATAACATAACAGAAATTTAAATTGCTTTCCTGCTATACCAGTTACAGCTCCCAATGGCTACAATGTTTAATTTGCTGATTGGACATAACAGAGAGCAGTCAGAGTCTTCAAGTCTGGTCTGAAAGTTCACCTAAAAAGGCTACCTCAATGGCAATGCCCCAACCAAAGGTTCAGTCAGTTACTAATGTCTACTATCACAGATCAGACCTACTTAACAAAAAACTCTCGCAAGCTGCAGGTCCAGTCTGAAAACACAGCAGTGGGTGAAAAGGATACTTGGCTTGCTCCTGGCATTTCAGCTTGCCAGAAGAACCACAGCTGAGCTTACATCTCTGGCTCAAGCCTAGCTCACCCACCTATACCTAATACAGCCTCACCATTGCAAATCAGGCTTCAGTCCCCTCCCATAAATAATATTCTATGCCGAAAATGTATTTCTCCCTAAATCCTCTTAAGCTCCATAATACCAGTTTTAGATTGAATGCATGCCAGTGTAATCATTCTCCCCTACTAGTAACCCCTTACAACCACAAATCTACTATTACTGTCTTTTTTCCTCTTATATCAGTACTGGGGCCCCCTCTATCAATCAGTAATATTATCCCCCCTGTCCTTTTTCTTTGATATTCTGCTGAATGTCCACCGTGCAATCCTTTCTTTGTCAAATTCACATGCTCATTTCTACCCAAATGTATCTCCAACAACATTGATATTTACAGCTTACACTTCTAAATATAATTCAATACTCTTAAGCTTTTTGACTATACCTGCAAAGTCACTTATATTCTATCATGCCATAGAGTAGTTATTATAATAGAAAGTTATTACTCAGACCTATTATTTATTTTACATTTGTTTACCAGGAAGGTCCGACTGCGATAAGACCCATGTTTAGCAGAGACCCAGGGAGAAAAGCCCTACATATAGAGATTATACAAAACTTAAACAAGAAATTATACAAAAAAAAATACGATATACAGCACAGCATAAATTACATTCTATGCAATTATAGCTGACATTTGTGTTATGAAATCATCTGATATTTGGTAGGATTTCTCATGTAGTTGCTTCTTTCCATCTCCATTTGAATCTATGTCACATTTTCAAGACTTTTTGCTTCAATGAAAGCACTCAAACAAAAAATATCAAAATGTCTAGTTGTGTAAGTAAACTTACCATAAGAAAGGGACTGCAATAGTGATCATACTTAGAAACATCCACACCATCCCCTTTAACATAGAACAAACACACAAAACAATGTACATTTTGAACAAATGAAGTTTACCCCTCCAGAGAGGAGTAGACACCTCAAATCGTCAGCTGCACCTACAGTCATTACTTAATCTAAAATGAAGGTTACCCATGCTAAAGGGCATGCTACAGCTTGTGTTCCTACTTACACTAATTGCTATCTGTTCTTTCCTTATCTCTGTCTCCCTTACAGATGTGAAAACAATGTGCATTCTTTCAATAAACATTGACTTTCAGTCATAAAAAGAGTACTGGTTTCCTTTAAATAAACAAATAAATAAATAAATTAATTAAACTGTGTGCTGTCAAACCAAAAAAAAATAAAGTACTAAGGCTGTCAGGGAGGCAAATACTTGTACAACTTAATTGCTTCCTACAGTTTCAAACTTCATTTATTTTTCACTGAACTGCTTGCTAATATACCTTTAAATGTTAATTACACTGTACCTTGCACAATTCATTCAGCAGACAGTATTCAGACCTCTCATGGTTAAATGCTTGCCCCTACAGGCGTCTCAACTTCAAGTTGGTAATAATAAAAAAAAAAAAAACAGCTACGACTATGCAGATGCATAAAAGAAGATTTGTAAATTTCACCTAGACCACACTGTCCAGTTCAATCGCAGTCAGTTGCTTGCGGCTGTAAACTTCTTTCCTCCCACTGAAACCTTTGCTAATAGAAAAAATAGCTAATGAATTTGCAAATACAAAAAAAAATCCATGCCTTTCATAATTTTATCTTATTTTTCAAATCTATTTGCTTCAAAATGTCTACCTGCTTAAACCAACGATATTAATTAAGCTATCCATCAACCATAACAACAGGGAAAATTACACAGAAAATTCTGAATATAATGTGATCAGTACACTTTTACATCACCCAAGATCATGAAATTATATTAATTTTAACTTGCTTCTATCCAAGCTTTCTTACCTTGTTAGGGGTGTAAATAATGCCTAGATACCTTACAACCAAGAAACAATATTTTCTTGTTTTAACAACTTTGATATATATATATATATATATATATATATATATATATATATGCAACAGTCACTGATCAAACTTCCATCACCTCACATGTGAAGTATCTCTCATTGCACAGGATATAAAACTGCTTTGCAATATAACATGCAATTTACATCATGAAAATTTTATGGAAATATTAATAAGAACAAAAACTGTTTCAATTACAGTTACTTCTTTGTGTTTTTCTGAGTATTAATGACATAAATTGCGGTATATGCTTTACAGTTCACCCAAACAACACAATCAATAAAATTCCAGTCTATCTCAGCCACTCTTGTGAAGCCACTTTTCACATGTCTGTTCCTATATCTAGTGGTACTGATGCTTTATAGTTAACACTTGTGCTTTCGTCTGTCACTCAAGCATTTTTCATTGGAACAATGGGAAAGGTTTTGCTGGGAAAGTCACTCTGTAGTCTTTGTTATTGTTAGAATATTGGGAAATGAGTCCTCTTCTGCTTACTGGTTCACCTTTTGTTGACTAAACCTTTTACGTCCTCCTTAGCCTGTTCTGCATCCAAAATTTCTGATCCTTTTGAAAAAAAACTATTCTGAAGAAAGTTGGATACAGCAGCTTGAATCTCACACTTGCTTCTCGACATTCCTTGATTGCTTGGTTAAACTTGCTTCTCTTCTGCTTGTACAGTGAATACTTATTTTCCACAAACACTCTTCCTATCCCCAATTTTTCATACTTTTCCCTTCTTTGCCAATTTTGTCAGGAGCAACTCTTTCTGCTGATATGACTACATGTTTACTAATAATGGTCGACTGCTTTCTCATGGTCAGATATGGAGCATACACATGATGTGCCCTCTTAATTAATTTATCCTGCTGTGGAACTTCAGTCCAGTTGTTAATCTTTACGTCCATAAAATTAATGCAATCTGTTCCTTATAGTTTCTCAAGAACAGAAGAAAATCTTGGGTTTCCACTGTATACTATGTCTTTTAACGCTGGTGTTTGAAACAACTCTTCTAGAGAAGCCTTGTGCTTAGCTAGCCTTTTTTTCTCTTTCATTTCATCTCCTGAATGTTGCAGTTTCATCAATTCATCCAGATAGCAAGCTTCTTTTATTTTTTTCCAGTGTTTTACTATTTGACTTTGTATATTTCTTCAATGTTTCACTTATTTAAGTACCTCTGGCTGCATATGATTTATTTTTCCTCTAAATTACTGAAAGACATCTTTTGTACCAATGCTGAAAGAACTGTAGTTTGCTGAACAGCTGCAAGATTCTTTCCAGCAAGAGTTTTTTCTTCTCCTTTTTTTGGTAAACATTCTCTTACTTTCTCCAAATTTTACCTCTGCTGACATCCAGGCAGTGCAACCACTATACAATAACTAAATTTTACCCAAATTGATAACTTTTACAGACTTTATTTCTGAGTTTTAATGTTCACATTGGGAGAGCTCTAATCAACCTGTTGATCAGAGTACAGACATCTTGAAAGTCCATTTTTAGGTGCAGCTGACATGGATTGTACTGTTGTATGGCAGGTCATTAGGAGAGAACAGTTGTGTTAAATTGTACTTATCCATAACAGTAGATGTTCAAATTCCTCACTGCAGCAGTAGCCCTTAAGCTATAGGAGTTGTTTTCCACACAGGGAACAACAACTGACCAACTTCAAAATGCTCTGGCTTTCCTCCCCTCCTTCACTCTGACTGCTGATTGGCTAATCCCAAGGAGGAAAATCAGACTGAAACTTTGTTCAAGACTTTCTTAACCATACAATGGATAAGAGAAGAGACTAACAATCCTGAACTAACCCACCAATAATAACAATAAAACATATAAAGTAAAAACAGACACAACACTGTTTTAGATCCCAACTACAACTATGGAGGATGGATGCGGCTACTGCAGCAGTGACAAAGTCAAACATCTACTGTTATTGGTAAGTGCAACTTACACAACTGTATTATGTTCATCACTGCCACTGTTGCAGTAACCCTTAGGCTATATGGGTGGTACACCAAAGCCTATCCATCCTGGGAGGAGGAAGGACATGGATCCAGGAACCTCTTGAGAACGGACCTAGAAATGTTTGACCTTGACCTAGAGAAGGAATCCAGTTTGTAACGATTTGTAAAAGTATGTACAGATGGCCATGCCACAGCCTTTGCAATGCTTCTAGAGTCCACTCTTTCCAGTATACAACTGAAGAAGACAAGTCTCTAGTGGAATGTGCCTTCATACTACTTAGAATGGATTTGCCATGGTTGGAATAACAAACAAATAACAGCTGAGGTCAACCACTTGGAAACTGTCTGTTTGGACACAGGGTGCCCCTTTTTGCCACTGGATAAGAAATAAATAGCTAAGCAAGTTTTCTAATGGGCTTACTTCTGTCAAAACAAAGCTGCCTATGCATGTTCAGAGTATGCAGAATCTGTTTCCCTGTTTTTTATGTCCTGGGTAGACAACCTGGTACAGTGAGTGCTTGATTTAAAGTAAACACTGAAACAACTTCTGGCATTAATAAGGTTTTTATTCTGAAAGAGACCCTATCTCTCTGAAATACCACAGTGGGTTTACTCACCTTTAGAGCTTGTAACTCAGATATACAGATATCAGAACAATGATAAATACAGTTTTACAAGTCAAGAACCTGAAATCAGATAAATGGAAGTTCATAAGATGACAGAGTCAATTTCTCCAGCACACAGATGAGATCTCAAGGAGGAGCAACCTGTTTACAAGGACATCTCAGATCAGAAACTGTTTCACAACAAACACAGTAAAAAACAGGAGGATCCATGGGAAGACATGCTGAAATGGCTACAGGATGAATCTTTGCAGAAAAATAAATGACTCCAGAAGAAAGTAACTCACAAAATTATTTGAGCACCAGTGGTACAAAATCCCTGATGGGCCCCTGGTTATTGGTTAAGCACCAACTAGAAAATCGCTTCTGCTTAACAACAGAAAATTTTCTAGTAGCAGGCCTTCTTGCTTCCCTTTACTACCTGCTACAAGTTGTCATGAAATGAGTACCCAAAAGGTATTAAAATGTTAACATTCAGGCAGTCAGCTGAAGCTGATTGATACTGGGGTGTATCAAACTCCCCTGTCTTGTGTGAGAAGATCGAATCCTTGAGGAAGCTTGCAGTAACTGACCTTAGCCAATTCCATAACAAGGGAGAACCAATGTTGCCTGGGCCTAAAGGGAGTCACTACAATTATTTTGGGGTATCCTTTTTAATCTTCAGAATTATTCTGGACATCAGTGGAAAAGGTGGAAATGCATAAAGGAACACTCCCTTCCAAGGGAAAGAAAATGCATCTATCTTATAGGATTGTTTACCTCTTCCCATAGCTGTACTTCAACCACTTTCTTAGACATGCAGATTTCCAAGGACACCAACAATAACAGAATCACCACTGATCTATTCAGAAAACCAATGAGGGTTAACCTATTACTCCACAGTAAATGTCTACATCCTATAAAAACCAAGTATAATGTAGTGAAGTCCTAAGGCTATAGATTAGCTAGAATTACCACAGAGATGGAACCATTTTTGAGAAACCTGAACAACTTAGAGAATGATTTTCTAGTGAAAGGCTATGAAAGTCAGATGTTAAAAAACATCCTGGAACCCATTACAGAATTGAAAAGGACTGAAGCATCTTCACTCACCCTCCCCAGTAGAAAAATGTTAAGTAATTTCACAGAGAATAACAAATGCAAAAATAGCTGCATCTTGACATACACTCTGGATTATCACAGTATCAAAAATATTATTGAAGAAAACTGGGACATGGTCACAGGAAACCCTTTTCTGATTAACATCTTAGGTGAAGCCCCATCATTTGTTTATAGGAAGGCCAGGAACATTAGAAGTTTTGCTGAATTTAAACCTAGACCATATGGGAAATGCACTAAAATACATGAAACTAATTGTAAATTTTGCATATTTATACAGCAAGGTGATATTTTTTATTGCCCTTATTTAAAGAAAATTATTAAAACCAGTGCAGAGTAATGGTGAGTGTGGAAGAGAGGTGAAGAAGAGAGTACAGGCAGGATGGAGTGGGTGGAGAAGAGTGTCAGGAGTGATTTGTGACAGACGAGTACCTGTAAGAGTGAAAGGGAAGGTCTACAAGAGGGTAGTGAGACCAGCTATGTTATATGGGCTGGAGACAGTGGCATTGACAAAAAGGCAGGAGTTTGAGCTGGATGTGGCAGAATTAAAGATGTTAAGATTTGCACTGGGTGTGACGAGGGTGGACAGGATTAGGAATAAATATATTAGAGGGTCAGCCCAGGTTGGAAGGTTTGGAGACAAAGCCAGAGAGGCACGATTACGGTGGTTTGGACATGTGCTGAGCAGGGATGCTGAGTATATTGGGAAAAAGATGCTAAGGATGAAGCTATCAGGTAACAGGAAAAGAGGAAGGCCAAGATAAGGTTTATGGATGTGGTGAGAGAGGACATGCAGGTGGTTGGTGTGACAGAGGAAGATGCAGAGGACAGGAAGAAATGGAAACAGGTGATCTGCTGTGGCGACCCCTAACGGGAACAGACGAAAGAAGATGATGATGATGATTAAAACCAGTGCAGGAGGTTACTGTAAGACTACAAAAGTAATTTACAGGGCATAGTGCAATGAATGTGATGCATTCTATGTGGGCAAGACTGTAAATAAACTCAAGTGTAGGATTTCATGTCATCTGTCAGAAATCCGCTCTGGATGTAAAAATAATGCACTAGCCAAACACCTTTCTCTTCATAAAAGACACATAGGTTTTAAGTTCCAGATCCTGGATTGCATAGACATGGGTGATCTTGAAGAAGACATCACGAATATTCTGGAGAAACATGAACTCATATGGCAATTAAAGCTGAACTCTTTTAGGAAGCCTGGATTAAACTACTACTGTTCAATTAAAAGTGCACTGGAACTTAGAAAATTGCCACATTGTTTACATGACTAATTGTATTTTATTTTATTCTACCAGCTGGTTTTAAATACCATTTTAAATCAGTTGTAATTTAAGTGTATATTTTGTTTCCATCATCATACATACATTTTTTCTTATTTAATTTTTTTTTCTGGTTCTCTTTTTTTCCACTTTATTTAAAATGATGTGTAATAACAATAGTAATTATACAATTATATATATTTTTATAGATTGTTTTTAGGGTTCTTATACACAGACCTGAAGAAGTCTAGAAGGACGAAAGTGATCTTTGTTAACAATAGATTATGAAAATAGAAATAGATTTTTACATGCAAAATGTATATGTATATATTTATATATATTTTTGATTGCCAAATGAACTAAGGTTGATATATTTCCAGCCATGTAGTTTATTGTCTTGGATAAAATCACAGACTTAATAATCTACTTAATAATCTGGTTAAATAAGAGGTACCACATCATTATAAATTTTATTTAAATTACATAAGGGTTATATTATTATGAGAGCTACTAAGTAGGGCAGGACCAGCTCGAATGTCACACTGATGGGGGAAGGGATGTGAATTTAACATGTGTAACAATAACACTTTGTTTTATAGCACAATAAACCACTCCCATGCCTGATAAAAAGTATATATATTTTTAAAAAGCTTGTTAGGAAATTATTACTCTATTTTTTTTTTACTTGGATCGCTTGTCTGTGTACTTAATAAAGGATTTTCGACTGGAAACAGACTGCCTGCCTTACTTGGATTATTTTTGAATACTTAGTAATGCTGTACAATTATATATTTTCTATTATTATTTTTTGTTTTGTTTTGACTTGAGACGAGTTTAGGTTCACTACTTCTACTACTATTGTCTGATCTGATTAATATACAGTGATTAACTAGAAATATATGGACTGAAAATCTTCCACACAGAGAAGTTTCTTACACTGCTTTGTTTTTGGACCCACTACACTTGTTTAGTGGGTTGTTTTGAGACTTTGGGGATACCACAGAAATTACTTGTTTTTTGTTGGTACTTTTGTTTCTGAGACCAAGGTTTTTGTTCCGTCAAAGGATCCCTGAATTGGTGTGGAATTCCAGCATTTTAAGACATGAATAATGACAGGCTAAAAGATTTACTAACTGTATCTATCTGGAATGATACAGAAGGAGATCAGATACAAAAGGATACAGAAAATGGACAGGGAAGAATGGGCCCAGAAAATATGAATTCAGAGACTTTTTCTAAACTAGAAAAGCAACTGAAACGCATGCAGGGTCTCTACTGGGAACACATTTATTTGCAACAAAGCATAGATAAGAAGGAAATACCCTGGGGACTTAGACTGAACAAAAGACCAATGTGGAAAAGTATGGATGATTCATTTTCTAAGGAATGGGAAGATATTTTAGAGGATGCCAGCTCCAAACTTATTCATCTGCTAGTAAGGAACAACCTTAGTGTGCAGGAAGCTACAAAGGCTGACATCACATCTTTAAAAACAACACTGGAAAATGAGAACCACAATGATCTAGAATAGATGCTAAATCTGAGCTGCTTAAAGAAAGAGTGAAAGGATATGAGCAGTCCATTAAAGAAAGAAAAATTAATAAAATTAAACAAGATCAACTGGACAAAGATGATCCTGGGAGACTTACTAGGAGGTACAATAATAATAACAACTACAGGAGAACCAACAACAGACAAGGTTTTAGTTAGTACAGGGGATATAAGGGAAAGTATAACCGTGCCAGCAGACCTCAACTGGATTTTCCCAGGGGATATCCTCGCACAAAACCAGACAGGGGCACAATACAGGACCACAAGGAGAAAGCCCCCCCCCCAACATCTCATTCCCCACAATCTCAATCCCCTCTGGCTATCAACGCTCCACAGAAGCCTTTGACATCACAGAAGGATCAGGGCAGGAACATAAACCACAGCGGCAACCAGAACTGACAGAGAGTTCTACAGGACGAATTACAGGACTACCAGGACAACCAGGACCACAGACAATCCAGCTACCAGGAGCAGTAGCACCTTCACAGAGACCAGTTTCTTCAGGAAGACCAATATCAACAGCACAGACATCAACCACCACACCAATACCAAAGCCAGCACCAGTACCAGAACAAGAACGACGACCACCACCACAGCCCCAGAGCTTGTCCCTCTTACCAGGTTCCCCCATACTACAGCCACAGCGAGGAATACTACTACAACCCATCGAGATTCCAGAAAGCAGAGAAGGAATTCCAGAGGTCTCATACTCTATCCACGAACTCCCAGGGAGACAGGAGAACCAAACATTGGACAGGGGTGAGGGAAATACAATACCTGGGAAATCCCGACTGGAACCCCGACTACAACCCAGGTCCCAGGCTCAGATGGAGGAACCAGCCACAATAACAGGTACAATAACAGCAAAAACAGGTGCTCCACTTATCTGGAACTACTCTGTTAAAGCACTGACTGAAGAGGAAAAAAGTGTGTTGTCCAAAGGACTTACTTTTGTACCAAGCTGCAAGAGTGAGGTTGCTCAGGTACTGATAGACCTTAAAATGTTTGTGAGGAAGCTCAACTTAAGGGTACAGTTTCATGGCAAAAGTAATGACATTGAAAATAAGCCTATTGATGAAACTATAAAAAGGCCTAGCAGCTACTGTCCACCACTACATCAAAAACTAGCTGCTTTTGAAGTGAAATGTGAGATGGATATCAGGAAACTGCTTAAAAAAACTCCTAAGAAAAAAATTTATAACTTAACACAGGGAGAAAGAAAAGTATTGCTTGAGCTAGGCAATGATAAATCCAGGCGTGTAATGAAGGCAGACAAGGCAGGAGGTATACTTGTGACTGATACCACTAGCTACAACTAAAAGATAGAGAACATGCTGGAGGATAACAGATTTTATGAGTTATTTACCATGGATGATATAAAAAGAGCATATGATTTATGGAACACTAATCTCACCACATTATGGAAAGGAAAACTTAGCACTGAAAATCTTTATAATTATTTATGGAGCCCATGCCCATATTTACCTTACTTTTTTGGAATACCAAAGCCACACAAGAACAGAGAAGACCCACCTTATAGACCAGACCGGTGGTAGCAAGTGGAGGTTCCCTTACTGAAGCCACAGCCATTTACCTTGATTACTTGCTGAAACCTCTAGCAGAAAAGAATAAGTCATACATAAGAGATTCAATGGATTTTTTGAGGAAAATAAAAAAAAAACATTACAGTGGAAGAAGTATTTTATTCTACCAGCTGGTTTTAAATACCATTTTAAATCAGTTGTAATTTATGTGTATAACTTGTTTCCATCATCATACATACATTTTTTTCTTATTTTTATTTATTTATTTTTTTCTGGTTCTCTTTTTTCCACTTTATTCAAAATGATGTGTAATAATACTAACTAATTATACAATTATATATATTTTTATAGATTGTTTTTAGGGTTCGTGTACACAGACCTGAAGAAGTCTAGAAGGACGAAAGCGATCTTTGTTAACAATAGGTTATGAAAATAGAAATTGATTTTTACATGCAAAATGTATATGTATATATTTATATATATTTTTGATTGCCAAATGAACTAAGGTTGATATATTTCCAGCCATGTAGTTTATTGTCTTGGATAAAATCACAGAATTAATAATCTACTTAATAATTTGGTTAAATAAGAGGTACCGCATCATTATAAATTTTATTCAAAGTACATAAGGGTTACATTATTATGACAGCTACTAAGCAGGGCAGGACCAGCTCGGATGTTACACTGATGGGGGAAGGGATGTGAATTTAACACGTGTAACAATAACACTTTGTTTTATAGCACAATAAACCACTCCCATGCCTGATAAAAAGTATATATATATATATATATATATTTAGAAAGCTTGTGAAGAAATTATTACTCTATTTTTATTTTACTTGGATCGCTTGTCTGTGTACTTAAAGGATTTTCGACTGGAAACAGACTGCCTGCCTTACTTGGATTACTTTCGAATACTTAGTAATGCTGAACAATTATATATTTACTATTATTATTTTTGTTTTGTTTTGACTTAAGACGAGTTTAAGTTCGCAACTTCTACTACTATTGTCTGATCTGATTAATATACAGTGATTAACTAGAAATATATGGACTGAAAATCTTCCACACAGAGAAGTTTCTTACACTGTTTTATCTTCTAGGATTGCATGCAAGGAGCCCTGGAACAAAACTTGCTTAGCTATCTGTTTTGAAAGGCGGCAAGCAGATCTATGTGAGGTGTTCCCACAAATGGGTAAATTCCCAAAAGACCCCCCCCCCATTCAATTTCCATTCATAGAGGTCTGTCCTGGTTCTGCTCAGCTTGCCTGCTGCTACATTTTGCTCTTAAGAAACGTAAGATGCTTGGAGGGTTAAGGAATCCTGATGAACTAACTCCATAGCCATCACTGCCAGCCTACATAGAGGGTTCAAATGTGTACCTCCCTGTTTGTTTATATACCACCAGTGTACATCTCTCATCCAAGTGAGAGATTCCTTATACTCTGAAAAAGGTTCTGCAAAGGTAAGCAAGTCATCTAAATATGGAAAAATGTGGATACCCTGTAGCCTAAAATGGGCTATAACAAGATCTAGTAGAGCAGTGGATTGCACTAGATGTAAGACAGAAAACTAATAATGTGATTTAGACACATAAAACCTTAAGAAACCCATGAAATCCTGATGAGTAGGAATGCGATGATAAGCATGTTTTTAAAACCCATGAAATCTTGATGAGTAGGAATGTGATGATATGCATCTTTTTAATTTTAAGGTTACTAAAAAACTCAAATGAGAATGACAGTTGTGAAGTGAAAGCATTTAAAAAAACACCTTTATTGAATTATCACTTATAATATAGGCAATCATACACTTACACAGATGAAAACAAACCATATTGACATATTTTCAGTTGCAAACATTATATACCACGTGTTATCTTCTATACAGTCATTGTCAAATACTACACAGCTCATTCAATTCCTGCCTTCCCTTTGCCATCATTCTTCCACCAAAACATTATTCTTCATGTACTGTTCCCACAATTTCCATTTTTCTGATGTAATTTGGTCCTACCCTTTTCCCAGGAAATTTATGGCAAACAGACCTAGTATTGCTAGCAACAGCCTCCCCAGGGATGGGCACAATATTCTGACTAAGCAGGGGCACATCCTCTACCCCTTTTTCCATGACCAGCAAGAGTATTTCTCTCTTGCCCACTGAGGGGACACCAATGGCCACAGAAGATGTGGCGAACTTCCTGGTCCATGGTGGCTGTATGGACAGCACCAGAGAGATCCAAGGAAAAAAATGAGGTGTTTGAAGAACCAGTTTTGGTCTCAGCAGAGTCACCCAGCTGCAGCTAAGACACATTACTAGCCTGCTGTGACGGTTGCATGGTCAAACTGAAAATAGTGCTTGATTCCTGGGGAAGCTTAGCAGCAATAGTCGGTAAAACAGGAAATTTGCAAATAAATCATTTTCCCGCAAAAAGCATAGTAAAAAGCACTTTAAATACTTTCATCAGCTCCCAAAAGTAAAATAAACAACCTTTTACCACAAAGGTAAAAAGTGAACTCCTGTTTAAAAGTATGTAAAAGTAATGTGACAGTCAATAAAATAGTTTTCAGTAGCTTTAAAATAGTTGATTTCCACATAAGAACAGTTTAAACAACATAAAAGTAATGTGGAAGTTTTTTTTTTACCTGATGGGAACTTATATGTCCAGCAATGGAACAGTATTAGTCAACTATCCTCGAAAGCCTGCAGAGGAGTGTTCTTTTCAGAGGAAGGAAAGCTCTGAAGGGCTTGGCAACCGAACCTGTCTTACAGTCAGCTCATTTTCAGGTATCTATGAATTTGGATGTGTGGAAGGGGTCCTGAAGCTTTGGGAGTTGGTTGGCTGTTATACCCTATTTATGACATAAGCCATACAGCATAGGCTACTGCAGCAGCAATCAATATGAAGAACATCTGTTAACATTTGTACTGAGGTACTGAGGTATAAGACATATCTTAAAAACTCTCTGACTTAACTTCCTTCTTTCTTCATATGATTTGAGAAGATGGGTACCAGAAGTGACAATGAATGCCTCCTTATCTAAAGCTGAATCCAAGATTTCATACGTTACCTCACCACAAACTTTTGGTTACGTACCCAAACATATCTTCTCAACACTGCAGCAATGGCAGTGTCCCCCTAGACACACTATCTGCATAATCATACACACTCTTCAAAGCATGTTTAGGTACTTGAGAAAGGGCAGAAACAGCAAGCTCTCTTCTGTATGAAGAGTGAAAGCCATTTCCCTCAGACTGTCCTTATGACACATCATAATAAATTTCCACATATATGACTGGTAATTCAGAATTCTGAAGAATAAAGTTGAAGAAAGAAAACTTTCTGCTACCTATACAGTCCAACATTTTACCCTACTTATCATCAGATGAAAGGCTGGTATTGAGCACCAATCTGTTACCAGTAGAGACAGAGTCGAAATAGCAGCTGGGTCTGATCTAAGGTGACAGAAAATAAATTATTAGTCTGAGGTACCTTATATAGCTTACCTGCTTTTTTAGGGACTGATGGCTGGGCATCAGGATGAGGACAGGCAGCTTTCAACATACCCTACAGGGCTGGAAATATAGGAGGGATGAAAGAAGAATAAGTTATATCTGTTTGTAACATATCATAATATCTCCTCAGTTCAGGAGGAACATTTATTTCTTCTACCTCATTCATCCTGGCAATGGTTTGATTAAAAGAAAATGTCTCCAAAGGAAGACAAGAATGAAAATGTTCCTCAAAATCAGAGAGTTGGGCTTGGGAATTTGCAGAAGAAGCCCTATCTCTGTCAAAATCAGAATCAACAGACAGTTTCCTCAGGAATAATTTTACAGGGAATGCACATCCTTACAGGTTTCTGCATACCAGGATTTACTGCCTGTATTGCCTGCATAGCCAAGGTAAAGAACTCATCTTTTTTTAATAGTAATAACTTCATCGGAAGAACAATGTTTAACTTTTTGTTTCTTCTTATCAGGAGTTCTACTAGAAGAGGACCAACTAGAAAAAGGGATATCTGATTGGCCTTTACCCAGAAAAGAACTTCCCAGAGTGTCCCCCATACCCACGGAAGATGATTCTCCCATGGCCATATTGCACTCAAGAACAGCCAAAGAGGATGTGGCTGATTCCTGGTTCATGCTGGCTGAAAGGACTAACAGAGAAAGATGGAGAGGTAAGTGAGTTGTCTGAGGAACAACCAATGGCCACTGCAGGTTCACCCACTATTGGCTAAGGCACAGACTGAGTCCACAACAATGGCTAGAACTCTTTAGTAAGTAATTTCTTTCCTTCTAGGTATTGTGGGGGAAGAGCCAGCTGGAGCACAGTGAGTATCCATGCTGTAACCAAGGAAGAAGACTCAAAAGCAGTAAGCAGAGATAGAATGATTTGTCAGAAGGTTAGTTGTCACTGAGTGTTCACAAGCAGCATATTTACACTCACAAATCTTTTCCACTCCCCTATGTTATAAAAAGTAAAAGTAGAACAGAATACCCCCTGAGTATTGTTCAAACATTTGCACCCGCACACACACACACACACACACACACACACACACACACACACACACACACACACACACACACACTGATAGAATCAAAATGGGAGATGTTGTCACAAAGTGAACATAAGCATTACATTGACAAACAAATTTCAGCCCGTTTCTCCATAAACATTTCTGTCCCACAAAATTTTAAGTTTACACAAGCAGTACACAATTTTCACAAAATTAATCACAAAATTAATCCCCAGTAATCTAAATTACAAACAGTGGTCTCTGGCAGGAAACTTCTGATATTGTGAAAAAATACCAGGTTTCTTAAAGAAGAAATACTGCCTTTAGTAAAAAAAAATAAAATAAAAAAAATTAGATAAAATGCTATATTTCTTAAAACAACAATAATTTCTGATTGGAGGAGTTGCTCAATGGGGGACCTATCTGTCAGAGATGAATCTCTTAGCCGATTGCTGCACCTGTGAAGTCTGAGAGATGTTTCTTTTTGAAATGGCATGCACGTACTGAAGAAAGCTTAATCAGCAGTAATAGTGAAGGAGTGGCCAGTTGTTGCTCCCTGGACGAGAAACAACCCACATAGCCTAAAGGCTAATGCAGCAGTGGGAATGAGGAACATATCTCTGTTATCTGTGTCTACTTATGCACAGTATTAATTGTTAGATGGCTGTGCAGTTATACTACTAATGTACTTTTTTGTTGTGGGGTTTCTCCACATTTGACTACCAAGCATCTCCACAGACACCTTCTTTACTCATTAGTTTCTTACGAGGTGAAAGCTCCTTAGCCCATTCTTTCCCATCTGTGTGAAAGCTGGATGTCCAGAATGTCTCTGTCATTAATGGTGGATCAGAATTATTACTTAAGCCCCTCACCTCATGCACATACTTTGTAGGAATTTATATGGAAGTGGCATAGTAAGGGGGAGCACTTGAATACTGTTCACTTTCACAAGCAGTATAAACCTGCAGATGTTCCTATCTCCATGGAACAGGCAATCACTCATGCATGCATTTTCCTCAGGGCTCCACTGATGAATGTGTGTCTCTAGACATGCATCCTGCCCTTCCCTCTTGATAGAGGTGAGTACACTGCTACCTTAAATGCAACATCTGGGCTGTATCTTAAATGTAGCTCCAAGAGCTGTTTGGATTTGGTCTTCTCTCCATTTTGTGAGTCCTAATTTTGTATTCTCAGTTTTGGCCTTGTGGGATTTGACATTTTATCACAGATACCCTAACAGACCATATGTCAGCAAAAATAGGATGTCACACAGGTCTTTGAAGATCAAGATCAGTCTTGGGACTGCTGGAAACTTGAAAGCTTGATAACAAAATATCTGAATTACATTTTGCATCCACAGAAGTACATTGAAACTACATTTACAACTGCAATTATCTTAGCATTTAAATCAGTGCTGTGTATTTTTGCTACTTATCTGAAGTTAAAGTTGTTAATTTAAGGCATTTTTCCTAGTCTGTATTGCTTTTTGGTTTCTGTGCTGGGCCTAGGTATTTTTCTGAATTTGTTTCCCTCCCACCCTTCCTATTCCTGTTGTGCTTTTATACTTGGAAGCTTTTGAGCCGACTGCCCCCACTGTATAACTGAGCTTGGAAGCTCTTCCAAATCTCACCTTCTCTATAGCTGGCCCTAGAAGCTCCTTCCAGTTTCATCTTCTATATAGCTGGCCCTAGAAGCTCCTTCCAGTTTCATCTTCTATATAGCTGGCCCTAGAAGCTCCTTCCAGTTTCATCTTCTATATAGCTGGCCCTAGAAGCTCCGCTCAGTCTTATTTCCTCTGCTCATCTTACTGGTTACTGACAGAAGAAACTGGGGGTCCCTCCCCTTAGACTGTTAGTGTACTCCGAAACCCCCTTAAAGTGTCTCATTGCTGGCTTGTCTGCCTTTGAATCACCTTACAATTACTTGTAGATATTTGTTAGACTTGCTTATTGTACCTTTTCACTTGTAGCTAACTAAAGTGTGTTTTACATTAAGAAGAGTGTGACAGCAATTCTAGTGGGAGTAAAAAGGCAGCCTGGTCTGACAGAGTTGTTAAACGCACGAGGAGGCTTAAAGTGAGAACTACTTGTTGTAGCTAGTTATTTGATTTGTTTCTGATACCTTTTCACTTTTGGCTAACAAAAGTGTGTTTTTACATTAACTCACTCAAGCCGATAGCACCTTCTTGTATATTTCCATTTCACACCCCTAACTCCTATGGCGTTCAGACATTTGTTGGACCTGGCTTTTTTATCTAAGTGACTTACCGGCTATTAAAAGGAAGTATGAGAAAGTTCAAGGATTTATTAACAAAATTACCCTAAGATTGTTAATCTATGATGTCCTGCAGTACAGAAATGAATCATTGTTTGTCAGTTATTATTCATATTTTCATATTTATGTTCATATTTTCATAACTGAGAATCCTATATGTTATTGAGGGATGTGGTAGGAGACAGGAACATTAATTGTTAATTACATTTATATAACACTCTACCTGAGAATTTTTTACTTGTTTATTAGTAATTATGAAAATAAAAGTACAGTTGTGTACACTTACCATAAATGTAGATGTTTGAGTGTATTCACTGTTGCAGTCATCGCACTTGGGGTTATCTGGCTGCAGGTAGCCCTCAGTCTGCCCAAATACCAGAGAAATACCAGAGACTTAGTATTTCTGCGTCGGGTGCTGTTGCTCCAGGACTGACGTCAGGTCGTCAGGGGTATAAAAGGCAGCCAACGCCAGAGAGAGAGAGAGAGAGAGAGACACACACACACACCAGGGGGTTGGAGGGAGGGAAACCAGGACTGCAACAGTGAATACACTCGAACATCTACATTTATGGTAAGTGTACAAAACTGTACTATGTTCTTCATGTTTCACTGTTGCAGTCATCACACTTGGGTGGATTCCCAAATCTGAAGAAGGGTGAAGGCATTCAAGAAGACGTAGGGCTGCCTAGAATGCCCTGCAGGACTGCTGTTGCAAAGCCTGCCCTGTATTTGGAGAAGATAGGCAAATGGTAGTGCTTGGTGAAAGTGTGTACTGAACTCCAGGTAGCAGCTTCCAGGATGTCCCTGGTAGGGACTCCCCTGAGAAATGCTGTAGAGGTAGATGTTGCCCTAGTGGAATGTGTTCTGACCCCCTGAGGAGTTGGTTTCCCATGGTGCCTGTAGCAGAAATGGATGCAATCTGCTATCCATTTAGATATTGTTTGCTTAGAAATGACCTTGCCCTCTGCCCCTGTTGTAAAGCTGACTAGTAACTGGTCTGATTTTCTGAAGGGCTTAGTCCTATCCAGGTAAATCTGAGCTGTCTGTGCACGTCCAATGAGTGCAGGATCCTTTCCCCTTTATTTTGAGGATTAGGGGAAAAGGTTGGCAAATGTATGGATTGATTGAGAGCCACACTGGACACCACTTTAGGCATAAAGGAAGGGTTTGTCCTGAGAGAGACCCTGTCGGCATGGAAAATAATGAAGGGTTCCAGAGCCATAAGTGCTTGTAGTTCAGACACTCTTCTAGCCGAAGTGATAGCTAGAAGCAATGCTGTTTTCCAAGAGAGAAATTTTAAGTCTGCTGATGCTGCAGGCTCAAAGGGTGGAAGTGTGAGCTTTTCCAGTACAAAGTTAAGGTCCCAAGCAGGGGTGGGTGCACTCCTTGGTGGCCTTAAGTTGGTTGCCCCTCTCAGGAACTGTTTGATAACAGAGTGTGAGAAGAGAGGTGGCTCAGTGTTGTAATGAGCCGAAATAGCTGAGGCATGTATCTTAATGGAAGAGAAGGACAGGCCTTTGTGGAGTAGCTGTAAGTAGTCCAGGATTAAAGGCAGGGAGGGCAGAGTTGTGTCCTCTCCTTTAGACAGACTCCAGGAGCAGTACCTTTTCCACTTATCTGCATAGGATTTCCTTCTACTGGGTCTTCTGGCTTCAAGAATGACGTCCAGCACCTGTTTGCTGCTGGGGTAGGATTCAAAAGAAAAGCCAGGCTGCAAGACTTAGGGTTTGTAGTTGCGGATGCAAAATCTGCCCCTCCTGCTGAGAGAGCAGGGTAGGGTTCTGGTGTAGGTGCCCTGGCGGCATCGATGTCAGGCTGCGCAGGAGTGGGTGCCAGTGCTGGCGTGGTCAGTCCAGGGCAATCAGAATTGTCCTCGGTCTGTCCTGTCTTATTTTGAGTAATACTCTTGAGAGAAGGGGTAGAGGTGGGAATGCATAAATTGAGAGATTTCCCCACTGAAAGGACAGGACATCCACTTTCCAGGCCTTGCTATGAGGGTTCCTGGTGCAGAATCTGCTGAGCTGGAGGTTGCAGAGGGAGGCAAAAAGGTCCACCTCTGGGGTCCCCATTTCTGAATCAGAAGGTTGAAGGTGCTGGGCTCTAACTGCCACTTGTGTGGGTCTAGCAGATTTCTGCTTAAGTCGTCTGCCAGTGAATTTTGTTTGCCTGGCAAGAATTGAGCTTGCAGATGGACTTGCATGTCCAAGGCTGTGTTCCACAGGGCAATGGCTAACCTGCAGAGTGGGTAGGAATGGGTTCCCCCTGCTTGTTGATGTACCACATAACTGTGGTGTTGTCTGTTTTTATTAGAAGTTGTTCTGGAAAGAGTAGGGATCTGAAAGCTGTCAGGGTGTTCTGCACAGCTATCACCTCTTTTTGGTTGACGTGCAGATGAATTTGACTTGGGCTCCAGTAGCCCTGAATGCATTTGACGTCCATGTGTGCTCCCCAGGCAGAGTCTGATGTGTCTGTGGTTAGGGTCTGGGTGGTAGTGGGTTGAGTAAAGGGCAGTCCCTTGTGGTGGCATGCTTCTGCCCACCAAAGAAACTCTGTCCTTAGACAGGGTATGATAGGAATTACTGTTTCCAGGTCGAGAGAATGTTGGCTCCAAAGACTTTTTAAGTACCATTGAAGTTTCCTCATATGCAATCTTGCATAGGGAATTAGCAGTATACATGAGGCCATGAACCCTAGGGCTTGCAGTATTTTCCTTGTGGGTAGCTGGGTTCTGGTGGCCAGTTGTTTGAAGTAGGCTGTCAGCTAAACTTGTTTTTCTGAAGTGAGGAATGTCATCTGGGATGTTGTGTTCAAGCTTGCTCCCAGGAATATAATCTTTTGACTGGGTACCCGTTTTGATTTCTTTCCGTTGATGGTGTATCCCAGGGAAGTGAGACAGATTTTCACAAATGCCAGGTGCTGCAACAGCAATTCCTGACTGTCCGCCTGAATTAGGCAGTCGTCCAAGTACAGGTAAATTTGGATATTTCTCTGCCTGCGGTATGCAATGGCTGGAGCCAGACATTTTGTGAATACTCTGGGTGCAATGGATAAGCCAAAGGGAAGTGCAGAGAACTGATAATGCATAGATCCAGCCCCGAAACGTATATACTTCCTGCATGAATCCCTTATAGGGATGTGCAGATAGGCTTCTTTTAAGTCTAGGGTGACTAACCAGGCATCATTGGCTAGCATAGGTAGAAGCTGTTGCAGGGTAAGCATTTTGAATTTTGGTACCACCAGGAAGGTGTTGAGAATTGAAAGATCAAGGATTGGGCACCAAGAGCCCTCTTTTCTGGGCACCAGGAAGAGTCTGGAATAGAATCCTTGACCTATATGTTCCACTGGAACTGGCTGAATAGCTCTGATGGAGAGCAGGGATAGGACTTAGTTTTGTGCCTCTGCCCACTGGTTTGGAGGAAGGTCTGGGAACCCTCTTGAGGTTGGCAGTGAGTGGAAGTAAAATTTGTACCCCTGGGATACAATGTTGAGGACCCATTGGTCTTTTGTGATGGACATCCAGTTTTTTGCATGAAGGGCAAGTTTTCCCCCCTAGGGGCACAAGCAATTGGGCAGAGGTGGGGAGTGGAGTGCAGAAGTCATTGTGAGTTTTTTCCGTAAGGAGGCAGCTTACCACTCCCTGCTTTGGGGGTGGGGGCACTCCATTGCTTAGATCTCTGCATACCCCGAGACTGTCGTCTGGGTGGTCTGTTTCCCCTGGGTCTGGTTTGAGATGGCCTGGAGGGGGCTGGAAAGGACCAGTGTTTGGAGGGGCAATGCCTACTGAATCTAGGAGGTTGCACTTGTAAGAATTCTTTAACAGTCTGCATAGATCGCTTTTTCTTCCATCTTTTTAAGAACCTCTTCTGATTTGGCGCCAAATAAACTGTCCTTGGTCAAAGGAGTGTCTAGTAACTTTGATATGACATGGTCTGCCAAGGTCTGCTCCTTGAGCCAAGCATGTCTTCTAGGTACATAACCAGTGACTGCTGCCTTGCAAGATGCTTCTAGGGTGTCAAAGCCACACTGAAAATATGCTTGCTGACATGGCTTGCAGACTGCATAAGCTCCTGCAATTCTTTATTTTCTGCACAGTCTGTAAAGGTTGCTACTTTTTGTTTAATAAGTTCCATAATATGCTGCTGGTACTTCAGCATGTGAAACTGACAATTCAATGCCCTAATAGCAAGAGTTGCAGAGGTATATACCTTCTTACCCCATCTATCCAAAGCTCTGGAATCCCTGTCCGAAGGGGTGGGATTCTTGGCTGTAGTTGCCTTGATACCTTTAGGCCCCTGGGAAATGATCTCTGGGTCAGCAGTAGGATTCTTGAAAATAAATTTGTGAGTGTCAGGTACTCTGTAGTACCTGTCTGGTTTCCTAGGGGCAGGGGGTAAAATATCAGGAGGAAGACTGGATTCCATAAAAACATCATCAACAACTTCCAGGGCTGGGGGTATTACTAAAGGCCTGTGCTGTGGCAAATCTAGAAATTCTCTGAGTCTCTTTTTGGACTGAGGATAGTTTTGGCATTCCCAGTGGAAATGCTCTCTTAAAGTATGTAAGGTTTCACCAAAAGAAAAATCCCCTGCAGGGGAGGCACAGGGAATGGATTCCTCTGCATCTGAATCCTCATAAGCGATAAGGGCATGTCTTCATAACCAGACACCTCAGAGTCATCGACTTCTGGTCTGTTGAAGCTGCAGGGGACTGGTCTCTTTTTCTTTTAGCAGGGGAAGGCTGACTTCCCCTAATCAGTATAATAAGGTCTTCTGCCATTCTAAGCATTTGTCGTTGTGGCAAGGGAGCAGGTGCATGTGCTTTGATCATTGTTTTTTTAGGCATAGCACGTACTCGTGGCCTTGGAAACTTGGTAGTTTTAGATAAAAAAGAAGTTGTCGGTTTGAGTCGAACATCAGTAATGCAAAGAACTAACTCAAAAGCTGGTGCCTGCTCAGCGGCTCCGGACTCATCCAAGGTAGAGACATCCACAGGTTCCATAGTCTAAGAAGAGTCTCATGGCATACCGGACTCCGAACGGGCCTCGGTAGAGGCCTGCGAATCCACTGAAGCAGGCATCAGGGGCTGCGAAAGTGCCTCACTGAGTACAGGCGAACTGGCGACTAGCTTAACGGAAGTCTGTCTCTGTCTTTATCCTTAAGTTTTTTTGGAATATCGGTAGTTGGATGGCTTACCGAAGCCATTCTGGAATACGGAGATCGAGAGCGAAATAATTTAGCGACAATGAGAGCCCGATGACGAATGGCTCGGGGGTTGAACAAGGCACAAAACCAACAGTGAGGTACGTTGTGGTCTGGGCCTAAACAGGTGACACAAGAAGAATGAAAATCTCTGTGTGGTATTTGCTTTCCACAGGCAAGACAATAGTTAACTTTTTCTGACATCGGATAGAGCAAGAAAAAAGGATCCCCAACGGGGTACTTAGCTTTAGAAGACTTCAGGATTATTTAATTGTAAACAAAAACACAGGTAGAGGCTGACCGGCACTTGCGAAGTGCTTCTGCTTTGGGCTCCTCGCCAAGAAATACTGGTGTAATGGCGTCGGCTGCCTGTTTTTATACCCCTGACAACCTGACGTCAGTCCTGGAGCGACAGCAACCAACGCAGAAATACTAAGTCTCTGGTATTTGGGCCAACTGAGGGCTACCTGCAGGCAGATAACCCCAAGTGTGATGACTGCAACAGTGAAACACGAAGAACATCAATATTTCTATATGTACTTAATACCTCAAAAACCAAGTGACTTACAAACTCTTGCATGACATCAAGTGAAACCTTAGATGATGTTGAAGAAAAATATCTGGTATTTGCACACTGCAAGTTGCACATCTTGAGAGCAATTCTTTGTTATTTATATTATTTATACAATTAAACATATGATGTTATGTTGTCCTATCTCGCCTTCATTCTTGATGGTTGGGTTCAGAACTGAGCATCGGTTCTGACTCGGCCACATACTAAAGCTTGAGAAATTTTACTGGCTCGAGGCTATACCCTATCCCATGATGCCTAGAGACAGTTACCCAGATCTCATTTACCGCTTGCTGGTTCGGGATTGCTTTTTGCTGCTCAAGCTAAATCTTTGATTTATGTTTATATTTTTCTATCTTCTTGGAGTAGAAACATTACAATTCTCTAGTTTAAAGCAAAGTAGCTTCTTCTTGGCAGTTTAAGTGCTTACTGTTTGTTTTTTGCTGATTTTTAGCTTTGGTTGTGTGGGCTATTGTTGTCTCAGGCCTCTTCTACCCTATCCTCGTCTAACTTTCAGTTTGTCTGGAACTAATCCATTTACATTAGAGGATTAGTTTTTTACCTCCTTTATTTTAGCTCGTTCTTAGTTAGAAGGCTCCCTTCCCCTTTTTTACTTCCTTTTTTTCAGAGGTTTCGTCTTTTAAGTTAGAGACGTCTCCTCAGGCTAGAGGAAATCGTCATTTAAGTTAGAGACCTCTCCTCTAGTCCCCCCCCCCCCTTATATATTTAAAAAAAAATAATAACTTCTTTTTCTGATAATTGTGTTTTGTGCCTTACTGTACTGTGTTAGGGCTGCACTTTTTGATAACCGTTCTTTTTCATAGTACTGGTTGGTTGTTGTTGTTGACTAATCCTCAGCATGTCTAAAGATTCTGCAAAGGAAGTAAAACAATTTGGATTTAAGAAGTACGATCATGCACACAAAAGATGTATTTGACTGATGGGTACACTAGTTGTGTTTACTGTTTAGGCACCATTCACCTGCAGGATTCCTGTTCCATCTGCCACGGTTTCAACTCCAGGGTCTTGCAGGAACGCAAAAATAAACTTATTGTCAAGGGTTAATTACAGGGACCTTTTGATGTGGCTATCGAAAGGAATCAGGCCTCTAAATCCTCTGATAAGTCCACTAAAAAAATCTGCTTCTTTGGCTTCAGTTTCTGAGCTGATTAAGAAACCAAAGAAACATTGTTTCGGATCTGAAAGTTGTCAGGTACGAGAAGTCAAAGTCTCCATCAGCTCCACCAGTTTTGTCGGAGTCGACTCGGAGCCAAAAAGGAGCCTGTCACGGGTCCTTGGAACTGATCTGTTCGGTGCCACAGTCACTCCTTCTGCAGTCAGTGGCTAGTAGCCATAGATCCTCCACCCTTTCCTCTCGATCTTCCAGGAGTCTCTCAGATGATGATGTGGAATGGGTGGTCAAGAGGTTACTTTGAACACCAGCCTTAGCAAAAAAATTATTTTGAGCCCAGCCCAGAAAGAAGTGGAGCCAACAGCCATATCTGCCTTGTCTTCTGTTCTTCCTCCAACTCGGATGAGTTCGGAGCTGAAGTGTCTGGAGGTCCTTGTGGTGGAACCGTCGAGTCTGAAAACCACAGCTGGGGTCTCGGTCCTGACTTCCACTCCGATCTCTTTGATGTTGTCTTCTATCAAGGGATCTGGGAGCCGACACTCCCTTGTCAGTTCTGGGGAGGAGAGTCAAATAGGACACTTGTCAGATCCTACTCTTCCTCTCGGGGCTTCAGTGCAGGTGAGTTCGGCACCCACATCAGCCTCAGAGCCATCCTCCTAGGCACGGGGGAGATCTCCTGGTTCCTCAGAGCCAGAGGCTCTCTTGGACCAGGATTGTGGTGCCTTCAAGGTAATGAGTGTACTGTCCCCCCAGACTGCTCCACCCTTGGTTCCAGCTATTCTTCCCCCGAAAGGAACAGTGTCAACCTCTACACCATCCCTCCACCCCAAGCGTAGAGAACCAATGCCCCAGGATGCCCCAATGGGTGATCCACTCTCTTCTGAAAAATCCCCAGAGTATCCCTCTGAAGAGGTCCCTTGGAAGAGGACTTGTAAGAGGAAACATCTAGACTCCCCTGAGTCTGTCACATCGGATACGGACGGATCCCCATGGTCACCCTCTGAGGATGTCTCCTTTTCAGACCTCTTAGAGATCCTGAAGCAGAGAGGTGGTTGGAAGCCCCTCTCCCCTTCTGAAGATGAATCTGTATACCTGGAGGCATTTGGATCTCGACGCTCCATCTCTTGGGTGTCTCTGCCTTTTGACCAGCTCCCTGGTGTAGTCAGTCAAAAGGCGTGGGGCTCTCCAGAATCTGTGGAACCCATTCCGAGGAGGACCAAGAAATTTATTACAGCTCCAGATGACAAACAATTCCTGACTAAAGGTGTCCCAGTAGATGTATGGTGTTGGCAGCGGCCACCAAGAAGGAATTAGCCGAAATGTCTTCATCTGTCCTTCCACCGAATAAGGAGTCTCGAATGATGGACAGATATGAGAAGCGTATGTTTTCTTCAGTGGCCTTTACTCTTAGGTCACTGAATTACTTATCACACTTTACTCGATTTCAGCGGGATCTCCTCAAGGAGCTGGAAAATACCCTTCAGGGTACTACAGCTGTGGGAATGCCTAACAAGGTAAACTCTCAACTTGTGACCTTAAACTCTGCAGTAAACTCCTCCATGTGGCTCATTTCCTATGCAGCCGATGGAGTGAGTAGGACAGTAGGCACAGGAATAGCTCTGAGGAGACATTCCTGAATGCATCTTTGTGAGTTTGCTGAACCTTTCAATTCTTCCTTTATTAATGCCCCTTTTGACAGCTCGTCTTTGTTCAGACCAAAAGTAAAAGAGACTCTTACCAAGTGTGAACAAGGAGGAAATACGCTGTCTGCTGCAGGAGTACGTTTCTCTGTCCCTACAAGACCTTATCCCAAAGGTCAGAAGGGCAGAAAAATGTGGATCCGGAAGTCACAAAGAGCTTCGCTGGACGCACATGGTGAATTTTCCCCCAGGGCAGAGGGGGAAATAACAATGGAATATGCCGCCCTTGCAGCAGAGGGGGTCTGCAGAATCAGGGCGACAGAGATACGTTCTCTAGCAGGCCCTTCCAGCACTCCTGAAAGGAGGCCCGCCTGTCCACCTCTGCAGGCAGTTGGGGGGAGAATATCACTGTACCCAAAAGCCTGGCTGAATATCACTCAAGACAAATGGGTACGGTTGATCATATCCAGGGGATACAACATTCCTTTCTCCTTTCCACCCCCACCACCAAGATCCATCCCAGATATACCACCGGGTCAAAGGGATCAAGCAACCTTAGAAATTCAAAGGTTGCTAGAAAAAAGAGTCATCCAAGAAGTCTCCACAGACCAAGCCGGATGCGGAATTTACTCAAGGTTCTTTTTAGTTCCAAAGAAAACAGGGGACTGGAGACCAATTTTGGATCTCAGCAAACTGAACAAGTCCAAAAAGAAAGCAGAGTTCCAGATGGTAACACTGCAGTCTATATTCCCTTTTCTGGGACAATTGGATGTGCTCAATAGATCTTCAGGATGCATACTATCACATAAAGATGGAGAGGCGATCCAGGAGATATCTACGTTTCTGGCTGGGAGCCAGTCATTACCAGTACAGAGCTCTGCCCTGTGGACTCACTACAGCCTCCACAGTATTTACCAAATGCATGACAGTAGTCACGGCTCACCTGAGGCATCTAGGATTCTGGGTGTTTCCATACTTAGACGACTGGCTCCTAACCACCAGCACTGCGCATCTACTGACCAAGGCAAGGGGACACTATCATTCATCTCTGTTCAGAGTTAGGCATTACTATAAATTTCAAAAAATCTGCCTTATTGGCTTCACAGCATATTACTTTATAGGAGCAGACTTAAGCACAAGAGACACTGTAGCAAAACTGCCTCATGAAAGGGTACTAACGCTGCACCATCAAATATCTATCTTGCTCATGAAGAACAAAGTACTGGCAAAGTTTATTCTCAAGGTACTGGGTTCAATGGCTGCTGCAATAACATTAGTCCCACTGGCAGGTCTACACATGAGAATGTTACAGTGGCTACTCTTTGCTCAATGGTCCATGCAGGAGTTGCCCATGTCACACAAGATCCTCATTACAGACACCTGCAAGAAGGCTGTACAATGGTGGCTTCAGTCCATGCAGGTAACGATAGGCAGATCGTTTGTTCTTCCCCAACCTGTAGCTACAGTGACCACGGATGCCTCCCAGATAGGGTGGGGGGGGGGGCATTATCTGGGACAAACTGTCCAAGGAACTTGGCAGGAACACGAATACCACTTGCACATCCACGTCCTAGAGATGAGAGCGGTACTTCTGGCGTTGCAGGCATTCCAGAGTTCTCTTCCATCAGGTATGATTGCAATTCAGACAGACAATATGTCCATTGTCTGGTATATCAACAAACAAGGCAGAACCAAATCTTACACCATCTGTCGAGAGGCTCAAAGAGTATGGCAATGGGCAAGATCTTGTCAACATTTTCTGATCTCAACACATATCCCAGGAAAGTCCAATGTAATAGCGGACAAATTAAGCAGGACTATTCTTATGCCTCACGAGTGATCCCTGAAACAAGAAATTGCAAACCAAATTTTTTGCAAGTGGGGCCAGCCTTGCTGCGACCTCTTTGCCATGTCCATGAACGCCAAATGCAGCATCTATCTTGCCCTAATCTCACCTCTGGGGGAGTCACCAAGGAATGCATTTGTTCATGATTGGCCCCCGGACTTCTTTATGCATTTCCCCAAGTTCCACTAATACCCAAAGTTATTTAGAAAGCCAAATCATTTAGTTGCAGGCTAAGTCTCATCGCTCCATACTGGGCTCATCAGATATGGTTCCCCTTCCTATGGCCCCATCTCCAAGATGAGACTTGGATCCTGTACCCGGTACCAGATCTTCTGATTCATCAATCAGGAATGCTTCATCCCTCTATTTAAACCATCAAGCTGACAGCTTGGTTTCTCCATTTCCCATCTTAGCCAGGCTTCCAGACATGTCCCCAGCAGTGCGTCACGTTCTAGTTTCATCGCACAAGACTACAACTAGAAAACTTTATGCTAGCAAATGGAAAAGGTTTTCTTGTTGGGCACACAAAAATCATATTGATCCCGTTACACCCCCTATAACTACAATTCTGGAATGTTTATCAGAAACCTTTAATCAAGGGGCATCTGCGGCCACTATACGAGTACAACTAGCTGCCAGAGACATGGGATCCAATATAATGTCTCACAGATTATGCAAAGCTTTTCTTAGAGGTACACTTCTATTAAGACCTCCAGTAAGAGAGCCACCACCTCCACGGGATCTAAATTTGGTACTGACTGCTTTAATTCTCCCCCCATTCGAGCCAACTTCCTCTTGTCCATTAAAGTTCTTATCATGGAAGACAATCTTTTTAACATCCATTACTTCGGCTAGGAGGGTTTCAGAAATGGAAGCTCTATCTATCCGTCCTCCCTATTTGATTTTCCACAAAGACAGAGTCTCTCTTAGAATGAATCATTCCTTTCTGCCCAAAATATATTCTGAGTCCAATTTAAATCAGTCTATTGAACTACCTGTCTTTTTTCCCAACTATGGCATCAGGGCAGAATATAAGCTTCCACCAATTGGATGTCCATAGGCAGTTAAGCTTCTACTTACACAGGGCAAAGGAGTTTAGAAAATCGGACCAATTATTTGTCTCATTCTCAGAGAATAGAAAAGGAACTTCAGTTTCAAAAGTCACATTATCCAAATGGCTTACTGACACCATTACTTATGCATATAGCCAGTGGGGATGCACAAGCCAGTTCATTTCTTTGTGCCGGTCCCAAGCCTGGATAAATGGGGAGGGCTGCGTCAGGAAGGGTATCCGGCATAAAACCTCTGCCAAAAATTACTGATGCGGAGAACTTTTCATAATTACATACCGGATCGGTCGAGGCCCGGGTTAACAATGACCGCCACCAGTACTGTTAGCCAACAGGGTGCTGGCAGAAATTGGGCTACTGTTGGCCGAAGAAGAAGAGGAGGGGGAAGGCATGCCCGAAGGCATGAAGAGAGAAGGAAGGTTAGGAGTGTAGTACTGAGGGTAGGAACTTTGAATGTTGGCAGTATGACTGGTATAGGGAGAGAGCTAGCTGATATGATGGAGAGAAGGAAGGGTGATACATTGTGCATGCAAGAGACCAGATGGAAGGGAAGTAAGGCCAAGTGTATAGGAGGCGGGTACAAATTGTTCTATCATGGTGTGGATGGCAGAAGAAATGGGGTAGGGGTTAGCCTAACGGAACAGTACGCCAAGAGTGTTTTGGAGGTGAAGAGAGTGTCTGATAGAGTGATGTTTATGAAACTTGAAATTGATGGTGTGATGATGAATGCTGTTAGTGCATATGCTCCACAAGTTGGGTGTGCAATGGATGAGAAAGAAAAATTCTGGAGTGAGTTGGATGAAGTGGTGGTGAGTGTACCCAACGGTGAGAGACTAGTGATTGGAGTGGACTTCAATCGGCATGTTGGTGAAGTGAACAGAGGGGATGAGGAAGTGATGGGTAGGTATGGTGTTAAGGAGGGGAATGCAGAAGGTCAGATGATTGTGGATTTTGCGAAAAGGATGGACATGGCTGTGGTGAATACGTATTTTAAGAAGAGGGAGGAGCATAGGGTGACATACAAGAGCGGAGGAAGATGCACACAGGTGGATTATATCCTATGTAGGAGGGCCAGTCTGAAGGAGACTGGAGACTGTAAAGTGGTGACTGGGGAAAGTGTAGTTAAGCAGCATAGAATGGTGGTCTGCAGACTGCAGGATGATGTTAGTGATCAAGAAGCGGAGGAGGAGTGTGAAAGCAGTGCCAAGGATTAAATGGTGGAAGTTAAAAAAGGGTGATTGTGAGGTGGAGTTCAGGGAAGAGTTAAGACAGGCACTGGGAGGCAATGAAGAGTTACAGAATAGCTGGGTAACTACACCAGAGCTAGTAAGGGAGACTGCTAGGAAGGTGCTTGGTGTGACATCTGGACAGAGGAAGGAGGACAAGGAGACATGGTGGTGGAATGAGGAAGTACAGGAGAGTGTACAGAGGAAGAGGCTGGTGAAGAAGAAGTGGGATTGTCAAAGAGATGAAGAAAGTAGACATGAGTTTAAGGAGATGAGGCGCATGGCAAAGAGAGAGGTGGCGAAGGCTAAGGATAAGGCATATAGAGAGTTGTATGAGAGATTGGACACTAAAGAGGGAGAAAAGGACCTGTACCGATTGGCTAGACAGACGGACAGCGCTGGGAAAGATGTGCAGCAGGTAAGGGTGATAAAGGACAGTGAGGGAAACGTACTCACAAGTGAGGAGAGTGTGTTGAGTAGATGGAAAGAGTACTTTGAAGGGCTGATGAATGAAGAAAATGAGAGAGAGAGAAGGTTGGATGATGTGGGGATAGTGAATTCGGAAGTGAAGCTGATTAGCAAGGAGGAAGTAAGGACAGCTATGAAGAGGATGAAGAATGGAAAGGCTGTTGGCCCAGATGACATACCAGTGGAAGCATGGAGGTGCTTAGCAGAAATGGCAGTGGAATTTTTAACCAGATTGTTTAATGAAATTTTGGAGTCAGAGGATGCCTGAGGAGTGGAGAAAAAGTGTTTTGGTACCTATCTTTAAGAATAAGGGTGATGTGCAGAGCTGCAGTAACCACAGAGGGATAAAATTGATCAGTCACAGCTTGAAGTTATGGGAAAGAGTAGTGGAAGCTAGGTTAAGAAGGGAGGTGATGATTAGTGATCAGCAGTATGGTTTCATGCCAGGAAAGAGCACTACAGATGCAGTATTTGCTCTGAGAGTGTTGTTGGAGAAATACAGAGAAGGTCAGAAGGAGTTGCATTGTGTCTTTGTGGACTTAGAGAAAGCATATAACAGGGTGCCTAGAGAGGAGTTGTGGTACTGTACGAGGAAGTCGGGAGTGGCAGAGAAGTATGTAAGAGTGGTACAGGATATGTACAAGGGTAGTGTGACATTGGTAAGGACTGCGGTGGGAGTGACAGATACGTTTAAGGTGGAGGTGGGATTACATCAAGGATCAGCTCTGAGCCCTTTCTTATTTGCAGTGGTGATGGACAGGTTGACAGATGAGATTAGACAGGAGGTCCCGTGGACTATGATATTTGCAGACGACATTGTGATATGTAGTGAGAGTAGGGACCAGGTTGAGGAGACCCTGGAGAGGTGGAGATATGCTTTAGAGAGGAGAGGAATGAAGGTCAGCAGGGCTAAAACAGAGTATATGTGTGTAAATGAGAGGGAGGGTAGAGGAATGGTGAGGATGCAGGGAGTAGAGTTGGTAAAGATGGATGAGTTTAAGTACTTGGGATCAACAATTCAGAGTAATGGTGAGTGTGGAAGAGAGGTGAAGAATAGAGTACAAGCAGGGTGGAATGTGTGGAGAAGAGTGTCAGGAGTGATTTGTGACAGACGGGTACCAATAAGAGTGAAAGGGAAGGTCTACAAGAGGGTAGTGAGACCAGCAATGTTACATGGGTTGGAGACGGTAGCATTGTCAAAAAGGCAGGAGTCAGAGCTGGATGTGGCAGAGTTAAAGATGTTAAGATTTGCACTGGGTGTGACTAGGATGGACAGGATTAGGAATCAGTATATTAGAGGGTCAGCTCAGGTTGGACAGTTTGGAGACAAAGCAAGAGAGGCAAGATTGAGTTGGTTTGGACATGTGTTGAGGAGGGATGCTGGGTATATTGGGAAAAGGATGCTAAGGATGGAGCTGCCAGGTAAGAGGAAAAGAGGAAGGCCTAAGATGAGGTTTATGGATGTGGTGAGAGAGGACATGCAGGTGGTTGGTGTGAAAGAGCATGATGCAGAGGACAGGAAGAAATGGAAACAGATGATCCGCTGTGGCGACCCCCTAACGGGAACAGCCGAAAGAAGATGATGATAGTTCTCAGCATAAGCAGCTGCTAGGAAATATCTGAGGCCATTCGACCAGAGCTATGTCGACTTCCACTACTTTTCAAGCCAGACTACCTTTGGATTCCATTTGTGCTGCAGCCACATGGGTCAACACTCATACCTTTATCACTCATTAAGTAGATTTGGCCTCCCGGAACAGGGCTTCCTTTGGTTCCACTGTTCTGAAGAGTTTATTTCCTTGACCCACCCGAGAAAGAAGGTGCTAAGAATGCTGTCTCAACTATCAAGAATGAAGGCGAGATAGGACAACATAACATAAAGAAGTTATGTACTCATCATAACCTTCCATGTTTGCTGTCCATAATCTCGCCTTCATTATTGCATCCCACCCTCTTTCCCCCTTCCTGGAGGATTGAGAGGAATTTTTTGGAATTGGTCATAAGTTCTCTGATTCCCTTTGTGCCTCATGAGACATGGGCAGAGGATTATTGTATTTACCCTGGTGGGTTAGATAATCTAGTGACTGGCACTTACAAACGAGATCTGGGTAACTGTAGCTACGCATCATGGGATAGGGTATAGCCTCGAGCCAATGAGAGCTCTCAAGCTTTAGTATGTGGCTGAGTCGAACCCAACCATCAAGAATGAAGGCAAGATTATGGACAGCAAACATGGGACGTTATGGTGAGTACATAACTTCTTTTTTTCATAGTTCCGTAAATATCTCAATAAACATGCAATCCTAGAGGAATTTCTTCTTGTCAAGTGAAAACTTAATGCCTGGTAAACAAAAATGTTCTAACAATGTATGCCTAGGTTGCACAGTTTCCAAGATATGAAAATTTGTTCAAGAAACTTAACAAAAATATAATTTTGGGTTTGGTGGATTATAATATATTATAGTATTTATAGGAAAACTACTGATGTCCTAACTATTATCAGTGTAAAGAATACTTCTTAATTAATATATTGCTATTTCTACACTTTAAATATCTTTTATTGTTCACAAAATATTTACATTTGCATTTTACTTCACCCACTCAATTTTGCAAACAGAAAGTGACCAACTGTAAACTGAGAGTACCAGTTACTTATGCCAGCAACATTAGATTGTTGAAGGACATCTATGCTAAACACTGCGATATACTTAGATCTAATGAGAGTGGAATCAGTAGTAGGAGAAGCCCAGAGCTATATGTATAACAATAAGAAATCACTTAAGAAATTGCTATGTTATCCAAAGTTTAACTCCAATACTGATACACAGCTTAATATTGGTACATTTCCTTGTCGGGCATGTAACTACTGTTATTTGATTGACAGTGCTGCATCTGAACATCCAGATATGCATAAAAAGATGTTTTTCAGAGCCAGAGCTAACTGTAACACAGCGAATCTAGTTTATTTAGCCTACTGCATGGTTTGTTACTGTTTCTATATTGGGATGACAACACGCAAGCTACAAGACAGGATGAGGGAGCATCAATATGACATCTCCAGGGGAGCTGAGACTAATGCTTTATTTAAGCATATCATGTTACTAGGTGCTCAGCACAATTTTAAGTTTATGGTTGTTGAAACAGTCAATGTGGGTATAAGGGGGGGGGAGCACACAGAACTAAGATAGAAAGCAAAGAATTGAACTGGATTATTAGAATGAAAGCTAATATGGGGAAAGGCCTCAATGATAAATTTTCTATTAAACCAGTTTTAATAAATAGGCCCTTAGCCAGATAGATATTAATTATGTTCAGTATTTTTATAATGTTTTTATGAATGAAATGTTATATATGCTCTTACGTATGAAATGTTTTCATGTTTATATAATGAGTTCTGAACTGCATTTTCTGGCTGTTGAATGAAATGCTTTATATGTTTTTATGAATGAAATATTTTTGTGTTTATACAATGAGCTTTGAGCTGCATTTTTTGGTGTGGCTTTAAGGGCTTTTGTTAATTCCTAATTGTTTTTGCATGCTAATTGGCTGCTCTGCTGTTTAAAAGTACTACAGTTTGGATCTTTATTTGTCTGACGAAGCAGCTGTTGCTGCAAAAGCACTTACTGTTTGTTCTGGGATTAAATTCTTAAATTTTACTGCTGTGTTCCGCTGCCTCCTTTGACTGTGATATTATATGGAATGCAAGATGTGTTTAGGCTGGCAGTGGTGCGACACTCCACACCACATAAGTGTTAATTAGTTAAAAAAGCTGGGACTGCAATTCTACTGGGAGTAGAAAGGTAGTCTGAACTGTCTGAGTTGGGAAACACACAAGGGGGGTTAAAGTTACAATTACATGTTGTAGCTAGTTGCCACCTTTTCACTTGTGGCTAACCAAAGTGTGGTTTACATTAAGAAGACTGGGCCTGCTATTCCAGTGACCAACTCAAAGAAGTCTACAAGGTTAATATGCCACCAGCAGTGGAAGGTTACACTGCCTTCCATACATTTAGTCCAAACAGCAGCACAGACAGGGGTTAAAGGTGGAGGTGTCTTGATCTACATTAGCAGCAAATACAGCTCTTGATTGGTTAAACAGGATGACACCCTGGAGTTCACCCACATCCCAGTCTCCAAAGACAAGGTTCCCTATCATGTCCCTGCCAGCTACAAGTTGCCCTCTATGACCCACAAGACCTCCATCAAGTGATCAATTATCAGCAGAGTATCCCTGGGCTCTTTGTTGAGCCTACTCCTGTTTGGCGTCTACTTCTTGGAAGTCAAGGCAAATGCTAAAGGCCTCTGGTTCACCAGGTTTGCAGATGACTGTAAGCTGGGAGCTATCCTAGATTCCCCCATGACACCAATGTCCTACAAGAGGCTCTAACACAAACGACTGCTGTAAAAGCCATGGATTAAAACTCAATAAATGCATTATAGTGCCATTTAGGAAACTGTCCACCCAAGCTAATTACTTCATCAATAAAACACCCCTAAGAGTTGACCCAATAGAGATCTGTGAACATATGTAGACAGTAATCAGGCATTCAACCAACATGTAGCCAAGATAGTAAGAGAATCATTTTATGTCACCCAACTCATAACATGGGTATGGTATCCAGGGCCAAGGAAGTAACAGTACCACTCTACATAGCCCTTATCAGACCCATCCTTAATTACAATACCCTTTGGCATATACCTAATCAGGCACTTGCAACAGGTGGAATACCCTAAAAGGTTCCTCACCAGGAGAATCTAAGGTATGAATACCCTAACCTACACAGATTGGTTTAAGGTCCTATCTCTGTACTCAGTTCCCTACAGGTTACTGAGAGGCAATCTATACCTAGCATAATAGGCATCCTCAGATCCAGCTCTGATAGATCTTATGCACATCTGTAAGACAAACAGCACCAGAAACACTAGATCCAAGGCCATGAACATTGTCTGTGACATAAACAGTATATGCCTGAGGTACCAATATGTGTCTCAAAGCAACCCTGCACTATGGAATGAGCTTTCCATTTATGTAAAGTAGAGTTCATTCCTGATACCATTCAAAAGAAACTTTGATCACTGGATGGGAAATCTCAAATTCATCTCCAGTTTGGCCCCCATATCTCTGAAGGACAGAGGTCAACAGTAAGTAAATGAATCCCCAACTAACACCCCCCCACACACACACACGCACACACATATAACCCTTAGCTGCCTGTTTACTAACATACTCCACCATACAGGCATCCAAGAAACTCTGAGACAAAATTGGGTTGGGTTGCAAAACTAGGCTTGTAAAGACCCTGGTGGTTGTTAGCCTAATATAAACCTATGAATCTATGAGAGTCAGGAGAAAGTGAATCCTCTTCCTCAGACCCAGGTCAAGGGAAGAGTGGATCTGAGAAGAGTAAGCCAATGACTCCTCACCAGAGTCTAACTCTTCATCAGAGGAATCAGAGTCCCTAGGGCATCTGGAAGGACCGGAAGACCAAGGAACAGAAGCAGGAACAGCTAATCGTTGGAAGTGTGGGGAGCTCATATGAGTGTTGAAAAGTCCCTGAGTAAAATCCTACCATTCTTTGTGTGGATCTTTAGCCACAAAGTTCACATGGTTAGTTTTCTGCTTGTTTTTCAAAGGAACATCAGCTTTAATCAATCTAGGAGGTTCACACCCCTGCCTTGATTCAATGAGGATACCAGGCACCTCTTCCCTAAGAAGCATTTGAGGAATCCCCCTAAGCTCCTCCAAAATAATTAGCTATGGTTCTCCCTCCACAACTGCACCAGATGCAGGCACAGCCTCGGCGAACGTATGGGTTGGCAGCTCTATGTCAGCCTCCAACTGGGTCATGTAGATGGAGCTGACAGTGGCACTGGATGGGTCTAGGGTTTTACATCCAACCCAATGGAGATGTCCATTGAAGGCTTTACAGCACCAAGATCAGTTCAAGCCTTTTTGGCCTTCTTTTTAAACAGAGACTGAATATCAGGGCAGGTGGATTCAGACATGTTACGCTGAACCAAAAGATTCAGTCACTGGTTCTCCAAGTAAATGGAAAATGATGAAAAATGACTGCTGAGTGTCTTAGGGACAAAGGCCTGACAAATCTCACACTGTTTATGGTCATGGGTAGCACCCAAACAAAAAAGGCACTGTTCATGCCTATCTTTATAGGAAATCTGCCTCCCACATTCACACATTCCCTTCCTGGATGACATGTAAATTAAGGTAATAAAAAAAAAGAAAGGAAGAGACCCCAACAGGGCACTTAACTGTGGAAGGCTTGGTAGTGGAACTAACTCGGTAAACAGCATTTGGACTGGCGGCCAAGACGTTCTGAGGATTAGGTGGTAGTATGTTACATACATACTGTAGGGTCATGGTGGTTAGCATTGTCGCCTCACAGCAAGTGGGTCTCCGGTTCGATTCTCGACTGGAGCTCCTTTTGTGCGGAGTCTGCATGTCCTCCCCACGGTCAAGTGAACTGAAAGACATGCAGGTAGGTGCGAGCGTGTGTGGGCGTGCCTTCTTTGAAGGTTGGGTGCCTGGCTGGCAACTCGACACCGTAAAAAATCACTGCCAATCATAAGCGGACTGGAGTTCTGCTCTGGTGACCCCTAACCGGGAAAAGCCAAAAGACTTTTTATGTTACATACATACTGTATGCCTTGTATGGCACCTGGAAGATGTAAAACCTTTGGTATGCTGCATGGACATTTTGCTAACCTTGGCAGGACATTCTAGGAGTAAGAGTATCGCAACACTGATAAGAAAGGACATCTGAAAACAGCTTTGTATGCAGACAATGACCTTCTCATTCTTGCTTATCCAGAGACAGAGATGTATATGAACTCCTGCAGATTATTCCAAGTTTGGATTGCTGGATATAAAACTGATGAGGTAAAAACAAAGGTTGTGGCGATAATTCTGGGGTGGACAGAGAGGGGTGAAGAGAATCAGCAGTATTGGTGGAAAGGGAGAAATAAAATATTTAGGGTATTAAGAAATACCTATGAAGCATCCAGAAATGCAACCTTTTGGATTATAATGGAATATATACATGCTAACCTCAAGAAAAGGGAGGTCTTTAACTTGGATTTAGAGCAGAAACTGCGGGTATTCCACTGGCATGTGATATCTTTTCTCTTACATGGCACTCAGGATTTTCTAAGTGTTCCAAGGAGGAAGCAGATGTTGAAACTTAAGAACTGGATAATGGATTTTATGTGGGGAACAGAAAAAAAAAATTAAAAGAGAGTAAGTTGGGAGAAGCTGATACCGTAGAAGGAGGAACTGGGCTTCCAGATATGAAGAGTTATGTTAAAGCTGCGTAGATCTCTTATATGTCAAGATTTTTAGATAAGTCTAATAAAAGAAAGTGTTTGACAATGCTGAAAAAAGAAATCCAAGGTTAGCTAGCAAGGATCTTTTAGAAACCTGGTGGGGAACAGGACATTTAGAAGTGAGGACACCCATTTTGAAAACAATTGGTGATACAGCAAAAAAAAATGTTTATGGAGGACTACTTAAACAGATGGAGACAGAATGTATGAATAATCATGGGGGGATGCTACATGTAGCATGATTCAGATGAATGCAGGAATTACTTGGAGGAATCTAAACACCAAGATTAAATACTGGGAAGACATGATGGTAGGAAATAGGTGCAGAAGATGGGAGAAAGCAAAGGAACTGCATGGCCTATGAGATACGATTTTATTACATGTCCCTGATAGAGGAAGACAACACAACTCAGTGGGCTAAAGAGAAGGAATCTGAATGCCCAGCTATTATATGTTTGATTGCAGGTTGCAGAATTGAAACATATCAAAGTAAAGTGTTGGTAACAAAATTCTATAAGGCTGTCAAAGAAATGGATGAGACAGTCTTTTTGGGAATGATTGTGAAGTAGGTGTGATATCTGGGCAAGGGAGCCCGCAGGATTTTTTGCAGGGGGGGTGCAAACCCAAGCCCCGCCCATGCAGCCTCACCCCTTCGCTGTCCTCGCCCACTCAGCCCCACCCCTGCCCATGCAGCCATTCCAGTGTCCCAATACTTGGCTATTTTTCCCCATTTGTCATAGACACTGTTCAAATCTCTCAGTGTGCATACTGTTTTATGCTTTACTTCTACAATGATTACAGATATTTGGATTTCATTTACAACTTTTATTTCAAATTTTATAGCACAAACACCGATAGACATTTACTAAACCTAAACAAAGCAACAGTCTTACAATGAAAAGAGACTTAGCATTAAAACTTCTCTACCTTTGAAACCCACATTCACCGAAACACCATTGAAACCCACATTCAAAGAAAATGCATCTAGCCAGTGGCATGGTAAGTTTACCTTTGGGCTGTTTTCAAATCATAGGCTCCTTGCACACATTTTTAGAACCATGCAAAAGTTATTTGATTCACCTTCCTGACTGTATTAATTATACTATATAATAATTGAATTATATTCCTTGTATAATACAGCACCACTTGTTAGAGTGTGTTTTAAATTTATAGTTCTGAACATTTTTCCTTTAAGCAATGAAACAAATCATATGAACCAATAATGACAACCTGCCCAATTCAGAACATTTCAACCATAAAGGGCCACTCTACTCAAACTTCTGTCATACAATCCACCAATATCAATCAATATGCAGAATTTTTGCAGAAGTAAAACTCATCTGAATAATTCCACATTAAAGAGATCTGAAACCAGTGAAGAGGTTGTTGCTAGAAAACAACTTTATATTTCAGTATTTCATCTACAAATTCACTGCCTGCTGCCCTTGAAAAATAAATTGCTTATGTTATATTAAAAAAAATGGTAAGCTGGTATATTGCAATAGGGAATGGGTGGCAAGCTGAAAAACAAGTACATAGCTATTAGGCATCTCATCCAAAAGAGGACATACACCCCCTTAAAATACAAATCTACATGTTGTGGGAGTAGAACCTCTGTATCAAGATGCAAGTATGCTACCTGCTGTGCTGCTTTAAAAGTTCTATACCACAATAGTGATACTATTTGCTAAACAAAACAATTGCACATTTTAAGCAGGCTTAGCATGAGCAGCAGTAAAACTCTCTTCCCTTGAAACTCACAATGAACCTATGAACTCACAATTCCTTGAAAATGCACTTGAAAATAAATTCCACCTGGTAACTCTAGGGCATTTCACTCTCTCTAACACACACCTCAACCTCTAAGTGCAAGAAATCTGGACAAAGCCTAAAGTAAATAGGAGCAGATTATAAATATTGCTCTCATTAACTTAGAACATTGCTAGAATAACAGGATTTGTGTTAGTATGCATTTTTCTAAAGGATATTACATCTAAAACTCAAATGTCTGTAATTACTTAGCAACTTCAATACTTTTTAGGAGGAATATGGGGCAAAATCTGGACATTCTCCAAAAACCTGGACAGCTGAGGGGTATGCTTCCACCTTCTTATACATACATACATACAGACACACATACACACCATACCTCTCAATCTGTTAACACAAGAAATCTGGACAAAGCCTGTTATAAAGTTGGGGATAAAGGCCCAAAACTAGGGACACATTAGAAAGTTGCTAGAATAAAAGGATTTATGTTAGAATTAAATTTTCTGAATGATATGAAGTCTGAAAATGAAATGCATGTAATTTATTAACCAACTATATTCAGATATAGTTGGTTGCCTCAGTACTCACCGTGGCTTGCATTTTCTCCTCTCTTGAAAGGCCCACTCTGCTTAACTTGTGTATTATTTCCTCAGTTACTTCACCGTGGGTTGCAAGGCAGCTTCATCACTAGTGTGTGCACAAAATATAATGCCTTCAATGAGTCTTGCAAGAAATCACATGCAATCATCATGGCACAAAGGTTCTACTGAAGATGCTTTAAATTTTTCTCATACACGAACACGACAGAAGCCAGAAACAGCTGTTATTCCACAGCCAGATGCAGCAGTAGCAAAACAAATTGCAGAGAACCAAAATAAATTGGAACCAATTGTATCTACCATTATTTACTGTGCAACCCATGACATTCCTCTCTGTGGAAAAGAAGGCTCTGGTGGAAATTTGTGTTACTTGTTAGATTTTCGTATTGAAGCTGGTGACACAATACTGAAACAGCACAGTGAAGCAGCTGCAGGAAATGCTTGGTACACATCCCATAGGGTGCAAAATGAACTGTTGGCAGAATACGAACACATACTTCAAAAGGAGATTGTTTGTGCAGCAAACAGGGCAGTTGGATTTAGTGTATTGGCAAATTAAACTGCAGATATCTCAGACATTGAGCAGTTGTCATTGGGCATTTGGTTTGTTGATGATGATTGTATTCGAGAAGAATTTGCAGATTTTGTTCCCATTGTTGTGAGACATGCACAGTCTGTATCAAATGTCATTGTCAGTGAATGCATAAAGTGCGGTCTAGACCTGGAAAAATTACTCAGTCAGGCTATGACGGCTGCTCCATAATGGCAAGCATCCAGAATGGTGGTCAGGCAAAGATTCGTGAAAAGTATCCAAAAACAGCCTTTATCCACTGCGCATCTCACAGACTAAACCTTGTAGTCAGTGATCTGAACGATGTTCCTGAAATGCATAGTGCTGCTGATGTTATCAAGATTATTTTTTCTATGACAGTCCAAAACGACGAGCATTGGCACCAAATATACCTCTTCTGTGTGAGACACGATGGACCGAGAAATATAAATCCATTCGTGTGTTTAGTCAGAACTTTGAGAAAATATTTGACTGCCTGGCTGATCTTCAGAAGAGCACTGCTGGTGAAACCAGACAAAATGCACATATGTTACTCAGCGCTTGCTCTTCGTGCACGTTTCTTATTTTTCCCTTCATTATTGCAAATTACTCATCAGTTCTTGAGCCTGTTGCCCAGATGTTTCAGTCTGTTCAACTTGATATAGTAGAGGCTCAACAACACATCAACAGACTCAATGAAATATTCAAGGAGCACCGAAACCATGCTGAAGAACACTTTAGGAATGACATTCTTAGTAAGGCAAGATCACTAGCAGATAAATTTAGTATTGAGTTAGTGTTGTCAAGGATTTGCAATCAACACACTGAGCAAACACAGTAGTCATGGATTTTGAGAGTTATTACAGAACAAGTATTTCTATTCCCTATCTTGACTCCTTAGTTTCTTCACTGACGTCTCGCGTTTCCATCATTAACACTGCTCAGTTCAACTTATTTTATCTGCATCTTAAAATGATGCAAAACCTACAACGTGAAGAATTCTGAAAACGAATTCCCATCAGTAATGAACTATATCATATTGCTACTATATCTGAATGATCGCTTCTTGTCTTATGCATTGGCTTTGAAGTTATAAAACAGCCTAAAGAATCCAATGGGCTACTACTACCTTTGTAGTCAATATCTTGCAGATCTTCTATCAATGATGTTACTGAACAAAAACAAACAAAAAAAGTGTCAGGTATGGGATATAAAAAAAACATTTTCTGATGTGTTTCAGCTGCACCGATGATTGACATGTGCATCATGCTAACCTGGACAACAACAAAAAAATAAATCATAAAACTAGTTGATTTTTGCTTTTGTACATGTTTATGCAAAGAAAACTTATTACTGCAGTAAGCACCATTATACCTCTCAACTGAACAGATTTTCGCAGAATGTCCAGATTTTTGCCTCATATTTTTTGTGTGTTCTTCCTAAAATCTGTACTTTTATGGCAAATAGCTGAGGATTGAAGTCATTAAATAATGATAAACATTTGAGTTGAAGACTCCACATCCTTCAGCAATTTCATGCTAATGCAAAACCTATTATTCTATCAACTTTCTAAGTTTGTAAGAGCAATATTTAAAATCTTTTCCTACTTGTTCCCCCATCATTTTAATCTTTGTCCAGATTTTTTGCTCTAAGAGGTTGAGACTGAGGTATGAATTCTGGATATAAATATGTGTTTTATGCACAGTCTTCACAGTTTCCCTTAAAATGTCAATGAATCTCACATGACCTTGTCTATATTCTCCTGCTTTGACAATCTGGCTAGTGTTTTTTAGTTTTTCCTTTCTTGTCTTATTTTTAGTACATCTTCAACATTATCTCTACTAAACATACTGTATGAACAATCATGTTACTACATACTATACTTTTAATTGTATGTCTAAACCATTATGCTTATGTAAATATCTTATGCAATCATATATCTACAATTCAGTGCCTACTGCCCCTAAAGAATAAATTGCCCATGCTACATTAAACAAAAGTGGTAAGCTAGTATATTGCAATAGGGAATGGGTGGCAAGCTGAAAAACAGGTTCATAGTTGCTAGGTATTTCCTCCAAAGGAGAACATACTCAGGACTGCAGCACCCCATCTCCATAAAATACAAATCTACATGCTGTGGAAGTAGAACCTATAGCCTTCTACATCAAGATGCAAGTATGCTACCTGCTGTGCTACTAACACTGCTTTAAAATTCTATATGACAATAGTGATACCATTTGCTGAACTAAACAGTTGCACATTTTAAGCAGACTTAGCATGAGCAGCAGTAAATTTCTCTTCCCTTGAAGCTCACAATTCCTTAAAAATGCACTTGAAAATAAATTCCACCTGATAATTCTAACTAGGACATTACACACTCACACACTCACTACAACCTCTTAGTGCAAGAAATATGGCCAAAGCTTAACATAAATAGGGACAGATTACAAATATTTCTCTCATGAACTTAGAAAATTGCTAGACTAACAGGATTTGTGTTAGTATGCATTTTTCTAAAGGATGTGTTGCATACCCACATTTGTGCTTTGTTTTTTTCCTACTTCATGATCTGCATTACAAGCAATGAGGAACTAACCACACAGGGAGGGTGTAACTGGTATGACATTTCTTCTGTTTCATACATGTCAGTCTTGAAACTCCTATTGGTGCCCTCCATTAATACTATGTCCTTCGACACCTGCATAGGACAACTGCTACCTCCACATCAGCCTAGTTAAACCAGTATGTATATATATTACCTACTGGTGAGATTGTGCTTAGTAATACTGTCTGGTTGTCTTTGTTTCCCTGCAACAGTTGCATTTCAGCTCCCACTTCTATCAATAGATTATCACTAGGAAATTTCAGGTGTGTCTTATTTTGTTTTTACATACTCACATATGTTATATATGCTGCAAATGTAACATAAATGTCTTCTCCCTATTATACAGGTTCTGTAAGCCACACCCGGATATGAAATCCTGGTAATTCCTTAACCTCACTAATATTGTATTCATATAGTTGCCCCATATGTCCATGCAGAGCTGCACCATGTAATTTTTATCAGTGTAGCAAACCTGTGTCCTCTGTCTCTTCTTGTAGCATTCCACTGCCTGTTACATAGAAATCACAAACCCACATGCGTTTATTTGGAAGAACACTTCCAAACTCCTAATGCATACAAAAACCCCCTATCTAATTTTTACATCCACACGGGACAGACAGATGTATGGGATAGCAGTAATGATCAAGTCAGGGGCAGACTACTGAGAGAGGTAGACCTGAATTTGGATAAAGCCCTAGTCATGTGTACAGCAAGTGAGCTTTCATGTATTCAGTTTAAAAACATGACTGGGAAACTGTCTGGGTCGGTTTGAAATAAAAGTTGAGCATGAAAACAAGGGTAAAATAAAGTTCAGAATTAATCAAAGAGAAAAATTATCATACAGTTACCATATGGTTATCCAAGACAACACCTCATAATAAATGGACAGCCATAGACCCTACCCACTATAATCAGTGTGGCAACAGGCATGAGAAAGCAATGTTGCAAATCCAGTAACTTTATCTGTACCCTTTGTGGATGCCATAACCATTTCGTAAAGATGGCCTATTGTGGGTGTAAACTGAAGCCTTACATCAAATGTTGCTGACTATGGATACAAGTTGGGAAAATATAAGTTGATGTTGTAGACAATGTCCTTGGAAGGGCATCTAAAGCAACTAGATAGTCCAGCTTGAAATGCTTGTGATACACTTGGTAAATGAAAAACATTTATACTATGCAGTTATAAAATTATTTAGAGATGGACGCAGGCAACGCAATGACTAAGGTTAATGAAAAAAATGTAAGTCTAGTGGTATTTAAGGGGCTAGAGACTAAAGTATGTAAAATGGTCACAAAGACAGCTTACAAGTTTTTAAATGTCAGAATGAACATTTGAGTGGTCACAAATTGCAGGAAGCATGTTTCTCCTAACAAAACAGTTTTAAAAAAATCTTTTAAAAGTGCTGATACTTTTAACAGCTTACATGATATTAATATTGTTATGAGAGCTTCATTAACATTCAGAAAACACAATGTGCTGATGAAATACTCATGAAATTCATAAACAAATTAATTTGTCACAAAAAGGAAAAAAAAATAAAGGCTGTAAGGTTCATGAAACATTTATTACAGCCATTGATATCCTGGTATATTAGGGTTACCACCTGTCCCACTTTGCGAGGGACAGTCCCTCTTTGGACAGTTGTGTCCTGCAAAGAATTTGTAAAAATGGCAAATGTCCTGAGATTTTAGAGCAAAATTATTTCCTATATTTTATGTAAAAGTTGTATAAAACAGTTATTCTGTATGATCTGAAACACCTAGATATTATAAGAAACAGAATAAGCAACATAAAATGCTACAAAAATAAGCTTTTATTTAGAAAAAAAGTGAAGTTTTATCCTTTGTACTGGCCATGGGTATGTTTCGGCCTGCAAAATCTGACGTCTGTACCAAAAATGTCCCACTTTGGACATTTGAAAAGCTGGCAACCCTGCCCACACATCCCCGGCCCTAACTACCTATTTCTTACTTGCACACACCTCTCAAACACTTAAAAGCACACACGCACACACTTATCTCTCACTTGTACGCTCGTCCAAACATCTTTTGGATTTGAAATTCCGCGCGCGGGGTGGAGGCGGAAGCTAAAGACGTAAGCCAACAGTCGCACAGACGGAGAAGACTAAATCATGTCGCAAACACCTGTTCCGTCTGTGCGACTTGACGCAAAGAAAAAAAAACATTTTTTTTTTTTAATTAAAAGAAAATGAAGTCTCCGGGCCAGCCGAATCCAGGGGGGTGCAAGTGCACCCCCTTGCACCTGCCTGCGGGTGCCCTTGCATCTGGTTATCAGGATAATTTAAGAAACTGGTTTTAAATTTTGTCTTCTGTCTGGAAGGTAATCATGTTTAGAAAATTTAGGATTTTCACCTGATAATGTTTGCTTACATATTTCTATAAACTGGATAGGTTGGCAATAATCTTTTCTGTGGCCTTGCCTTTTTGCTGAAGATGTGACAAACAGATTAGGGACTTGAGACATATTTTTTGAAGCTGTCTGGAGTCTGGAATTAGAGGAATACAAAAAGGGTCTAGAAGAGATCAAGGCAGACACAGATGGTGGAGGGGTGCTAATTTAACTGGAAGATAGAAGGCTTCCAGGTACTGCTGCTAGTGGAACTGACTTCCCTGTTAGGGGGAAAAAGTGATTACTAAGTCATAGAAGCAAAACAGACACTGAAGGGTCTGGACTGAGTGTCTGTCTTGCAACAGTATGAAAAAAGGAGATAATGCTTTTTGGAAATAAATATAAGAAACATGACAGGAACTGGCATATTTGGAATGAGAACAGGCGAGGAGCTTGTAAAAATAAAGGATATGTACAAATGCTAATTTTGGGATTCACAGAGACGGGAGGGGGACTGTAAGTAGTGTACATAGTTGCAATATTTGTGAAGCATAATTGAGACATTTTTATTGTTTTTTCAGTGAGGGGAAGATAAAAAGGAAACTCACTCTTTATAATTCAAAAAAAATGAACATTTATATAGTGATTATATTTTTTATATTGGGATTATATTTAATACAACAAAGGAATGCTCCGTTGACAGTTTCGAGTTGTGAACTTAACTGTTGTGGAAGTACACCTTGGGTTTGTCAGCGAAGCATTCTTAGTCAAGTTGGCTGTGCAGCCTGCCACAGTACTGTACTCCCTAAGTCCACCTTGGCTCAACTGCCTTTTTTAAATGTATGCATCTGCATTTACAACATATGTCTTTTGATGCCTGGGCACGATGATCACTACAGATGACTCCTGAACCAGCTCTGCAACTGGTAAAATATACGTTTTGGGCAAGGCATAGCAGACCCCCCCCCCCCCCCCCCCACTACAGTCCCAAAATGTGCTTACTGCTGAAAGAACAATGTGCTACTTGTACACAAGTACATCAGTATATAGACACACATTTATATACACACACACACACACACACACACACACACACACACACACACACACACACACACACACACACACACACACATACACATGCACACGCACACACACACACACACACCTATGGGCAACTGGGAAGAAACAAGATATATACTACTCTTTCATTAATTACAAGAATGTCTAGAACCCCAATTAGTTGGAGATGAAAGTACACGTAGTGTACAGAATAAAACAGCCAGTCATCTTCCAGACATATTGTGCGTCTTCCATGGACCCAAACTGTTAGCTTGAGCTGAGCTGACTAAACATCAGGTTTGGGCACTAAGCTCTCCAGATATTTTATGTCAACAGATAGAAGGAGGCTAAAGTCCTAAAAGGACAATGCTAGGAAAAGAAAAAAAACAATGTCTACACCCTGACAAAATTAAACAAAAAATAAGGGAGATGGAAGGAGGGAGAAGATGCTGCAGCAGTGATCATTCGAACATCTACTCTTATGGTAAGTTTACTTACACAATTGTGTTATGTTCATCATTATGATCAACAGAAGCCTAAGCAATATGACTAGATTACTATACCTTAAAATAATTGGAAGGAGGAGGGAGGCAGGCATGTCCAGGAGTCTCTGGAGAACCTCCTAACAAAGCCTGTCCTAGACCTGGACAAGGAATCTACTTTATAGTGCTTTGTAAAACTATGAACTGAGGACCAAGTTGCTACTTCTAGAAAGCTTCTAGAATCCAAACTTTTCCAAAAAGACATAGATGAAGCCAAGGCCCTGGAAGAGTGAGCCTTAACCCTGCCTGGAATAACAAAAGGTAACAGCCTGAGACAACCATTTGTTAATAGTCTGCTTTAATACAAGTTGTCCTTTCTTCTTACCTTCACAAGAAATTATTTTGTTGGCACGGAAAAAAAAAAAAACTTTTCATTTACTATCTAATAGCAGGCTTTCTTGCCTCCATTATTACCTGCTGTACATCCTCAGAAAACAGGTGCCTAAAAGTATTAAAACCCTATCATTCATGTAGTCAACTGCAGTTGTTTGGGGTCAGGATGTATCACACACCCCTTATCTTGATCTTGTGTGAGTAAATCTAGTCTGTGAGGAAGTGCGTGGTAATTGTCCCTGGCCATTTCCATAAAAAAAAAAGAAAGAGAACCACTGTCACCTGGGCTAGAAGGGAGTAACCATAATGATCTTTGGGGCGTCCTTCTGATTCTTCAGAAGCACCCTGGAAATCAGCAGAAAGGGTGGAAAGACACATAATGACCATTACTCTTCAATGTAAGGAAAAAGCATTTGTCTTCAAGGCCTTCTTGCATGGAGTCCTGCAACAGAATTTTGCCAGTTAATTGTTTAGAGAGGAGATAAAAAGTTCTACTTGACGTGTTCCTCACAAACAGATTAAATCTTGGAAGACCTCCTGATTCAGTTTCCATCTGTGAGGGTCTGTCCTGGTCCTGCTCAGCTTGTCTACACACAGTTTTGCCATGACAGGATGCAAGATGCTTGCAGGGTGAGATTTTGCTGTTAGCTATATCCTATGCTAACATGGCTAGTCTGCACAGGGGGTAAGATCTTGTTCTCCATTGCTTGTTTATGTATCACATCACTGTAATGCTGTCTATAAACACCTGAAAATGTTGCAGGGACCACAGATGATTCAGAAAGTTGACAGCATTTATAACAGCTAGCATCTCTTTTATGTTTATACATTTTGGTCTTTCTTTTTGTTCTAACAACCCTGCACGTTTATGCCCATTGATAGTGCTCCCCAAGCAAAGTCTGAGGCGTCTGTTTTGAATGACTGTGCTGGAGCAGGAGGGAAGAATGGGAGCCCTGGATTCTGAGAAATTTGATGTCGACATCACATGATCTCCCTTTTTACAAATCCCAAGACTGGAGTTTGTAAAGTCAATTGGTGTTGATTTTGGGGCCAGGGAGATTAATTCCCTTGCTGAGGTTGGCGTCTGAGTGAAAAACCCCAGAAAGAGATCTAAATATAAATCTATTTTCCTGTGGAAGAAAAGTTCTTTGTACTGAGGTGTCCAGCAGACACTCCACAAAAACAATCTGTAAGAAGAAATCAGAAAAGACTTCTGAATATTCTCTTAGCATCCTTAGAATCTCAACCTGTGAGGAGATCCCTTATCCAATAGAAACAGAGATTCTTGACATTTTGAAAAAGACTGCATAAATAAGCAAGTAGTCTAAATAAGAAAAATGTACATACCCTGTAGCCTGCAATAGGCTACGACAGGAGCTAAACATTTTAAGAATACTCTTGGAGCAGTGGAGTACCCAAAGGATAAGGCAGAGCTGGGTAAGGCAGAGAACTGATAATGTAATCCAAATGCAAAACCTTAAGAAACATCTGAAATCTGAATAAATAGGAATGAGATGATCTGCATCTTTTGAATCTAAGGTAATTGAGTAACTCAAATGAGGAAGAAGGGATACGTTGTGAAGTAACAACATTTTGAACTTGGGCACTATCACAAACTGGTCAGGAAGGAAAGGTCCAGAACTGGTTTCCAAAAATCTTCTTTCTTTGGCACTAGAAACATTACTGAGTAAAATCCTTCTGACACAGGAGGAGGAACGGCTTCTAATATCTCTTGAGCAGCATGTGATGTAAGACAGAAGTGAAGTGAAGAGAAGAGAAGAGAAGAGAAGAGAAGAGAAGAGAAGAGAAGAGAAGAGAAGAGAAGAGAAGAGAAGAGAAGAATTTGGTCTGTGACAGATGAGAACTCCACTGGAAAGGACGGACAGCCTCCCACTGCCATTTCTAGCCTTGATGGATCACATTCAGGATACATTTGTTTGAAACAATTGGTTGCAAAGACAGAAATGTAGATTCAGACATTGGGAGGTTTGGGATTGCCAGGGTAGGAGGGGAGGCAAGGTCCCTCATGAAGTTATTTTGACTCACTGGACTCTCCTCTGTTCTTGGGGGGGGCTTTCTTTTGGAACTTCTAGTGCATTGCTTTTTAAAAATTTGCTTAGCAGTATTTTGCTGGGACTGTTTATTTTGCTTTTTATTAAAGTTAGATGAGGGAGCAAAGAACCCCTTGGAAAACATAGTTAAAGGGGCTGAAAAATCTGAGAGATTCCCTGAATCAGCATTATCCCTCTCATCACACCTTTTGATTACTTCTGCAGCAGAAGTTCTAAAAAGTAGATCTTTGCCCAAGACAGAATTCAAAATTTCATTCTTAACATTCTCTGGGAAGTTCTGAGAATAAAGCCATGCAAACCTCCTCAAAACAGTTACAATGGCAACAGCCTTAAATCCAGAAAGTCATAGGCACATTTTAAACAATGAGCAGTAAATTGGGAAAATAGAAGAAACCAAATTACGCAAAGCAGATTTCTCCTCAAAAGAAGAAATCGATACCAAAACATTGCTCACGCTTTCACAACTAGCCAAGATAAACTTCAACATATGAGCTTGGCAAATGAGAATTCAAAAATTAAAGTTGCAGAAGCATACACTTTATTTTCAGTACAATCACTGCTGCAGTACTCTAAGCCTTCCCATCCTTATCAGAAGGAGAGAGACAGACTAGTATTAACAAAATGTTTAGCAGCAACTGGAATCACTAAAGCAATGGCTGCTGGGTCTGGTCTGTGATTAGCATATAAAAACTTAAAAGGCTGAGGAACTTGTATTATCCATTTGCTTTTTTCAGACAGCAGGCTGTCAGGGAAACTGTTGACTGTGACAAAAACATCCTCTAAGGCACAGAACTGGAATCCCTTTTTCTCTCACCAGAAACAGCTTTAAAAGAAGGGTCAAGAGCCTGCACAAGACCCTGAGCCTTGCCTAATAAATTGCTCCTGCCCAAAGTAACTGATACAGGAGAAGACATAACCGATACAGGACAAGACATATGTTTTAAGTTTTCTGTTTCTTTTTCACACAAATTTCTGAAGAATTAGATCCAGTATTGCCAGTAAAGTACAGTTTTGTACCTACCATAAATGTAGATGTTCGAGTGTATTCACTGCTGCAGTCATTACACTTGGGTTATCCTGCCGTCAGGCGGTCCCGCAGTCAGCCAGAGTTCCAAAGTCTTGGTCCGGCATCGGTTGCTGTTGCTTCTTCCCTGAAGTCAGTGTGCCAGGGGTATATGAGATGCAGCCAACGCCATTTTCTTCAGTTTTTCTTGCCCCAGATGTCAGGTGCCCCCAAATAGGTAGGCAATACATATCGCTAATAAAACATACATAAAAGGTAAAACCAAAACCTTCCGTTACCAGCAAATACACCACATAGGTAGTATAGGGTAGAAAGGTATAGATAAGTTCCAGCTAAGAAAGAGGGGATGGAGGGAGGGTAACCTGGACTGCAGCAGTGAATACACTCGAACATCTACATTTATGGTAGGTACAAAACTGTACTATGTTCATCGTGTTTCACTGCTGCAGTCATTACACTTGGGTTGAATCCCAAAGCTGAGGTAGGGTGGCTGGTTCTATAGAGGATTTGGGGTGGCTATGAGTCCCTGCAGCACTGCAGTGGCAAAGCCAGCTCTGGATTTAGAATAAAGAGGCAAGTGATAATGTTTGGTAAAGTTGTGCACTGAACTCCAAGTTGCAGCTTCCAGGATATCTCTGGTAGATACTCCTCTAAGGTAGGCAGTTGAAGTGGCTGTTACCCTGGTGGAATGTGGCCTAATGTTGCTAGGTACAGTTTTCCCATGCTGAGTGTAGCAGAAACGGATACAGTGTCCTATCCACTTTGAAATGGTCTGCTTTGAAATAGCCTTTCCCTGTGATCCTGCAGCATATGCTACAAACAATTGCTCAGTTTTCATGTAAGCTTTTGTTTTGTTCAAGTAGAAACACAGCTGTCTGTGTATGTCCAATGAATGCAGAAGTCTCTCCCCTTTATTTTGTGGATTTGGATAAAAAGTTGGCAAGTGAATAGTTTGGTTAAGAGCCACACTGGATACCACCTTTGGCATAAATGAAGGGTTTGTTCTTAAGGAAACCCTGTCTTGGTGAAAAATGATGAAAGGCTCCACTGCCATTAGTGCCTGTAACTCTGAGACTCTTTGAGCTGAGGTTATTGCCAGAAGCAGAGCAGTTTTCCATGACACATATTTTAATTCTGCTGAATTGGCTGGCTCAAAAGGAAGTAAAGATAGTTTTTCCAAGACAAAATTGAGGTCCCAAGTTGGTGTTGGTGCTCTCCGGGGTGGTCTTATGTTTTTAGCCCCTCTGAGGTACTGTTTTAGCAATGGATGAGAGAAAATAGGAGGATCTGTGTTGTAATGAGCCGAGATGGCAGAGGTGTGGATCTTAATGGATGAAAAGGATAGGCCTTTGTCCAGCATCTCAGTTAAGTATTGTAATATCTGAGGAATATTTGGGACAAGAGGGTCAAAGCTTTGAGCCTGGTTCCAGGCACAGAATCTCTTCCACTTTTCTGAATAGGACTTCCTGGTACTAGGCCTCCTGGCCTCCAAAATGACATCCATAACAGCCTTAGAGAGAGGTGTTGTCTGCTTGACTAAGGAATCTGCCATGCAGCCAGGTTTAAGGTTTTGAGTTGGCTGTGCAGGATCTGGTTCTTTTGTTGAGTCAGAAGATGCGGAATTTGAGGTAAAATCCATGGTGGGCCTTGAGCTAAGTTCTTTAAGATTGGGTACCAGTGCTGACGTGGCCAGTCTGGGGCAATCAGGATCATTTTTGGCTTTTCTTGTCTGGTTTTTAGGAGTACCTTTCAAAGGAGAGGCAGTGGTGGGAAGGCATAAACTTTTTGGCCTTTCCAGCTGAATGATAGAGCATCCACTATCCATGCTTGTGCGTTGTAAGTCCTTGTGCAGAAATTCTGTAGTTGGCAATTCATTGGGGAGGCAAAAGGATATATGTCTGGACTCCCCCATTTTTGTGTTATCATGCTGAATTCTTGTGGATTTAATTTCCACTCGTGAGGATCCATGATTTTTCTGCTTAAGTCGTCTGCCAGAGTATTGTTCTTTCCTGGCAGGAATTGTGCTTCCAGATGAACTTGAAAGGTTAGAGCTGTGTTCCACAAAGTCATGGCTTGCCAGCAGAGGGGATAAGAATGAGTGCCCCCTTACTTGTTTATGTACCACATAACTGTGGTGTTGTCTGTCTTTAGTAGTAGTTGTCCTGGATGCAGAAGGTCCTTGAAAGCTGTTAGGGCATTTTGTACAGCTAGCATCTCTTTTTGATTGATGTGAAGATGCATTTGGTCTGCGGCCCACTTGCCCTGAATACATTTTCCTGCCATGTGTGCTCCCCATGCGTAATCTGAAGCATCTGTCGTTAGTGTTTGCCTGGCTGTGGATAGAGTGAAAGGCTGTCCCTTGTATTTTACAGGTTTAAGTTAGTTAATATTTTACAGGCTTTAAAATTTTCTTAATGTTTTTTTACTATTGTCGACTATTTGGTGTGTACATATATTTTTATGTCCAGTAAGACATACAGGTTTAATTAAGTTAACATAGACTTCAAAAATTTGTGGTTTTTATCACTATTTACTATTTGGTGTGTTCATATTTTTATGTTAAATAAGGTACACAGCTTACAGTTTGTAATTATAAATAGTTATAACTGTTTTTATTGAAGCTGTTAATATGAACTGCCTTTTATATGTAGACTTAGTTATAAATGTAACACTCTATTTGAGTGATTACATTACTTGAGTGCATACAGCATGATTATGTTACAATGTTTCTTTAAATGGATTTAATTATCAAGCCACGCTATGCACGTTCAGGTTATATATGTTGGCGGTACTTTTGAATGTGGTTTTCTTGTTCTGATGAAGCTGTAGTATAACTTCAGCGAAAACGCTCTTTCTTTTAAAATAAATAAAAAGCGTTAAACCATTGTTGGCAGCACGATTTTTGGATTCATCCCACTTGCAGCTTTTGTGTTGTTTGCCTGGCTTACAGTGGACTAGGAGTTGGCGTTCTTTTTGTGACATGCCTGTACCCACCATTGAAACTCCTGTTGTAGGCAGGGGATAAGTGGTATTACTACTTCCAAACTGTGACACTGTTGAGTCCAAACACATTTTAGGTACCATTGTAATTTCCTCATATGCAGTCTGGCATATGGTATTAGTAGTATGCAGGATGCCATGAACCCCAAGGCCTGCAGAATTTTTCTTGCAGGGAGTTGGGTTTTTGTTGCCATCAATTGGAAGTACTGAGTCAGTTGTCTTTGCTTATCTGGCGTGAGATAAGCCATCTGGGCCGTTGTATTTAAGCTGGCACCCAGGAATATTATCTCTTGTGAGGGCACTAGTTTTGATTTCTTTTCATTTACTGTGTACCCTAGGCAAATTAGCAATCTTTTTACAAACGCCAGATGCTGTAGAAGAATGTCCTTGCTCTCTGCTTGAATAAGGCAGTCGTCCAAGTATGGATATATTTGAATTCCTTTTTGTCTGCAAAATGCAATTACTGGTGCCAGGCATTTTGTGAAGACCCTGGGTGCAGTAGATTACCCAAAGGGCAGTGCAGAGAATTGGTAATGCATTGAACCAGCTATGAATCTGACGTATCTTCTGCAATTTTATCTGATGGGGACATGCAGGTATGCCTCTTTGAGGTCCAAAGTAACAAGCCAAGCCTTCTTGCCCAGCATGGGAAGAAGCTGCTGAAGAGTCAACATTTTGAATTTCGGAACATCCAGGTAAGTATTTAGAGTAGAAAGGTCCAGTATGGGTCTCCAAGCTTTGTCCTTTCTGGGGACCAGGAAAAGTCTTGAGTAAAATCCTTGTCTTTGTTCCTGTTGTGGCACTTTTTGAATAGCTCTCATGTCCATGAGGGCTGTAATTTGTTTTTCTGCCTCTGCCCATTGATTTGGTGGCAGGTCTGGCATTCCTTTTAGCCTTGGTAGAGTGTGAAAGTGGAACCTGTAACCTTGAGACACAATATCCAAAACCTATGTGTCTTGGGTGATTGTATGCCAATTTTGTGAAAAAAGTGCTAGTTTTCCTCCTAAGGGAGCTTCCAAAAGGTAAGTGCTTGGCATTTGAAGGGGGACGTCATTGGAACTGTTTCCTATAAGGTTATGACTTGTCTTCCACTACTTTTGGGGTTGAAGCACCCCACTGTCGTGGTCTGTAAGAGCCTTGGGGGCTGAGATCTGCCTCTTGGGTGTCTGTATTTGCTCTTTGTGGTCTGTCTGACACTGGAAAGGACCAATTTTTGGAGGGCCAATTTCTGCTAAATCGAGGTGGCTGTACCTGTAAGAAATCATTCACTGTTTGCATAGATTTTGCCTTATCCTCCATTTTCTTTAATACCTCTTCGGCCTTAACACCAAATAAAATATCCTGCTATAAAGGGGCATCCAATAATTTTGCCTTAACATGATCAGGTAAACCTTGTTCTTTTAACCAAGCATGCCTTCGTATCACAGATCATGTAACTGCTGCTCTACAAAAAGCCTCTAATAAATAAAAAACACATTGCAGAGTATGTTTTCCCACTTGTTCAGCTGCATGCAATAAATCCTGCATTTCCTTATAGTCAGGATGTTCTGAACTTGTAAGCATTTTCTGTTTTAACAGAGACATTAAATATTGTTGGTATTTAAGCATGTGAAACTGGCAATTTAAAGCCCTTACTGCTAAAGTTGCAGAAGTGTAAACTTTCTTTCCCCATCTGTCTAATGCTCTAGAATCCCTGTCAGAGGGAAATGGATTTTTAGCTGTGGAAGCCTTTACCCCTTTGGGACCCTGGGAAATAGTTTCTGGGTCAGCAACAGAGTTTTTATAAAGAAATTTGTGAGAGTCAGGGACTCTGTAGTACCTGTCTGGCTTGACTGGAGCAGGGGGCAAAGAATCAGAATTTAAACTGGATTCAGAGAACACATCATCCACAATATCTAACACTGGCGGAATAGCAAGAGGCCTGTGCTGAGGCAATAAAAGAAAGTCTTTGAACCTTTTCTTGGATTCTGAGTAATCCTGGCCTTCCCAATGGAAATGCTCCCTCATGGTATGTAAAGTTTTACCAAAAGAGTAATCCTCAGTAGGAGAGGCTGAAGGAATTGATTCTTCAGCACCAGAGTCCTCATAGGGGGGGTAAAGAGTATCCCTGGTCTGAAGAGGAATCAGAAGAAATGGAAACCTGGTCAGAGGAATCATAGTCTGTATCCTGCCTAGGCCTTTTATCTGGAGAGGGACGGGAACCCCTGATCAGAGTAATTAAGTCTTCGGCCATTTTAAGCATCTGTTTTTTAGGCATGGAGGCCTGTCCAGATGCATGCTGTACTTGCTTCTTTGTCTTTAATGGAGTTTTAGACTTGGCTGTAGATTTAATGGTAAGTTGTGAAGGTCTGAAAACACCCTCAGAAGCCAATGCCTGCTCAGCGGCTCCGGACCCATCTGAGGGGTTAGTTTCCATAGGCCCAATACCTTGAGTTTCCAGAGGCCTAGACATCTCCATGTGGGAGTCGGAGGTGGCCTGTGGCTCTGACGTAGCGAGTGTCAGGGGCTGCGAAAGCACCTCACTGAGAACTGGCGAACCGGTGACTGGCCTAGAAGAGGCTTCATTGTCAGTTTTGGGCCTCGGATGCCTGTCCTTATCCTTATCTGTGTTTTTTGTGTATTCCGGTCATCAGTTGTTCCAACGGCATGGTATAATTGAACCTTCGGCCAAAGTAATGGCGAGCAAAGTCAAACCGACGTTTAATAGTGCGCTTGTTAAATCTAGCACAAAACCGACAACTAGTGATGTCATGGTCTGGGCCTAGGCATGGAATACAGTAAGAATGAAAATCCTTATGAGGTATTTGCTTCCCACAAGAAATACAATTATTAACTTTTACTGACATTGGTCTGAGGCAAGAAAAAGTTTCCCCAACGGGGTACTTAGCTTTATTGAAGACTTCGGTTCTGAAATTCTAATTGAAAATCTCTGGAGTCGGCCGACCGGCACTTGCGAACTCCTTTTGCTTCGGGCACCACTGGGTAAGAAAGACTGAAGAAAATGGCGCCGGCTGCATCTTATATACCCCTAGCACATTGATATCTGGGAAGAAGTGACAGCAACCGACTCCATACCAAGACTTTGGAACTCTGGCCGACTGCGGGACCATCTGACGGCAGGATAACCCAAGTGTAATGACTGCAGCAGTGAAACACGATGAACATCAACTTCCCCATGGATGGGTACAACATCCTTGCTAAGCATGGACAGTTTTCCTGCCCCTTTTTCATGACTGGCAAGAGTTGCTAAGTGGCTGCAACAGCCGCAGAAAAAGTGTCCAATCCTTAGTTAATGGTGGCTGTATGTATTACACCAGAGGGATCCAAAGAAAAAGATGAGTAGTCTGAGGAACCAGGTTTGACCACAGTAGAGTAACCCACCTGAGGCTGAGACAAACAACCAGCCTGCTGTGGTGGCAAAGGCTGTTTAACAATCTTTTTCTTTTTGCGACTGGAAGAAGGACCAGCTGCGGAGCCAGTATGTTGTTCCATGGTCAAGTCAAAAATACTGCATGATTCCCAGGGAAGCTTAGCAACAGCAGTTAGCAAGGCAGGTAAGTAGTGCAAAAGTAACTTTTTCCCAGAAAAAAAAAAAACACTTTAAAGACGTCACCACAGCCCCAAAATGTAAAATAATAAGAGTTTATTTTCAGAAAAATTAGTTTTAAACAATTTTTTACCACAAAAATAAAAAGAGTATGCTTAAAGAGCAACATATTTTCCCTAGTTTAAAATATCATCTTTTACAGAAAAAGTAACTTTTCTGTGATAAAAAGTAAAGTGGAAGGTTTTATCCCCAAAGGGAACTTACCTGATCAGTAATGGAAGAGCGTTAGACAACCATCCATCTGAAAAAGCTAATACGTAAGCATTCTCTTCAGAGGCAAGAAAGTTCTAAAAGGGTTGACGTTCAAACTTAACTTTCAGTCAGCTTGTCTCAAGTTGACTAATGGTGTGTGTGTGTGGAAGATGCTCTGAAGCCCAGGAAGCTGTTTGGCTGTTATATCCTATGCAGAATGTAACCCATACAGCTTATGGTAATGCATCAGTGATCATGACTAACATTAAGTGCTTCAAATCAGAAAAAAAGAGAAAAATAGCAAGCATTACAGACTCTAAAAAATACTTCTAAAGACTATGGCTGGAATACCTGGTTATATGTAATTGGATCTAACTGGGAAGCTCTGAGCTTGCGTAAGCGTTCTTTATCCTTCCGAAGATCTGTCTTGCAGCCAATCAGTACTTTAGGAGCTCCACCACAGAAATGGTTTACTTCAGGATGCCACTAGTTATTTGAAGAGAAAGAAATCTTGTTAACAGCACTTTTTGTTTTCATATTATTACTCTTTAAACATTTTCCTGTTGATCTGATCACAGAAGTAAGTTTATAGTTAACATCTCCACTCAGTACACTTCCCCACCTAAAACTGGGTTTAGAGCAAATGATTAGAACTAAGCAGGACAGGGTAAACACAGGGGTCAGCTATCTGTCCTACAACCACTCCCCCATCAGGCAAAGGAATGGACAATAAGCACATTGCTAGGATCAGTAGCAGTTCATTCAATCTCTTGGTGTCAAATGCAGGCAAGGGTGGCATCATTAAATCATACTGTTAGCTTTTAGGTCACAGTGAGAAATTCAGACTCAGTACTATAAAAGTCAACCTCTCTTAACCAATGCTGCTAGTCTATGCCATACAATATTCTGTCAGATACAGCCAGAAAATCTTTTTCTTAGTGTAGTCTTTCTACTTAAGTAAAATGATTCTTCTAAGGAATAGCTTCAGAAGGTGAATCCCAACACAAAACAATTAAAAGTCAATGATAAGCTGACAAGTTTAAGTGTGCAAATCAATCAGTGTACAACTAGGAAAATACAGTCAGAAAGATAAAAAATGCTTCTTTTCCTCTTCAGCTTCTATGAATCGTGTGACAGCCCACTGTTCCCTACAGAGCATATTAATGCAGAATTAGCACTGTTCTTTGTGGTGATTTACATATGCTATTCAGAATGCCTTTCTACACTGTGTATGAATGTCTGAGGTAAACACTCATCTGCTGTAACAGCAGACAGTACTGCTACAGTGGTGAAAGTATGAATCAAAAGGTATCACCACTTCAGCCACTGTTCATAGGGAAGTCCGCACATCCAAAATGGAAGCTGACATTTAAGTTGTTGTTAAGATCCAGTAACACTGCACCAGATACAGACTTACCATCCAAACTGCATGCTAGCTGCAGCATGGACAACAGCCTGAAGACTTGAGCTGGCAGACGTACAATTCAGAAATGGAAAGAAATATCTGCAGTGTGGTGCTCAGAGCTCCAAAGGAATAAATTACACACTACACAGCAAAACTGGGTAGTCTTCATTTCACTACAACAATCAGCACAGTACCAAAAACAGTGTTGGGAGGTTACACTATTTGGAGGTCTCACAACTGTATAGCACTGCGAGCATAATTATGTTTTAAGCTTCCAGTGAAAGGGAGCTCTACAGTAGGAGTAGATGCACAGTGTTGTAGCACTGTGACTACTTTCAGTTAGAACAAAATGCATTCAGAAGTGGATGGGTGTGGGATTAATAGAATTTTAGGGTGTATGGCAGGATGGTACTGTGTGTCATGCATATGTAGACTACAAGGCACTTGGGGAACAGTCTAACATTAACTATAGGGCACACAGCAAAAAATCAATGTGCACCTTACAGCTGGATAGTGTGACATACACCCACACAGCTTCACATATGTTGGTAAACTGTACTGTATAACACAGAAAGGAACAAAAGTATGCATTGTGGATAACTGGGGCTAACCTGTTGTGTACAAATTTACATCTCGATTCAAAATCATACTGTGCTACATTGTGCCTGCATACTGGCCTCTCATCTGTGTCTCATTCATGCTTTTTACTCAGTAACTGCACTCACACACTATGATGTCCTGCTAAGCTGGGACATGTATTTGGCTATAGCAAAATCAGTGCATGCCACTAATACTGCACTCTTATGTAGCCACTCTGCTACAAATACAGCAACATCCCATGCAGTTTATGTGCTTGGATTCATTTACCAATACTAACAATGCATACACGCATAAGGGGGTGGGGATGCTGCACTACTGAGTGTGCCACCCTTCAGTTGAGACTTTAAACCAAGGTCACATCTACCTGAATTGGTGGTAGCTTAAGTGCATGTAAGCAATCCCATGTTACATACAAAAGAGCAGGGGAATCTTCTCTGGTGCTCCGGCCAAATTTCATCTTGTCAGTATGAATACCACCTTAGGTCTCCCCTGAAGAAGGCCAAAGTCCTAGTGGCACTAACTTGATCAACAAAACAAACATATACATACCATACATAAATATGGATAACCACTACATTCCCCATTCTTTTTAATTAGATCACATCTTTGCTGTATCTAAGTAATCAAATGAGGATGTCATGCTTTGTTTAATTTTCTTCCAAGCACTGCGACTATGAAAACTTGTTGTCTGCTACATTGTTATAGGGGTTTATTTTTATTTTTTTTCTTTGGTGTGGGTGGTTAGGGGATTGTAGGTACAAAGTGCATTTGGGTTATAGCAATCTTTGTCAGTGCTATCTTAGAACAGTGCAGTTAAGGAAATTCTCTCTTATTTATATTACTAGTGTTAACTTATACTGACGTGTGATTGTGGAATATTTATAATTAGAGATGGGTGGGGTAGGAGCATTATCATTTCTTGAACCCCAATACTTCTTTCCCCAAATCTCACAACAGGACACAACTTCCTACTACTGAGCATAAACTTTCAAAGTATCTGTAACAAAACTCAAAACTTCCAAGCAAGCCTATCATTCTACTGCCCTGTATTTTGTGTAGTTTTAATAGACTGGAAGTTCACATCTTTTTTGATGCATCAGCTTCCGATAACTTTCCATTCAATTAAGTAACACACACACAAACACACACACACACACACACACATATATATATATATATATATATATATATATATATATATATATATATATATACACATACATACAAGTGTATGCACGTGTGTATTTGCATATGTATCTGTCTTGTCTGTGTGCATACATGTGAGTGTGATTGGCTGGCTCTTGCATACAGTGTCAGCACTTTACCACACCTAGGATTACTACCTGTTTGTCCAAAGGCACACAGTGGACTCCGTCCTGCTTCGGCACTTTTCTAGTTGTACTATACCAAAGTTTCATCAGTCAGAATGCAACTGTCTCTGTGTAGCTCATTTCCTTATGTACACAAATAGCCTCTGAAATAGTTATTAGAAGTTCATTCTGACATGCATGTTGCCTGTCACTTTATTTTACAGCATATGGCATTACACAGTTTATAGATCATTTGTCTGAACTGACCCTCATTTTTTAAATTTTAATTTGTTAACCTGGTAAGTGGCAATCCTGAACCTCTTCATCCATGACTTAGGCTTGAAGGACAAATATAATATAATTATGCACACACCTGTGTATTTTACTATCAAGCGAAGCCTAAAAAATGGTCCATATGGTTATGTGTCCTATCTGGATAACACGTACATAATTGTGTGTGTGTGTGTGTGTGTGTGTGTGTGTCTGTGTACACATACATACATGTATATATGCATACACACACACACACACACACACACATGCACGCACACATATACAGACACACACAGATATATACGTATATGTATGCATATATATATATATATATATATATATATATATATATATATATATATATATATATACACACACATACGTATATATATATATATATATATATATATAGATATATGTGTGTAGGGTCCCCTTCAGATGAGCAAACGCTCATTTGAACGAAATCCATACTACCAAGACCACTTACCCGAAAGTCCAGAATACTGAAAGTTGAAAAGAACGAAGCACAGAACATTGACAAATGGTTACTGATGTGCAGTCAGTTGTACGAGTAGCAAAATAGATGAATATATGCTCTTTTCCACAAGATAGTGTGATCTCAGAG